>NC_044323.1:147870039-148173070 GCF_007399415.2 Gopherus evgoodei
TGGGGCTGGTGGAATCAGAAACCAAACAGTGTTTCAGTTAGCACAAGAGATCCACATACCATCTAAATACCCTGCCCCCAGCCTCCGTTTCCCATCCATCCCCTACCCCCTCCCCGCAGCCCCCCACCCATACACACCCCATCCATCTGCCTGTCCCCCACCCCATCCATATACACCCCATCCATCCCCTACCTCCAGACCCCCACCCTCATCCAAACACACCCCATCCCCTGCCCCCAACCTCCCTCTCCCATCCATCCCCCACCCCTGCCCCCCACCCATACACACCCCATACATCCCCCACCCCATCCATCAGCCAGTCCCCCACCCATCCCCAACCCCCCACCCCCATCCATACACACCCCATCCCCTGCCCCCAGCCTCCCTCTCCCATCCATCCCCTGCCCCTAGCCTCTCTCTCCCATCCATAACCCATCGACACATCCCATCCATCCCCCCACCTCGGGGCCGATCCCAAGGGCTCTCCGTGGCCCCGCGGCAGCAGTTGACGCTGGGGGCTGAGCTCCGAGGCGTCCCATTCATCTGGAGGAGCCCCGCCCCCGGCTGACGTCACGCGGAGTGGGGGAATCGAGGCAGGCAGGCGAGCGGGCTGCACAGTCGGGGCGACCGAAGAAAGGGCAGCGCCAGCGCCGCGAGCTGGGGACCCCCGAGCGCCCCGCAGCTCCGGGCCGGTTGGTTCTCGCGCGGGGCCGGGCCCCAGAGCCCCGAAGGTGAGTGGCGGGAGGGGAGAAGCCGCTTTTGTTCCTCTAGTGTTTACGGGGGCGCTGCCGGGCTCGGCTCGCTCGTGGCTCAGGGGGACGCGAACCCCAGCGCCTCCCCCCGTGCAGCCGGCACCCCGCTTTCCAGGGCAGCCCCCTCCCCCGAAACGGACCCACGTTCTTTGTGCGAACTAGCCTTGAGCTGGAGGCGAGCGCCCGCCCCCGGGAACTGGGGGGGTCCGCTGCTAGCGAAGTCCAGCCCAGCCTCTCCGGACCAGCTCGGCCAGGGGCTGGGCCTCCAGCGCCCCCTCCTGCCACCCCCTGCTCAGCCGAGTGCGTCTGCGGGGGCGCCGGGGGGGCGATGGGCGGGTGGATTGGGGCTCCTGGGGGGGCCCGCCGGTGGGGGTTGGGGGGCGCTGGTTTTGCTCTCTCCGGGGACCAGCTGCGCTGCAAAGTTTTCAGGCTGGGCGCTCGGGGCTGTGGGTTGGGCTGGGGCGGGTTGGACTCCGATGTGGGGGCAGATCTGCGGCTAATTACTAACCCCCTCCCCGAAAAGCCCCTTTGTCCTCAGTGCACCCCGGGCTCCTACAACCCCTCCTCGGCCTCGCCTAGGGGAGCGGGACCCTTCAGCCCTGGGGCTCGGGCTCCCCGCGAATGGCCGGAGAAGTCCCCGGGGCGGAGGGTCCCGGGCTCCGCGCTCCGAGACGCAGAAACTCGCTCCCTGCCCAGGTCGCGTCAGCAAAGCCGCGGCCCCGCAGCCGCTGAGCTTGCAAAAGGCTCCGACCGCTTCTCCTTTCTCTGCCTCCGAGCTCCGCTGGGAAAACAAAACCCAGCCTCGCGCCCCTGTGGGCGGGGGAGCGCAGGGTGCGCGCAAGGAGCGCGCAGCGCCATCTGCGAGCCTCTTTCTCTGCCCCAGCTCTCCGGGCTCCCCTCGCTGCTCCGGCCCCAGGGCGCCCCGTGGCGCTGGCTGCCGCCGGCCCCCATCTTCGGGGGGCCGGAGCCGGGCTTGGCCTCGCCGCTGGGCGCTGCCATGCTCGGGCCTTTGATGCAGGAGCTGGGAGTTGGGGGATCCGCCCCCCTGCAGCCCCCTCCCTGTCCCACCGCGCCACCCCCGGGCGGCTTCCCTAGAGCTACTCGTGCCCGGCGGGCCGCCGGCCTGGCAGCGCCCCCGCCCGGCTCGGTTCCCTTTGGGGGGCCGGGGGCCGCCCCACCCCGCTTGGCAGGGCTGGTCCCCGAGAGCAGCGGGCAGCCCCGGCGCCGGCCGGCAGGGGGCGGAGCGCTCTGGGCTTTTGTTCCTTTGCAGCCCGAGGGGCGGGGGGCTGCTGGGGGCGGCTCCATGCTGGGCGGGGGAGGGGGATGGGGATGGGCCGATGCGGGGAGGGCCTCAACTCCGCTGCACCCAGGGAAGTCGCCGCAGCTCATCCTCTGCCCCGCTGGTGGGCTGAGGGGGTGCGTGGGGCAGAGGGGGGACTGGCTAGGGCTGGGCCTGCTGGCAGTGTGCTCCCCCCTGCCCCTGCTAGGGCAGGGAACCCAATGGGGAGAGCTGGGGGTCTCTACCCCCTGGCTGGGGAATGGCCAAGCCCCCCGGCGACTGCCTTGGCCCACTTCCCACACATGGCAGCTGGGCCCCCCGGGCTGGGCTTGGCTGGCTTGTGCAGCTGCTCTGCTGGCCTGGCCTTGTGTGGCCAGGGATCTGTGCCCCCCCCCCCCAGGTCCCCCTTGGCAGATGCCTTGGCATTGCCCAATGCTATGCTCCGTGGGATAATGGCCGCCCCGGCTTCAGGCCTGGCATCTTCTGGGGACTCCGGGCTCGGTTTCCTCTGCCCCTTGTTGAGAGAGTGCGAGGGGGCTAGTGAGTCTGAGCTCTGTGAATGGGGTGGTGTCCCTCCCCCCACGTGGTACCCATCACCTCCCCTTGCCCTGGGGAAGCTGATAGGCGGGTGCCCATGTGCCAGGGGCAGGCCTTTCCTCGAAGGAGAGCATGTCACTCTCCTGCTGCGGGTGGCTCCTGACATGTGGGTCTGGCAGCCTGCAGAGCAGGAGCTCTCGTCTCTGCCCAGCCCAGGTGCCCATGGAGGGCAGGATCCATCCCCTGCACAGGAACTGACCAAGACTCTGGCTTGGTCTCTCGAGCTGCCCATCCCCCGCCCCCATGGGCTGCCCTGGGACCCGACCCCTCCGGCCCCCCGAGCACCTGCCAGGCAGTGGCAGTTGCTGTGATGTGGGTGTTTGACATGCTGGTCTAAGACCCACCAACTCCCAGGGGCTGAGAGCAGGGGCCAGTCCCTGCGGGCCTGACTGCGCCGGAGGGGTTCCAGAGGCTCCCTCGGCTCCGTTGGGGGTAGTGAGCTCTGGCGGGGGCAGGGGCTGCCCCACAGCTCGTTCCCAGCTGGATCTGGCTTCCTGGCTGGGCTGGCCATGATTCCCACAGCCCACTGCCTCACTTCCTGGCCGGAAATCCACTTCTCCCCTGCCGTGTCCTTCCCCGCAGGAGCCGGGTGGGAGAGGCAGCTTCCTGCTTCCCTTCATGGAAAACAGCTCTGCTTCTGCCACTGTCCTGCTGGTAACCTTCCCGCATCCGTGGCCCCACAGCCTGGCCATCACCCCCCCACTCTGGCCCCTGCCCGGCTGGATGCCACGGGCACCTTCTGCCCTCTGAGGCCGTGTCCCATCCACAGTCTCTGTCAGTCCCTCCCCAGGACATAGAATCATAGACTATCAGGGTTGGAAGGGACCTCAGGAGGTATCTAGTCCAACCCCCTGTTCAAAGCAGGACCAACACCAACTAAATCATCCCAGCCAGGGCTTTGCCAAGCCGGGCCTTAAAAACCTCTAAGGAAGGAGATTCCACCACCTCCCTAGATAACCCACTCCATGCTGGCGGGCTCTGGGCAGCAGTGCCGTGTGGCATGTTTCTGCACACTCCTCCAGGCTGGCAGCAGGAAGCCTAGGTTCCGGGGTGGCAGAGGCCCAGCACAAGGCAGGAGAGAACCCAAGGCAGGAGAGAGCCCAGCCTGCTGGCAGCGCCAGCCTGTTCGCTGGGCTGCTCCGTCTTCAAACATCCCGAACGCAGAAGGGGAGGCCCAACACCAGGCTAGTTCAGAGTCTCCCTTGGCAATTGCTCCCCCTTGTACCTTCCAGCCAAGGGTCCCAAAGCACCTCGCTGGTGTGGAGGTAATTCACCAGCTGCCAGCCGGGCTGGTGTCATCCTACCCATGTTAGAGGGGGAAACTGAAGCACGAAGTGATGGGGCTTACCCGAGATCGGAGAGGGAGTTTGTCAGAGCTGGGACCTGCCCTGTTGGGATTGGCTCGGGGGGCTAAAGCGGGTTCAGGGGGCCCCTTTGGGGCTCTGTCTGACTGGGGAAAGCCCCTCACCCATCCCTGGGTGGAGTTTCCTCCTGCAGAGGATGTGAGGGCGGCAAGGTGGAGTGATCCCAGGGGAGTGTGTGCGTGGGGGGGCGGGGGGCGCAGCTGTGCGTCAGCTGGGAAGAGGGAGTAGCATTGCTGGCAGCCTCTGTGCCCCCCTCCCCCCCCCCGCTGACTCAGCGCCAGCTCCATTGATGGCAGGAAGTAGTTATGGAAGGAGGTGAACCACAAAAAGGGGAATCCGTGACCTAGGGGTAGCTCCGGCTCCGGCTCTAGCTCTGCTTGGTACGGGTGGGGTGGGGGCAACAGCTCCCTGCAGGAGACACTGGTGCACACGCCTGCCCCCTGCTGCCTGGGGGCAGGCTCCTGCAGGGGGTGCTCGGCTACGTGGGGGGCAGGGGTGGGGGGCGCTTGGCTAGGTGGGGGGCGTGGGCACTGGCTGTGGAGCTGGCCAGTTGATACCATTCAGTGCGGGGGGAAGGGGAGCCAAGCGCTCCTGTGTGCGGGCCCAAGGGGCGGGGAGAGGCCCAGCCTGGGGGGGGCACCAGGATATCGCTGTGTCTCTGCTTCTAGCCACTGGCCTCGCCAGCTCGTGGGGCAGAAACGCTGCTCTGGCCTGGCCCTGGGCTGTGGGGTAGGGCCAGACAGAGGTGTCCTGCTTGCCTCAGGAGGCTAGAGGAGATTATAGGGGTCAGGACTCCTGGGTTCTGCCCCCGCCTCCCTCTCTGACACTGGGCAAATCCCTTCCCCTCCACCCCACGGCCCTTGGCTCATTCCCTGTCTGGCTGGGTCAGACTCTTTTCCCTTCCATGGGGCTGGGGCTGGGGCTGGGGCAGGGGGCTTGGCAGGGAACGCTCTGCAGGGGAGTGGGGTGGGGGGAATCTGAGTCTGTGTCTGGCTCAGCCCCTCCCTCCCCCGAGTGCTCAGAGCAGAGGCATCTCAATGACTCTCTTGTCCCCATTTCCTGCCTGCCCACGTGCTTTGGCTCCTCTGCCCTTGGCCCCCCGTAACCGGCCTGTCTCTCCCCGCCAGGCTGCCCAGAGCAGTGAGGGCACAAAAGGAGCTGGGCGCAGGGAGGCTAGACCTCAGCGTGCCACGGGGCAGCATGGATGCCAGCCTCTCAGGCCTCGCCCTGCTCACCACCGTCTTCCTGAGCGTGGGCACCACCGACACAGCCTGGTGGAACCTGGTGCCCAGGAAAACCATCCCCTACAACGGTGAGTGCCGCGATGGCCAGGCTGGGGGGACGTGTCATGACTCTGTTGGGTAGTGCCCAGCCCTGGCAGTAAGCACAGAACTGTTGTGGTGCCCTGGGCTGGGCTTTTTGGCATTACCCCAGCTGATGGGGGGAGGAGGAGGCAGCAGAGGTCTCTGGAGGAGTGGGGCTGGGAATGCCCCATCAGACAGACCCCCAGGGCCCGACCCCAGGAGTGTTTGTCCCACGGTGCTGAGCTGGATCCCAGCGATTCAAGACAGAGGGGCCTGGAGGGACAATGTATTTTAACAGAGAAGTCGAGCATCTGGCTCCCCACTGCTGAGACTGGGGAGAGGGGTGTGTGAGTGTGCCTGTCACTGCCAGGCTCGCGTTCCCCGCTCTGCAGCCATGACCACCTCTTGCTGTTTAAAGGGGAATGTAGAGACGCACTTGATTCCGGGAGCTGGGGTTTTAAGGAAACCTCCAAATCCCATGTGCTTCCTTGCAGAGCTGCTGCCTCTCCCGGCTTCCTGCTAAGGGAACCCCCTTTTCCTGGGGAGCAGCTCCCCCATGCCTGGCTCACTGTGCGGTGAGGGCGAGGGGTCAGCAGGGTCCCTTTGCTGGGGGGTGGCTGTGGAGGATCCCTGCCTTTGGGGGGATGGGAGGGAGCTCCCCATCCAGCCTGCACCCGCCCTGGCAGGGGAAGGCAGGCCTAGCGGTTAGGGTGCTGGCTGGGACTTGGCAGACTTGGGTTCAGTTCCCTGGGCAGCCATGGCCTCCCTGTGTCCTGGGGGAGTCCTGGAGCCTGTTCCCCGGGATGGGAGCACATCCCAGGCACCCTCCATCACCCCCCAGGTCTGACTCGAGGGGCTGGAGCTGGGAGCCAGGAGAGGCAAAGGGCTGCTGCAGTGAAGCCTATGGGTGCCCAGCCCTGGAGCCCCTGGCTGGCGCAACCCATTAGGTGACCTAGGCGGTTGCCTAGGGCACTAACATTTGGGGGGCGGCGACCGCGGTGGTGGGACCTTCCACCGCCTCTGTCGGGGGTGGCATTTCAGGGGTGGGACCTTCTGCCACCTAGGCCAGGAAAAAAGCTGGCAGCGCTCCTGGCAGGGGGGACATGCTACAGTTGCTCTGAGCCCTGCGGGGCGGCAAAGCCAGTTTGGGGAGCTCAGGCTCCGGTACCATGCATGGGACACAGGGCAGCACCCGTGGCCCGGGCAGCCTGCCCCTTTGGATAAATCTCACTGGCACAGCCAGGCCATGGTGACCAGGCACTGCTGGTGGGCACCTCCCACTGCCATGGGATTGGGAACCCCTGCCCACCCAGGCCCCCCCACCAGCAAGCATGCGGCATCCAACTCTGCTCTCCCGTCGGGTGCCTGGCCCCAGCTGTGATGCACCAGACATGGCATCTGCAGGCTGGGAGCTCTGTGGGGTAAGGTGGGGGCCCCCCTCCTTGGGCCAGCCACGGCTCACAGGCCAAATCAGGTGCTCAACCCCTGGCTCCGTGGTACCTACGCTGGGGTCCCGAGACCTTCCCTGCCCCCCCTTCCACTGGTGAAGCGCTGCTCTCAGCGCTGTGCTGGCGGGAAGGGGGCTCTTGCCTGCCCTGCCTGGGGCCCGGCTGGCCCCGGGGGAGCTGCCTCTCCGGAGGTGACATCAGGTGTTTGCGCCAGCCCCGGGCAATGATCTCATCCTGTTTGCTAGTAGTTGCCCTCCCCAGGGCTCCCTTCCCCTCCCCCCCGCATCCTGCGTCCTGCTGCTCCCCCAGCGCGGAGGCTGGGCCCAGCCTCCGTCCCTTGTGCCCACAGGCTCTCATTTGGCTCCTGCCATACGAGGTGGGCGCCCGACCCCTGTGCCCATGCGAGGGCTGCTCTGAGTGAGTCTCTGTGCCCTGGGTGCTCCCCCCTCGGTCCTGCGTTCCCCGCCTTGGCTCTGGCTCTGGGGGTCAGACGGCCCAATTGGTGCGTGGGCGGGGATGTATCCTGTGGCGGTGCTCCTCAGTCCCGACCTGCAGCCCCCCCCTTCTGCCAGGCTCTCTGTGCCCAGGGCAGGTTCTCCTCCTGGGCCCCCTTTAGCACTCAGGCTCTGCAGCTGCCACACCTCCCCCACCCCCGGCACCCCAGTCCCTGCAGGAGCTGGGATGTACTCGCCAGCCTGAAGTTGGACTGGGACTGGCTGCCTGGGGGTTGGCACTGCCCATTGGGTCCTCATCCCATGAGAGCTGCTGGTTCCTGCTCTCCACTCTGTGAGGGGCTGGACTCATCCTTTCAGGTGCTGCTGCCTGGGACCTGCTCCCCATATGTGCGGGCTCCCCTCCCCCACCCTGCTGAACCCCAGGCTGGGGAGTGGGGGTGGGGCTGATTGAAGCCAGGTGCCAGCTTTGATCGGCCGTGGCAGTGGGGCGGGCTCCACTCCCCGGCTCTAATGGGTCCCAGCTGGCGGAGCAGCCGAGCCAGCCGCCTCAGTGCCGAAGCCCCAGGTTCTCAGACTGCCCTGGAAGCTCTGCTCTCCAGGATGCTGGGCTGTGCCGAGGGGTCTCCCTCACCCCCCAGTGCTCCTGCCCTGTGCCGAAGGAGTCCCTGGGTGTTCGTGTGGGGGAGGGAGTGCAATAATCTCTGGGAAGCCTCGTTCCCTGTGTCCAGTCCCACTTTGCCTGTGTCACCTCAAGGTGCCCATGCTGCCTGCCTGCGATCTGTGGGTTCTCCCCCCCCCCCCGACTCTAGGCGCTGGGGATGCCAAGTCTGGCAGGATCTGTGCTGCAGGGCATGGGGGCAGTGCTGGGGGCAGAGGTGAACTGATCATGGGGGCTCTGGTTTGGCACCTGCTGTGCCGCGCCATATCTTGCCTTGATGTCAGCGCTCGGCTGCCTTCGCCCCGGTTCCAGGGAGATGCCCCGGGGCGGCCTGGTTGGACCCTTCCATGCCAGCTGGAGTGTGTGTGTGTGTGTTTGGGGGTATTGTACGTGGCAGCATCTGGGAATCTCCCTGTGCCCCAGGTGCCATCGTGCCAGGCGCTGTGCAGATCTGGTCAGCAGGGCCGGTCCCTGCCCTGGGGCGACATGCTCCTGGGTGGGGGATTGGGACACAGGAGGCTTCCTGGAAGTGTCGGGAGGGCCCATTTCCCCAAGGCTGTAGGCCAGCCTGAAGTGGTCTGTATCCTGGGCCCTACACGGCTGGCTTGTGAGCCCACTGCACCAGCCTGAGCTGCACTGGGGTTGTGTGAGGGGCTCATATTGCGGCTGGTAACGCTACCGGGCTGGTGCTGGGTTTCCTGCCATCAGCTTGGGCCAGCTCCGCTTGCGGGCTTGACTTCTCTCTTCAGCCTCCTTACCTTGGGGAGGCAGAGTGGGCAGCCCCCGGGCTGGCTAGGGAGTTCGGTGCCCTGCATGCTGTGTCCAGCCTGGAGCAGAGCGAATCGGGGGCTTGGTGGGCGACAGCTGCCCCCACCCCCACCCTGGCAGTGCCTGGCAGATCTCCTTCCCCCAGCCCAGAGTGGCTTGAGTACCTCTGTATGCTCCCCACCCCCGCGCTCCGCTCTCCCGTCAATGTGCCCTTTCTCTGAACAAAGCTGGCCCTGGGGGCCGGGCTGGGCAGGGGCTCGGCAAAGAGCCCCTCTGCCAGGGCGCCAGGCTCAGCACTCTCCGGTTCCACCCGGCGCATCCCCGACAATGGCTCCCTTGTCCAGCCAGCGTGAGGAGCGAGTGGCTCCCTGGAGGGCAAGGGCGTCTTCCAGGAAGGGGCTGATGCCCCGAGTGGAGCTGGCTGGAGCAGATGGTCCCACGTGAGCTCCCCCGGCCCAGCATGCTCAGCGGGTCTCTGTGCCCCATGGGGCCTGGGGCACGTTAGAGCTGAACTTTTCTCCAGGCTCAGGGTGTCTGCAGACGAGATCACGAGTTCAGGGCTGTTCCCAGCTAGGCTAGAGAGCTGCGGGTCAGGAGTGAGGAGCATGCCAGATCGGAGGGGGATCCCAGGGCTGGGCTAGCAGGGGCTGCGGATCTGGAGGGAGGGGCTGCCAGCCACGGCAGTGCAAGGTGGTGTGTGGCCAGCCCCGTCTCTGCTGGGGGCTGTTGGCGATCTGCAGGTGGGGAGGGGAGGGCATCTGGGGCAGTTCCTCTCCTGCTGGCACGGAACGAGTTGTCTCCAAGACACCCTTCTCTAGTCCTGAGTCCAGTCCAGACTCAGCCTCGTCACCTGCTAGCCATGGCCCCCGGGATCCCTCAGCACCTGCCCCCCCCAGCGGGTGGGATCCCCCCTTGCCCTACAGCAGGTTGGCCCAGTGCCCGGGGTGCCAGCCGAGCAGCCAACAGGACGTGGGTGGCTCCTGGATCCTGTGTGCCCCCAGGGTAGCCTGGGAGTGAGGAACTCACCCACCATTGCTGGGGCAGGGTGTGAGGTGGGAGCCCCAGTATCACCACACAGCTCTGAAACTTGAGGCCTGGCAACCTCTTGGCTGACTGGCACCGAGGAGCAGGCAGCCTGGGACGCATTGGTGGTGGTGCCAGGCCCCAGTCTGGCCCTGTGCCCCCAGGAGCTGCAGGCCTCCGAGTCCCCTGACACCGTCCCATCGCCTCCCCACAGAGCTGAAGGACGTGGCGAAGCGGTTCTCCAAGGCAGGCGTGTCGCACTACATGACGCTGACGCTGGGCGAGGCCGAGAGGGTGCTGTACGTAGGTGCCCGGGAGGCCATCTTCGCCCTCGCCACCGGCACCATGGAGCTGAAGGCAGCGGTAAGAGAGGGCGGCTCTGCTGTGGGGTCCTAGCAGGGGGCACAGAGCCTGGGAGGGGGCCCCCAAAGCCTGGCTGGCAAGGTACGCAGTGCCCCCACATCTAGGGGGATGGAGCTATGAGGAATCTGGGTGGCCTGGGGGTGCTGGTTAAACAGCCCCTTGGGGAGCAGCGCCCCCTGCTAGGCACCCCTGAACATGAGCATGTTCTCTTGGGAGCTGGGCTGGGCCCTGGTTGCTGGGCGCCTCCTCTGCCAGTTGGGGGATGTGGCAAGCATGGAGAGCCAAGTGCTGTTTGGCTGCAGGAGATGGAGGGTGGGTGGGGCAGGACTGGGGTGGCCTGGCTCAGCCCCTGACCCTGCTCCCCTCTGGCTTGGCAGATCTCCTGGGAGGCTCCAACAGAGAAGAAAGTGGAATGTATCCAGAAGGGCAAGAACAACCAGGTATGCCAGCTGGGCACACAGCCCCGGCTCCCCTGCCCGCTCCCAGCCTCGCCCCATGTGCAGGAGCAAGGCCCCCAGTCTGAGCCCACGGATCTGTACGGCAGCCTCCTTCTGCGTGTGGAGGGGCTGGTCCCGGGGTGGCACAGCGATGGCATGTACCATGTCTCTCCCTGGGCTGGGGAGCTGCAGGGGGTCCCACAGCCCTGGGCAAGTTCCACTTGTCTCCATGGCCAGCCCTGCCCTGGCATTGCTGGGGGGGGACCCAATAGCCCCCCCCACTAGCCTCCTCCCGCTGACCAGCCCCTTTCTCTCCAGACCGACTGTTTCAACTACATCCGTTTCCTCCAGAGCTACAACAGCTCCCACCTGTATGCGTGCGGCACCTTCGCCTTCCAGCCCAAGTGCACTTACATTGTGAGTATGGCCCGGAGCAGTGCGCCCCCTGCTGGACGGGATGGGGCTGGGCTGGCGAAGCTGAGAGCTCCCACTGAAGCCAACGGTCCTGCCCCACTCCCCACATCACCCCCTGCTGGATGGGACGGGGCTGGCGGAGCAGGGAGCTCCTGCCCTGCTCCCCACAGCGCCCCCTGCTGGACAGGATGGGGCTGGGCTGGCGGAGCTGAGAGCTCCCACTGAAGCCAGTGGTCCCGCCCTACTCCCCACAGTGCCCCCTGCTGGACGGGACGGGGCTGGGGGAGCCGGGAGCTCCCCCTGCCTCATTCTGGCAGAGGCTGGGAGTCCGTGGTGGCGACCGAAGGAGGGGATGCTGACGGGCGCTGCCTCCTGGATGAACGATGGCCAGTGTGGAGCTGTGCTGAGCGTGGGGCATTCTCAGACCCTGCCATGGACCCAGCACAGCCCCATCTCTGCAGGCAGCTTGCCGCTGGGTCCCACTGACCCTACGTGTGGGGCGTCTCTTTCAGGAGGAGTCCAGTTTCTCCCTCAACAGGCTGGCCTTCGAGGATGGGAAAGGGAAGTGCCCCTATGACCCGGCCAAAGGTCACACGGGCCTCATTGTGGGTAGGTGGGGCCCTTTGGGGGGGGGGGCTGGTTTGGGGGCTGGGACGGGGCCCAGGGCGCCCGGGCTGGGAGTGGGAGGCTGGTGGGTATTTCTGCCCCACGCACCCAGTTAACCCCTTCTTGGCCATGCCGTCCAGATGGCGAGCTGTACTCGGCAACGCTCAACAACTTCCTGGGCACGGAGCCGGTGATCCTGCGCAACCTGGGCCCCCACTACTCCATGAAGACAGAGTACCTGGCCTCCTGGCTGAATGGTGAGGGGGGGACAGGGCACAGGGGGCACGGGTCACACAGTAGCTCATGCAGCCCCCTTTCTGTGGGGGGAGGGACTCTCACTGCCCCCAGAACCAGTCCATCCCACTGTGGGTCTGGCGAGCGGTCAGGCCCCTGCCTGGGCTCTGCTGCCCAGGATTGAAGCCCCAAGTGTGGGTCTTTCCCAATGTGGCATCCGGCTGGGGTTGGGGGTGGTCCTGCAGCAACCAGAGGGTGCTGTTGGAGGGGGCACAGCCGGGCCGGCTCCAGAGGGCATCTGGCTCCAAGCGTGACGGGAGGCGGCCGGGGGGCTCCTCCCCACAGCACTGGGAGCTCGGGGGCCCGAGTGGAGAGCTGGGTTGATGTGGGGCCCACGAGCCCTGGTCTCACGTGCCCCCTATTGCAGAGCCCCACTTTGTGGGCTCGGCCTACGTGCAGGAGAGCGTGGGCAGCCCCAGCGGGGACGACGACAAGGTCTACTTCTTCTTCAGCGAGCGTGCCGTGGAGTACGACTGCTATGCCGAGCAGGTGGTGGCCCGCGTGGCACGGGTCTGCAAGGTACGTCCGGGGCACCGTGGCAACCAGCCCTCGGACAAGGGCCCGTGCCGGGCGGGAGGGGTGCCCAGAAACACTGCGGCGTGGCTGGAGCCCGTGGGCCAGGCCGGGCCCTGCCCTGAGCTGGATACGGAGCTCGCTCCAGGCCTGAGCCTGCTGCCGGTGTGAGGGGACCCTCGTGGTGACCTGGTGTCATGGGGGCAAGAGACCTCCTGGGACCCAGGTGCCAGGCAGTGGGGCTCTCGGGGTCTGGCCTGTCCCACCCCCTCATGTGGTGCCTCCCTCTGCCCAGGGGGATGTGGGCGGCGCCCGGACCCTGCAGAAGAAGTGGACGACGTTCCTCAAGGCCCGGCTGGTCTGCTCCATCCCGGAGCAGCAGCTGCACTTCAACCGGCTGCAGGCCGTGTACACGCTGGAGGGGACCACTTGGCACGACACCACCTTCTTCGGCCTCTTCCAGGCTCGCTGGTGAGCACGGGAGCCCCAGGCCACTGAGCGTTCCCATGGGCCCTGCAGCCTCCATCCCACCTACACTGCCTGCTGGGGGACCCCCGCCCCTCTGCAGCCGGTGTCAGCCCTCCCATTGGGCCTGTCTCCCCAGGGTTGCCCCCCAACTCACACGTCCCCCGGGGTCAGGGCAGTAGCTTTCCCCTGGCTCCCTCCCACCCGCCAGGCTCTGCCCTGGCCATCACCCTCCCTCCCCACTCCCTCATCTTTCCAGCACCTCCAGCCCCATGCCGGGTCTCACCCCCCTTCCCTCCCACAGGGGGGACGTGGACGTCTCTGCCGTCTGCCAGTACCACATTGAGGACGTGCGCAAGGCCTTCGAGGGGCCCTACAAGGAGTATCGGGAGCAGGCCCAGAAGTGGGGCAGGTACTCGGACCAGGTGCCCAGCCCCCGGCCTGGGGCGGTAAGTGCCATGGGGACCAGGGAGACCCAGCCATCACAGTGGGGAGGCCAGCTGCTCTCATCTCTGCCAGGGGTCACCCCCCGCCGTGCACTCAGTAGTGCCCCCTTGGGGGCTGGGTGGGCACTCACTAATCCCCACCCCCACCCCAGGCTGCCCTGGGAAGTGTCACCCGCACTGCCTGCCTGCCAGGGTCCCTCCCCCAGCGTGGGCACTTGAGCTGCCTCTGTCCCCCAGGCTGCCAGCTGAGCTATGCCTTGCCCCCCTGGTTGGTGGTGCCCTGCCCCACTGTGACCCAGCCCCTCTCCCCTCAGTGCATCACTGACTGGCACCGGCAGAATGGCGTCGCCAGCTCGCTGGAGCTGCCCGACAACACGCTGAACTTCGCCAAGAAGCACCCGCTGATGGACGAGCCGGTGCTGCCGCGCCACGGCCGGCCCCTGCTGCTCAAGAAGGACACCAACTTCACCCGGCTGGTGGTGGACCGGGTGCGCGGGCTGGATGGGGCCTCCTACAATGTGCTCTTCATTGGGACAGGTACTCGTCAGGACTCTGCTCTCTTCCCCTCCCTCCCCGCCCCCCAATAGCTGGGGCCTCAAGCCAGCCTGGGCTCAGCCTTGCCCCGGGGTGGGGGGGTGCAGTGGGAGGAGGGGCAAAAGCCACATGGCACAACAGTGCTGGGGGGCCACTTTGGGAGCTGCTGAGCATGTGATGGAGGGGCAACTTGGGGGTGCATCTCCCAGCATGGGGTGGCCTAAGGGTTCCTGGGGGTGCTAAGGGGGTGGTACAGGAGTGATGGGGGGTGCTTAGGGCCCCACCCCTGCCCACAGCTCCCTGCAATCCTGCCCTGCGGCTCTTCCAGGTGACGGGTGGCTCCACAAGGCCCTGGTCCTGCCCTCCCGCGTCCACCTCGTGGAGGAGCTTCAGATCATTGAGCCAGTGCAGCCCATTGAGAGCCTTGTGCTGGCCCACCAGAAGGTAGGGGGCAGGGCACCTTGGGGACAACCGGGGGGAGGGAGGGCAGAGCACTGGGAGGTGGAGGGGATGCCCTGGGCTGGTGGGGGGGGCAGAGTGTAGGGGGTTGGGGGAATGCCCTGGACTGGGGGGGGGGCAGAGATAATGGGGGGTGCCATGGGGGGGCACAGGGGGCAGAGATAACTGGGGGGGTTGTTGGGAGGGGCAGGGATAACCGGGGGGCTGTTGGGGGGGAACAGAGTATGGGGCAGTGATGGCTCTAGGCTGTCCCATCAGCAATGATGTCCCTCCCCCTCCCCAGAAGCTGCTCTTTGCCGGCTCTCACTCCCAGGTGGTGCGGCTGTCCCTGGCCGACTGCGCCAAGTACCGCTCCTGTGCTGACTGCGTCCTGGCCAAGGACCCCTACTGCGCCTGGAGCCGCAACACCAGCCGCTGCCTCCGGGCTGATGGCTCTGACGGGTGAGGGGGCTGGGGGGCTGGCCTGGGGGCGGGACACTACCCATATGGGGGGCGGGAAGAGGTGGTCATTGTGGTGTCCCCTCCAAGAGGGCCCTGATTAGCATCTCCCTGCCCTGCCCCACGGGAAGGTCTCCTCTCACCTCCCCCAGGGCTCTTGTTCCCTTCTGGAGCATGGCCCAAGGGGCAGTGACTGCAGCTCGGTGCCCCACCGGGGACAGCTGGGGCTGTGCTGACTCCAGGTCTGTCTCAGGTCCCTGCTGGTCCAGGACGTGGTGAACGCAGACACGGCTCTCTGCAACCTCCTGCGAGCACCCCCTTCAGGTGAGAGGTCACCAGCGCCCCCCCCCCCCCCCCCCCCGGGCGGGGAACTCCCTGGGAACCAAAGGGGCTGGGGAGGGGGCCTGCACTCTGTTAGCTTGAGGAGTCCCCTCTCAGCGCAGGCTTGAGAGCCAGGACTCCTCTAGCTCTGCTGCTGATTTGCTGCTTCTGTCTGTGCCTTAGTTTCCCCAGGTGGACAACAAGGCTGACTGGTGCTGAGGTACCTGCCCAGGAGCAGTGGGGTGCAGGGCTGAAGCTGCCCTGGGTTCCCCTGTCCCAGGGTCTCTCCTAGGTTGTCCCAGGAAGTGCACTCAGCCAAACATCTCCCGTACTTGCCCTACAGGCCACAGCGACACCTCCCACCCCCCATTGGTCCTGGCACAGCCCAGGTTTGTCCATGTGCCCAGCTCCTGTGTGAAACCAGCAGCAGTGTCAGAGCCCACAGGACACGTGCCATCTCCAGGCTGGTCCCTGCAGCCTCAGCAGAGAGGCCTAGGCCAAGGCCCTGGTGCTGGCATCGCCCGTGGGGTGTCCCTCTTGGGCAGGGCTGTGGGATGGGCAGAGGGTCCAGCCCCCACCTCAGCCTGACCCCTTCTCCCCTCTGTCCTGCAGTTAACGTCACTCCCAAGAACATCACGGTGGTGGCTGGCACGGACCTGGTCCTGCCCTGCCGTCTCATCTCCAACCTGGCCCGGGCTCGCTGGACCTTCAACGGGCGGGAGCTGGCCGAGGACCACGCCTCGGTGCTGTACGACGCCCGTCTGCAGGCCCTGGTCATCCTGGGCACAGGCCCCCAGCATGGTGGTGCCTACCGGTGCTTCTCGGAGGAGCAGGGCACGCACCTGGCGGCCGAGGGCTACATGGTGTCGGTGGTGGCAGGCCCAGCCGCCACGCTGGAGGCACGGGCCCCACTGGAGAGCCTGGGGCTGGTGTGGATGGTGGCGATTGCTCTGGGCGCCCTGTGCCTGGTGCTGCTGCTGGTGGTGCTGTCCCTGCGGCGCCGGCTGCGGGAGGAGCTGGCCAAGGGCACCAAAGCCGTGGAGAGCACCCTGGTGTACCCCATCGAGCTGCCCAAGTCGCCCCCCAGCCCCAAGTTCGTTCCCAGCGCCACCTCGGACTCGGACGAGAAGCTCTGGGACCCAGCCAGTTACTACTACTCGGACGGCTCCCTCAAGATCGTGCCGGGCCACGCCATGTGCCAGAACGGCTCGGCCACACCCTCGCCCCCCGCCAATGGCATCCCTGGGCAGCCCCTGGCATCCCCACCCCCGCACTCACCCAACCGCATCCACCTGGGCAGCGTCCGCGGCTCCTCCTCCAACGGCTACATCCGCCTGCAGCTGGGTGCCGAGGAGCGGCCCGGCTACAGTGACCTGGCCGAGGAGCTACGCCGCAAGCTCCAGCAGCGCCAGGCACTGCCCGACTCCAACCCCGAGGAGTCCTCGGTGTGAGCCCGGGGCTGCGGGCCTCTGACGCAGGCACAGCTACCTCAGACCCGGCCGGGGGCGCTGGGATCCCCTGCCCTGCCCACCTGGGACACATGTGGGACCCTTTTTCTAACGACACCGGTGGATTTTGATCCCCCTGCGGCTGCTGTCAGTATTTCAGTGGATCGGGCCCATTCTGGAGCCGGCCTGGGCCCTGGGAACGGCTGGTTCGGATGTATGAGCAGGTCCTGGACGGAGGGGACACACGAGTCTGCCCTGGATCCTGGATGGATGGAGCCTACTTAGGACCTGATGCCTGGAGCGGATGTGGGTGGGATTTTGGAGGCCGGCTCGCCCGAGAGGCACAGCCTGGTGCTGTTGGCTGCTGGCTGGACCCCCCCTTGTGAAAGCATTATCCGGTGGGCGCCTGGGGTGGCCACTGGCGTGTGGACCTGTTCACCCACTGCTGGGTGGGAGCAAGGGCAGACCCAGAGCTAACACAAGGTGCCCTCCTAGTAATGCGGGGCAGGACTGCATTGCATGCTGGGAACAGGGCACCCATTCCGATTACCTATGGGCTGCAGTCCCGGGGGTGGTGTCAGCTCTGGCCTTCTCCCTGCCCCCCCGAAGGTGGCACCTCATGGCCTGCGTGCTGGTGATGGGCCAATGGTGTCCTTGTGCCTGGGGGGGAGCTGCTGGTGGAATGGGGGGGCTGTGTTCCTGTGCCCCTCCTCCAGGCCAACTCAAACCACAGAGATGGACTTGGTGACTTTGCCACACCCCCTCTCCGAGGGGTGGAGGATATGGGGTGGGGGGTACCAGTGTAAATACCCCCCCACACACACACCCCACCTGAGTCCCTGCCTCTTGGCAAAGCCAGTTTCTGCCCAAGCTACCCCCGATCCCGCACGCCGGCTGCCTCCCCCACCCCCTTGTCAGTGTAAATAAGCAGCAAGGACCCCCTGACCCCAGTGTAATTTATTTGTTATTGAAATCTATTTATTGGCTGTAAATACTGGAGTATTTTTATATTAATAATAAAAGGGAGAAAAACTCCAGCTGGTGCCTGTTGCCTTGTGTGTGTGCGTGCAGGGGGGCGGGTGCCCTCGCTTGATGCCGGCAGATGCAGTGTTCTGCGCCTGGCTCTGCTGGGGTCAGGGTGGGGGTTGGCACTTGGACTGAGTTGTTGGGGGGGACAGCACTGTGCGTTTTGTAGTAGTGTTGCCCACTGGTCGGACGGACACACACACACACACACACACACACACACCCCACTGAGCTGTGCCCCGGGGCTTGGCCCCAAACCTTATCTCCCACCTCATGGGCCTTGCACCCCCTGCCCGAGACGTCTGGGCCACAGCACAGAAACCCTGCCCCGGCTGGGGGAGGGCTGTTCCCGGCCCCCGCCTGTGAGCTCATGGAAAAAGGAGCAGGCAGGCTATAAAAGGGCATTGAGTCTTCCTGGAGTGGAAAAAGCTCCGCATTCCCCTGGGAGCTGGCCTCTCTGCCAAGGGGGAGGGGGGCCCCCGCCGGGCCTGGAACGCTCTTAAAGCAGCAGCCACAGGGTCTCTGCCTAATCCGGGCTGGGGGGCAGGAGGTTTCTGTGGCTTGGGGGGAGCCTCTTGCAGCTTTTTTTCCCCTCCCCAGCCCCCCTCTGCTCCCACCCCTCTTGGGATCACTGCATGGACTGGCTGGGGTCCCCCCTCAACACAAGCCAGGACCCCCAGGTTTCATCTGCTCTGGCACTGCCGCCATGTGACAAGGCTCATGTCCCTATAAAGAGAGGCCTGATCCTGCTGCGTCCCCATGAGGACAGGCACATGTGGATCTGTACTGTGCTCTGCCTGCCCTGGGGCATCGGGCTAGGGGGTCGCAGGGCCCCCCCACTGATCATCTTGCTCGCTGGCATTTGAACCTTCCCCTCCTGCTGGCTTTGTGGCTCAATCCCAGCGTCCCTGCCTGCAGGCGCCTCTCAGGACTGTGCCCACCCCAAGCAAGCTCTGCCTTGAAAGCCACAGGCCTTCCCTTTGCCAGAGTGGTGATGTTTGTACCCAGAGCCTGAGAGATCCCCCAGTCTCCCTCCTGCCTGGCTCTGCCTCACGCTGCTTCGAACATTCGCTGCCACCTTGTCACTCTCCAGGTGAGCTGAAGCCAGAGCAAGTGCTAACCTGTTTAACCCTCTAGGGGCAGAGCTAGTCAGGACCAGCGCCCCACTCGCTGGAGGGGTGATGTGAAAGTGGAGGAGGGCGTTGGCACCTGGCCAGATTCCCCCAGGAGCAGCCCTGTGGGGAGCTCCCAGGAGTGTGGCCAGGGGCTCGGTCCCTGCTGCCAGCTGCCTGCTTTGTGGGGCCTCAGCAGGGCCGCCCCAGTGCTGGCTGCTCTCGGGGCTGGCTGGCCTGAGCCCCAGTCAATCTCGGTTAAATCCACACAAACAGCCAGGTCCTTTCTCACCAGGCTGACTCCCCTGTAGTCCAGGGGTCCGGCAACCTCTCAGAAGTGGTGTCCCAACTCTTCATTTATTCATGGTAATTTAAGGTTTCGCGTGCAGATAATACATTTTAGATTTAGAGGGGCCGGCAGATGGACAGAACCCCGGGCCGGCAGTGGGCTGAGCAGAGCCGGTGGCAGCAACCTCAGGCCCAGGGGGCCGAGTGGGGCCGGGACTCCGGGGCCGGCAGCGGGCTAAGTGGAGCTGGTGGCCAGGATCAGGGGCCAGCAGCAGCATGCCACAGTAAATCAGCTCGTGTGCTGCCTTTGGCACATGTGCCATAGGTTGCTGACCCCTGGGTAGTCCAAGCTGTGCAGTGTTTTTAGGGACCGGCACGATCCTGCTGGGGAGCCATGCGCTCAGGGCCCTTCTCTGCCTCCAGGACCTGGGTATGGATGGGGCTGTCCTGGCCCTTGCAGGCCAGTGCCATAGTGCCCCCTTGTGGTGGGGGAAGTTGCTGGTACTATTGAGCCTTTGCCTGTGGGGCAGTGGACCCTGGCCAGCCCCTTTGACAGAGGGGAAGGGGGGGCATGTGCCATATTGGGCCCAGGCAAGGGGTCTGCTTTCTCTAGCCCTTTCGCACTGGGGCTGGGGTGCGGGGGAGGGTGGAGCAAAGCAGGAAGGTGGGAGGGGAGAGGATCCACAGCTCCTGTGCTGCAGGGAGGGCTTCTTGGCCGGGTGGCTCCTTCCCATGGCCATGCAGCACCAGGACTTGTTCTCCAGTCCTGGCTTCTCATCTTTGCTAATTAATTACCGGAAACAGCTGGAGAAAGCAGAGCCAGCAAAGTAGGGGAGGAGGGCCACCCCCCTTCCCTCCACAGCTGGAGAGCTGCCCAAACCGCTTCCCTCATAATTGATCCTCATGGGAGCATAGCATTGCTCCTCCCGCCTACCCCTTACAGCTGGGGAAACCGAGGCAGAGCCAGCTCAGGCCACCCAGCCTGTTGGCACCCAAGCTAAGAGGAGATCCCAGGAACCCTGACTTCTAGCCCTGCTTCAGAGCAGGTGACTGGGTCCCTGCCTGCGGCCATGCGAGGCGCTGCCCCTCCGCTCCAGGCGTGCAGCACAGCGGATGTGGCCATGCTGGGCCCTTGCCAGTCGCAGCACAGTGCCCGGGGAATGTGTCAAGGAGGAGTGGGAGGGAGGGAGGCAGGAGCTGCCCGGAAGCCAGGCTGTGGGGACAGAACCGTGTAAGCTGGGAGCCAGCCGGCCCTAGAGGGCTGGGGGGAGCTCTGGCCTGAGGCCAGGTCCCCCCTCACCCTCCCAGTGAGGGGCCCACCAGCATGCTGCTGGGCCCTGCCAGTGGGGTTTTGCTGGGCCTGCTCTCAGAGCCCCAGGTTGGTGGGTGAGGTGCTGCCTGGCCAGCTGGTGGTGGCCATGCCAGGGGCCCAGGGCAGGCTCCCACAGGCCACTCCCCAAACCTGAGAGTGGCTTTGGGCTGTCTCATGGTGGCTCTGTCTGTGCACGTCCTCACTGGCCCTTCATCTTCCTGCCCTCAGGAGAACTTCTGGGAAGCGGCTTGTGTAACAGCGGCGTGGCCCGGGCCTGGGCCACTCCCCCCAGCCCTGCAAGGGGAGCCCTTCCCACGGGACAGCCCCTCGGCGGGCAGATCATCCCTCTGCCAGCTGGGGTTCTGGGGCAGGTGGGCCAACAGGCCGGCCTGGCACCCTGGTGTTTCTAGGGAGACCCCAGCACGAGTCGGCTCATAGGGTGCTGGGGAGGGGCAGGGGCACCTGTCGCCATCTGGGGGGGGCCTTCCTGCCAGCCCTCTCCCACCTTGAAAGGGTTAATGAATTTAGCCTCCCAGGTTTGTACTCCTGGGGACAGTAGGGGAGGGCTGGCCAGTGGCTGCAGCGCCCTCTGCTGCCTCAGCTGGCGCCCACAGCTGGGTGCGATCGCATGTGAAATTTCCATGGAGAAATTCCAGTTTCCTGCCCCTCTCTGCTATGGGGCCTGCTGCCAGCGTGATCCCAGAGATGCTCAGTGGGGGGAGGGGGGGATGTGACAGGGCCCCGAGCCCAGCGACGCACCAGCGTGCGTCAGACCCGGCCCAGGCCCAACCCGCTAAGGAAAACAAACACGAGCTCGGCTGGGAAAAGAACTGTCCCAGAAAGAGCGCCGGCCCCGTTCCCAGCCTTTCCCACAGCAGCGAGCTGGGACCACCCGGCCCCTCTGAGCGCAGGGGGCAGCGCTGGGAATCCTGGAGCACAGCTTGGCAGCTGTCCAGCTGGCAGGGCTGGGGGGGGGGGATGGGGTCAGGGTGGCCATGTGAGCCCCAGGGATGGGGACAGGGTCACAGGTTTTCCCAGCACTGGTGCCTGGCTCAGTGGGGCTGGGCCCAGTCCCCAAAGGAGACACAGGGATTATGCCTGATTATGGGAAATGGGGCTGCAGAGCCCCCCCTGGCTCCCCAGGAAAGCACCAAGGGGCCGAGTTCTCTCCATGGCTTCTCTGGCCAGCTGCTTCTCCCACCCTGCTGTCGTGGACCCTTGGCCCGAGGCAGAGATGGACGTTGCTGGGCCATTCAGCTGTGCTGGCCCCTGGACCCATGGCAGTCTGGGGCGCTCATTCCTTCACACCCACCCCACGCAGGAAGAAGCTTCATGAGGAGGAGACAGCAGCAATCATGTCTAATGGTTAGAGCATGGGGCTGGGCATCAGGATGCCTGGGTTCTATTCCCTGTGCTGGGAGCAGGGTGGGGGGTGCTTTAGTGGTTAGCACAGGAGAGACAGTCAGGACTCCTGGGCTTTATCCCCAGCTCCGCCACTGACTTTGGCTGACCGTGAGTAAGTCCCTTCCCCTTGCTGTGCCTCAGTTTCCACAGCTGTGAACTGGGACTAACAATACCAACTCCACTTTCCAAAGTGCTTTGAGTCCCCCCTGCACTCCTGCTTGGAGAAGCTAGTGCAATCATGGCTAGGGGCTGGAGCAGGGCCAGGAGTCAGGACTCCTGGATTCTATGCCAGGCTCCAAGAAGGAGCACAGTCTAGTGGTTAGGGCAGGGTGTCAGGTTCGAGTCTCAGTTTTTCCAGTCAGCGGCAATCTTGCGCGTCCCAGATGAATCAGTGCCTTCATGCCAGGGGTGGGGGGAGGCTCTGCCTGGCCACTGCTTCCTGGCACTGCGGGGTCGGGTCCTTTCCCCTGGAGGAATTCGGCTCAAGGGAGAGGCAGCTCTTGCAGGGAGCCCAGCTCTGCTTTCATGGCCCAAGCTTCCCATCCTGGGAAAGGGCAGCTCCTCGGGGCTGGGTTATGCAGCCCTGCAATGAATGGGAAGCTGACGCAGGGGCTGGCTGCTGGGCTGTCACCTTCAGGCTACGTGCTGTAGCTCAGCGTGGGAAAGGCCAGATCCCCCTGAGCCAGCCGGCTGGCCCCCCAAAAGCCCCAATGGGAGTCTGGGCGATGATGCCAGCACAGTCTGCCCCGGGGAAGAACATCCTCCTCCTGTGGTCCCGGGGCACGTGCAATTTCTCCAGGAGCAGCCTGGCAGGCCCTTTCTTGGGGTGGGGGGGGGAGATGGATCGTCTCCAGCATGGCCTTTCCTCAGAGCCCCCCAATGCCAGGTCTCCCCGGAGGGTTGCGAGCGGCGCAGGGGGGCTGGGGACCCATGCTGGGCCTGTAAGAAAAGGCTGGAATGTGCCCAGTGAAGATCCTTCCCCTCTGGGCCCTTCCCAGCCCACCCCAGAGCTGCTGGTGGCCCACAAGGCAGCGTGTCACCCTGGCAGTTCAGGTCCATGGATGCAGTTGGGTCTCAGGCAGGGGCCTGGGCCCTCGGAGGTGGGAAGATGTTTCAGAAATCCTCCCTCCCCTGCAGCCACCTCCTGAGAAGCGCCTCTTGTTTACAATGGACTGGACCTGCCCATAAAGTACCCACAATACATCGCTCAGCCCTCCTGTCCCGGCTGGCACGGCCAGGCCCTGTGGGAAATTGCTGCAGTTAACAAGCTGCGCTGGCCTGTTGCCATGTGGAGCAGCTGGCACCTGCATGCAGCACCTGGGGGTGAAGTTCCCCGCCCCTCCCTGGCACAGGGCACCATGGGAGGGGCCTGGCAGACTCCAGTGGCAGCGACAAGCAGGTTCCTGTAACGCCACTGTTCGGAGAAGGGCCCAGCCCAGTTCCAGAGCCTGCACCTCCCCGGCTGTTCCCCGTGGCACCCCCACCATAGCCACCAGCCAGGACCCATTGCAATCCAGTCTACATCCCGGGACACAGCCAGGGCTGGCCTTCCGCCCTCTCCCGGGGTTGCATTAGCCCAATGCCAAGATGAATTGCCCTGTATTAGAGCTGCACCTAGCGGGCCCAGGAGAGATCAGGGGCCTGTTGAGCCAGGCCCTGAACAAACAGAGTGAGAGACAGAGCCTGCCCAAAGCCATGTAAACCAGAGAGATGGGGAAGGTTCATTAGCCCCATTCTAGAGGTGGAAACTGAGGCAGAGAGGGCAGTGACTGGCCCAGGGTCACCCAGCAAGTCCACAGAAGAGCTGAGAATTGCAACCGTAACACCTCCCCCCAGGGCTCAATGTCAGGGGACGTGTTCTGAGCTCCAGCCACGACAGTGCCAGTAGCTGCCTGGCCTCCCGCTCACCCCGGGCTGCAATCTGAGGCCTGGCTGGGCCACGCCAGCGCTGAGGAGGGAGCCAGTGCCGGATGTGAGCAGCAGCCCACGGCTCTGAACAGAGGCTGTAATTAAACCAGGGAGCTCCAAAATGACAGGCACTCGGGCTGCATCTGGCCAGGGCTGCCTGTCATTTGGGGTCAGGGCTCTCCCCTAATGGGAAGGCGAGTGGGTTAATTTCAGGGTGCGCTTGGGCACTGTGCGGGGAGCACAGGGCGACGGCTGCAGAGGGGGCCAGCCAGGACGCTGGGAGGGGAGCCCCACCTCACGTGGGGTTACCAAACCACGCTGATCGCTGCTGACCCTGCACAGGACAAGCCACTCCCTGTGTGCCCGAGGTCACCAGCCAGATGGGATAAGGCCCATGCTAGAAGAACCATGGGGCAGGGGCCTTGCCCGCCTGGGGGCGATCTGAGCTGCCCCACTGTGTTTGGTTCATGCACATCTGGTGGAGGCATGCGTTCGGTGAGTTGGGGAAGGCTTGGCCCAACTCCCAGTTGCAGGGCTGCCTGGGGGGGGACAAGTGGGGAAATTTGCCCCAAGCTCTGGGCCCCGCAGGGGCCCCCACGAGAGTTTTTTGGGGCCCCTGGAGCAGGGTCATTCACTCACTCTGGGGGCCCCAGAAAACTCTCACAGGGTCTGGGCCCCTGGAGCTTCTTCCGCTCTGGGTGTTCGGTGGCAATTCAGTGGCGGGGGGTCCTTCTGCTCCGGGACCCATCACCGAAGTGCCCTGAACACCCGCAGCGGCGGGTCCTTCCGCCCCGGGACCCGCCGCCGAACTGCCCCAACGATCCATGGCGGGGGGTCCTTCCGCCCCGGGACCCATCACCAAAGACACCAGGCCCCCTGAATCCTCTGGGCAGCCGTGCCCATGTGCACCATCTCAACCCTCCCCCTGGTAATTTACACTGATGGGCAGGGCTGCGGGGCTGTAGCTGGCTGGTAGGGAGTTGGCATGGCTCTCCAGCACGTCTGTGCCGGAGCTGGGAGCGCTGCTGGCAGGAGGGCTGGAAGCTGTGGGCAGCAGGCAGGGCTGGGATCCTGCTCTGGAGGGAGGCCAAGGACAGGCTGTAATGCAGCCACCTGGACGGATCAGGTGTATGGGCATGGCCTGCTCCATGGGGGGTGGGGGGCTGGGAACTGCAGAGCGACCTCTCAGAGGAAAGGGGCTGGGTGTGGGGCTTGTGCCATGGGTCTGCAGGGCAGGGGAGCAGAGGGAGAGGGGCCTGTAAATTAGAGGGGCCTCCCCTGCTCCCCCTGGAGCTTTGGGACTTGTGAAGCTTTTTGGCTGCTTGTCCCCAGGCCCCGAGGCTCACCTTGCCCCAAGCAGTGTGGACGCCTGGTGCTTTGGGGCGGGGGGCTAGTGAGAGGGGCTCCTAGTAGTCCTTGTGGTATGCGGGGGAGCTCTCCTCCATACCCAACAAGACCTGCTGGGACCTGAGTGTCTGGAGTGAAGGTGGGGGTGGGAGGTTCCAGCCCGATCAAAGCCCCTGCCTAGGTTACTGAGTTACCGTGTTTCCTGGGTGCCCCTCATAGCCAGCGGGAAGATCGGCTGCCACCTGTCAGGCTCTCCCAGCACTGGCCCCTTTCGGAGGTCGCTGACCCGGAAAGCTGCCAGGTGCTCAGTGCCCACGGTGACGGGCTCGGGATTGTCCCGCATGTCCCTGTGGCCGCTCTACTGGGAGAGTGGCCGCGGGGACAGGATGTGCAGGGCACGACCCCCACATCCCAGCAGGATCCCTGGGGCTGGTAGCCGTGGCGGGGCTGGAGGTCTCAGACTCCCAGCCTGGCTCCAGGATGGCTCTTTGCACCCTGGGACACATCTCTGGACGTCACCCTTCCCTGCACTGCCCTGTGCCCACATCCTGCGGGCGCTGCCCTGCCCAGCTCACGCCCCTGTGCCCGGCGTGGAGCTGCCCAGCCGCAGGCGAGGCCTGAACGCTCCTTGGTGCAGCGAAGGCGCCCGGGGCCTGGCACCGCTGGCTGCCACCCGGGCACAGAGAGCAGGACACCCAGGCCCGGCCAAGGGGAGCCGGTCCCTGCCCTCCGGGGCGCACGTGGGAGGAGCCCGGCCTGACTGCGGCCCCCTGCACCCTGCGCTTCGGGCGCCCCCTGGCGGCTCCGCGCTGCCAGCGCGCCCGGGGAACCGGCGGGGGGCGGGGTCTCGACTCCCAGCGGGAGCCCGGGGCCGGTCAAAGGCGGGTCGGTCCGCGCCAGCCGGAGCCGGAACCGGGGAACTGAAAACGGGGCGAGCCCAGGGCGCCGTTGGCCGGCGCGGGGCTGAGACTGCCCCCTCCCCCGATCGGGCCCGCATGGCCTCCTCCGGCCCCCCCGGCTCCTGCTGCTCCCACGGGCCGGCCGTGCCCGGCGTGCACCAGACCGCGGCGGAGATGGACTTCGAGAGAGGTACCGGGGACCGGGCCTGCCCTGGCAGCGGGGCTGTCCCTGGGGGCCCTGCAGCGAGCAGCGGGAGATGGCCGGAGGGGGGGGGGCGCTGCAGCCCGGCTGGTGGGGGCGGGGTAGCGGCTCCAGATGGCTGGCGGGGGCTGGGGGAAGCTGCCCGCCTCCCCCACGCCGGGCCTCAGCTCTCGCCTCTCTCTAGGGGTCTGGTCGGCTGCCCTGGACGGGGACCTGGGGCGGGTCCGGAAGTTGCTGGTGGAGAAGCGAGTGGATCCCAGCAAGCCCGACCTGGCCGGCTACACTGCCCTGGTGAGTGCCTGGGCCTGCGGACGGGTCGTGCCTCGGCCGGCCTCCAGGGGGCACAGCTGAGTGCCCTCCCCCCATGGGGGAGCTGTGCCCTGGGCTGGGGACTCCCTGGGGCACATGCTGCAGGGTGACAGTGACCCAAGTGTGCTGGGTCTCAGCTCCCAGTGAGCAGACCATAGGAAAGATAGAACATGTGGCAAAAGGCCACCTTGGCTTAACCACGAGATCTTGCATGATCTAAAAAATAGAAAGAAGTCATATAAAAAATGGAAACTAGGACTACTTACAAAGGATGAATATAGGCAAACAGCAGGGGAATGCAGGGGCAAGATTAGAAAGGCAAAGGCACGTGCGTCTGACGAACTGGGTATTCACCCATGAAAGCTCATGCTCCAATACGACTGTTAGTCTAGAAGGTGCCACAGGACTCTCTGCTGCTTTTAAAGACACAAAATGAGCTCAAACTAGCTAGGGGAGTAAAGGGAAACAAGACGACTCTTTATCAGCAAGAGGAAGCAAGAGGAAGACCAAAGACAGGGTAGGCCCACTGCTCAGTGAGGAGAGAGAAACAGTAACGGGAAACTTGGAAATGGCAGAGATGCCTACAGACTTCTTTGTTTCGGTCTTCACCGAGAAGTCTGTAGGAATGGCTAACATAGTGAATGCTAATGGGAAGGGGGTAAGTTTAGAAGTGAAAATAAAAAAAGAACAAGTTAAAATCACTTAAGAAAAGTTAGATGCCTGCAAGTCACCAGGGCCTGATGAAATGCATCCTTGAATGCTCAAGGAGCTAACAGAGGAGGTATCTGAGTCTCTAGCTATTATCTTTGGAACATCATGGGAGATGGGAGAGATTCCAGAAGACTGGAAAAGGGCAAATATAGTGCCCATGTACGAAAAGGGAAATAAAAACAACCCAGGAAACTACAGACCAGTTAGTTTAACTTCCGTGCCAGGGAAGATAATGGAGCAAGTAATTAAGGAAATAATCTGCAAACACTTGGAAGGTGCTAAGGAGATAGGGAATAGCCAGCATGGATTTGTAAAGAACAAATCATGTCAAACTAATCTGATATATTTCTTTGATAGGATAGTGAGCCTTGGGGATAAGGGAGAAGTGGTGGATGTGGTCCACCTAGACTTTAGTAAGGCATTTAATATGGTCTCGCATGATATTCTTATTGATAAACTAGGCAAATAAAATTTAGATGAGGCTACTACAAGGTGGGTGCATAACTGACTGGATAACCATACTCAGAGAGTAGTTATTAATGGTTCCCAATCCTGCTGGAAAGGTATAACAGGTGAGGTTCCGCAGGGGTCTGTTTTGGGACCGGCTCTGTTCAATATCTTCATCAACAACTTAGATATTGGCATAGAAAGTACGCTTATTAAGTTTGCAGATGATACCAAACTGGGAGGGATTGCAACTGCTTTGGAGGACAGGCTCATAATTCAAAATGATCTGGACAAATTGGAGAAATGGTCTGAGGTGAACAGGATGAAGTTTTAACAAAGACAAATGAGAAGTGCTCCACTTAGGAGGGAACAATCAGTTTCACACATACAGAATGGGAAGAGACTGTCTAGGAAGGAGTACGGCAGAAAGGGATCTAGGGGTTATAGTGGACCACAAGCTAAATATGAGACAACAGTGTGATGGTGTTGCAAAAAAAGCAAACGTGATTCTGGGATGCATTAACAGGTCTGTTGTGAGCAAGACACAAGAAGTTATTCTTCCGCTCTACTCTGCTCTGGTCAGGCCTCACCTGGAGTATTGTGTCCAGTTCTGGGCACCACATTTCAAGAAAGATGTGGAGAAATTGGAGAGGGTCCAGAGAAGAGCAGCAAGAATATTTAAAGGTCCAGAGAACATAACCTATGAAGGAAGGCTGAAAGAACTAGGTTTCTTTAGTTTGGAAAAGAGAAGACAGAGGGGACATGATAACAGTTTTCAGGTATCTAAAAGGGTGTCATAAGGAGGAGGGGCAAACTTGTTCACCTTAGCCTCTAAGGATAGCACAAGAAGCAATGGGCTTAAACTGCAGCAAGGGAGATTTAGGTTGGACATTAGGAAAAAGTTCCTGTCAGAGTGGTTAAACACTGGAATAAACTGCCTAGGGAGGTTGTGGAGTCTCCATCTCTGGAGATATTTAAGAGTAGGTTAGATAAATGTCTATCAGGGATGGTCTAGACAGTATTTGGTCCTGCCATGAGGGCAGGGGACTGGACTCGATGACCGCGCGAAGTCCCTTCCAGTCCTAGAGTCTATGAATCTATGCCCCCATGGTAGGAGCTGCTCTCCGGAGGGTCCTGACCAGCTCCAAGCCTGCAGCCTCAGCAGAGCGGCCCCAAGGTCAATGTGTTGGCCTGGGCCAGAGTGAGACCATGGTGGGAGGGGGTCCGGGGTGAGCACCAGTGGGGCCAGGGCTGGACTCACATGGAAAGCTCCTGCCCCATAACCGCCCTGTCACTCAGACTCACCCAGGTGCAAGGGGAGGGGCATGAGGGCACCGGGCATTTGGGGGAGGAGGGTTCGAGGCAGCAGGTGCCCCTGGTGCCAGCTGGCTGGGTTCAAAGGGGAGAGTGGGACGGGATCCAGCTTTGTGATCTCATTGCCTGGCCCCCACCCACTTATGCCAGCTCAGCTGGAGGGGGGATTGACTCCAGGCAGCTGACCTGGCATGTGTCTGTGTGCGGACGCTCTTAAATCTGTGTCCACCTGCCTGAGTGCAGGTCCAAGCAGAACCCCAGGGTCTGGGCCCACGCAGGCCACAGCTCACACCCATTGAGCTAAATCTGCTCTCCCCGTTGTGATGTCTGCGTGTAGACAAGGCCTGGGATTTAATGAGCTGGCTGAGGGCTTGGCTGGGAGTTCTCATGGTGGAGGGCTGGTCGGATTCCCTAGAGGATGCTGTTCCCTTGGGGGAGAGCGGGCGAATGTTACCTACCCAAGGCCACAGTGCTGTGTGCCAGTGCCCTGCATGGTGCTAAAATGCCATGGCTTGGATGGGGGATTAAATGGAGGTTCTCAAACAGCTAGATCCCCTAGAAACTTGTTTTGTGAGCTGGGCTATGTCCCTCCCCAGAGCCAGCTGCATTTCAATGTCCTTGGGCTGGGTGTGCAGTGGGCTTTGAGGTGTGGGAGGCGGAAGGACCTGTGTGTGGAGGTGGTTCCTGAGGTGCCCTCTTCCCTGTGTTTCAAAGCACTACGCCAGCCGCAACGGGCACGGCGCCGTCTGCCAGTTCCTGCTGCAGAGTGGGGCCCAGTGCAATGCCCAGACCCATGGCGGGGCCACCGCCCTGCACCGAGCCAGCTACTGCGGCCACGTGGACGTGGCCAGGCTGCTGCTGGCCCATGGAGCTGACCCCGGCATTGCAGATGACGATGGCATGACAAGTTTGCATAAGGTGCGGGGCTGGGGCTCCTCCTCCCACTGTCCCCTTGTGCTTCCAGTGGCCCACAGGGATCTCAGTGCACACCACCGCCCCCTGCAGGCAGACCTGTCCCACCAGGTGTCGCTCGCCCTCTGCTGGCTGGAGCAGACAACGCCACCCTGTGCCTGCAGCTGGGAAAGTTCTGCTCTAGCTCCTCTTTGCGGAGCAGTGGGCTGCAGGTTCTGTTCCCTGGGCCGAGGTGGTTCGACTGGAGGCTATGGGCGAGGGGGTTGCAGAGTCAGTGCACTCTCCTGCACCCTGCTGGGCTCTGGTTCTCTCCCCTTTGCTGACAGGAGACATCTCCTTCCTCCCTGAGCATCCTGGTCTAGCAAATACTCCCCTAGGGTCTGTGCCATACCCTGCCCCACGGGAGCATGCCCCCTGCCCTCAATTCTGCTCTCCTTTCGCAGGCCGCCGAGGGAGGCCACCGTGAGCTCTGTGAGCTCTTGCTGCAGCACAGTCCGGTACTGAAGGGCATCCAGGACAGGAGGGCCAGGAGAGCATGTGACCTGGTCCCCGGCAGCGGCACCTTGCGGGACCTCCTGGAGACCTGAGGGCGGCGGGGGGGTGTCACCCTGCACCAGGGTGCGCTGGCTTTTGTCTCCCCCTCTTGGCCTGCCGTGGGATTGCAGCACCCTGGGCTCTGAGCATGCAGCCCTGGGGTGATCTGGGCACGCGCCCCACTAGGTAGCTGCTCTGGGGAGCCTGCTGCAGCAGCGGGAGAGGGGAACGGGCAGATTTGGGCAGGGAAAAGGAAGGTGCCGCTATAAACCCTGTTCTGGTGTCACTGGCTGGGGGGAGCCCGCCCAGGGTCTGAGATCAAGGGGACTCCAGCGACACTGCAGGACAGCAGGGTTCCTGGGCAGCTGCAGTGGCTGGTGGCGGAGTGGGACTCTGGGGGGCAGGGAGGGGTCTGTGTCCAGCCCTCTGCATGGGCCAGGCACCACTGCCCAGGACCACACATCTGGCGGGAAGCTGAGGCAGCCATGTTGGTTGTGGGCATTGCCCAGGGCTATTGGGCTCCGCTGGGAAGGCAGAGGCACTAGCTACGTGTGACTGGCGTGTGCTCGGTACCATGGACCCCATGCAGCAGGGGCTGCAGGCTCCCAACCCCTGGAAGGAGGAGTCTGACGTGTGCCCAGAGCAGAGGGCAGCACGGTGTCCCCTGAGGGGATTTCTGGCCTGTCGAGGGCTGCCAGGGGCTCCTCTCTGTAACCCTGAGCTGGGGGGAGAAGGGGGGTTGGGATAGGATGTCCCCTGTCTCAAGCCTATTTCAGTCCTTGGCACTGAGCTGGGGAACCGGAGCCCCCAAGGACTTGGTGACAGGATGTCGGGCGTCAGCACCATTAACTCTTCCCTGCCTAGTCCTGTGCCCTGTCTGTGGGCTGGTGGTCCCAGCTGCTAGGGGCTGGTCTCTGGGGTCTGGCAGGGCATGTCTGCCCTTTGCTGGGGAAGAGGGGTTAGTGCCCACCCCAGCCCTGTGTTGCCCCCTTCTCTATCCACTTGCTGTTCTGCCCAGCCTTCCCCCCACACCTCCGCCCGCAAGCCCTGTGGGCCTGTTTCTGGCAGGAAGCAGGGTGGGGGTGGGATCCTGCAAACTTACCCTCCCCACTCGCTCACAGCTGGATTGGAGGGGAGCCCAGACCCCTCCACATCTATTGCACAGTGATCTCGTGGGGGATGGGGTGTCTTCTTCTATGCCCCTCTCCATGCTAAAGGGACCCCCCACACACACTATAGGCCTGCAGAGATTGGGGGGGGGGCTGCCCTGTCCTCTCTCCCAGAGAGGATCCAGCAGAGCCCCCCCCCCGCCCCCCCAAGCTGGGATCAGTGGAAGCTGCATGGGGAGGCGCAGGGGCTGGAACATGGCTGCTGGGCCTCAGCGATGGCCAGCAGCATCACAGGTAGCAGGGCCAGTACTGACCTATGGGGGAGAGTGCCCCCTGCTGAGCGCCTGCTCTGCTCCCCATAGCACAGCACCCCCTAGTGCCAGCACCGAACTACAGAGGAGAGTGCCCCTTGCTGAGCACCTGCCTTGCTCCCTGCAGCACAGCGCCCCCTGCTGAACCCCCACCCCACTCCCTGCAGTATATAGTGTCCTTGGGAGGTGCCGTTTCTGGGGGGCGTGGGACATGCTGGCAGGGCATAAATTCATAATAAATCCCTCACAAACTGCACCGTCCCTTTTTTGTACAAACTCGCCCTGACTCCCCTACCCAGAGAGGGGAGCGGTGTGGGGCAGGGACCGGCTCTGTTCTGTGCCTGTGCACTGCCTGGGGCTGAGGCCGAGGGGCAGCGTGGCCGGGGGTTACCTGTCAGACTAGCCCGGCAGGGGAGCCGGGTTCTAGTCCTGCCCCGGCCAGGCCTGTGCCTCAGTGTCCCCGCTGGGGAGGGGGCTGGTGGCTGCCGGCTCTGACGCTAGAAGGGCCCGGGGCTGTTCGTGAGGCTCTCTGGGGAGGGTTGCCCGGTCGGGGCACCCCGTGGCAGGGCCCTGTGGGACCCGCACCGACCCCTGCGCGCTGGGGCCGGTTGGCCCGGGCCGGCGCTGCCCGTGTCCCGCTGCTGGCCGCTCAGGGGGAGCCCGGGGCGGAGCCGGGCGGGTCACTGGGGTGGGGGCGGACCCGCCGCTGGGATAAAAGCAGCGAGGTGGGGCCGGCCTGTCGCGGGCGGACCATGGAGCTGATCAGCGTGCAGCAGCTTGTGAGCTGGGGCTGCCCTGGCTTGCGGCGGGGCCGGGGGGCGGCGAAGCGCAGCGCCTGGGGCACCCCCCTGTGCGGGGCAGCGGGACGGAGTCCAGGGGGGATGCTGCGGAGTCCTTGAGTCCCGCGGGCTCTCGCTGGCGGCCCTGTCTAGCGCGGCTGCCGCGCTCCACCCCAGAGGTGGCTGCATGGGCAGAAGCCCTGGCTGCGGGGAGAGCGCAGCGGGCTGAGGCTGGGTATAGGGCGGTCCCCGCTGGACTCTCCTTAGATAGGGGGAGGGGGCCTCTGGGCTGACCCGGTGTCCGACGGCGAGGGCTGGTTATGGGGCAAATGTCTGCTCCCAGCAGGCCCCCCCCCCCCCGAGAGCGCCAGGACCTGGTCTCCAGGGCGCTGGGCTGTCGCTTCACTGGGGCCAGATCCCGGCGAGGGGGGCCCCCTGGGCTGTCATCCTGCATTGCAGTGAGGTGGCAGGTGGGGTCCCCCTCCACCGCTGGGGCTGGGTTTGTGAAGATGTAGCTGAGGGGGGATGCAGGGAACTGTGCAAGGGAGCTGTCCCACCTCCAGGACACACCCTGCCCTTGTGCTCTCCTCAGGTGTCCCTAGGGTGACCAGATGTTCCAATTTTATAGGGACAGTCCTGATTTTTGGGTCTTTTTCTTATATAGGCTCCTATTACCCCTCAACCTCTGTCCTGATTTTTCACACTTGCTGTCTGGTCACCCTAGGTGTCCCTACAGGGTGGGTCTGGTGGGATCCCCTTTGCGCTTCCCCACTCATGTGGGGCTGGGGTGTGGCGAACGTGCCAGGGCTGGTGCTCGGTGCCACGGGGTCTGTCTGGGCGGCCCCTCGGCTGGTCCCTCTTAGCTGGGCCCAGGCCGCTGCTGTGGGACTGGGTTGTTGCTTTGTAGGTGTTTGCCCTGGTCTCGCCAGGGTGGGCTGGGTGCCCCCTGCTGCCCCTGTCCTCTGCAGCCCCTGGCCCTGCAGGCTTGTTGGCACTTGTTTGCCCTTGGGCAGCATCCGCCACACGTGATGTTTATTTCACGCTGGACCCACCAGCCCCTTGGGGGGGGGGTATAAATAGGGGCTGACGCTGGCCAGGGCCAGGACAGGTGCACGGCCCCGCAGGGCAGCAAGGCACGGCTGGAATGCCAGCCACAGCCAGCGGGGCGCCCGGGCAGCAGTGACAGGAGACGGCAGAGCAGGAACTAGACACCCCCCTTCCCCTGGGCTGGGGAGGCCGAGCCAGCCAGGGAGAGAGTGATCTGGGGAGAGCCATGCACAGCCCAGGGCCAGGCCTGCCAAGGGCCCAACCTGGGAATGTCCTGTTCCCACCCCCGCTCAGCAGAGCTAGGAGTGACAGCGTTCATGGGGAGCTGGGCAGAGCACTTCCAGCCTCCTTCCCAATGCCCAGCTCTGCCACTGACCCACTATGACCCCGGGCAGGTCCCTCCTCTGCTCTGTGCCTGTTTCCCAGCTGTAGAGACGGCCTGGCCTCGCAAAACCCCCATGGGTTTTAATTTATGTTCCATGCCTCCTTAGCCAGCCAGTCTCCATCCTGGGGCCAGATGGGAGCCAGCGCCCCCCAGAGGGGAAAGGCCCCGCGTCCCATTCCCCACCCCCCTGAGTCTGCCAGTCCCTGTCCTGGGGTCAGATGGGAGCCAGTGCCTCTAGGTCCCAGGTCCCATTCCCTGCCCCCATGAGCCAGCCAGTCCCTGCCTTGGGGGTGGATCGGAGCCAGTGCCCCCCAGAGGGGAAAGGCCTCGCATCCCATTCCCACCCCCTTGAGTCAGCCAGTCCACGCCCTGGGACCAGATAGGAGCCAGCACCCCCTAGAGGGGAAGGCCCTGTGTCCCATTCCCTGACCCAGCCAGTCCAAGCCCTGGGGCTGGAGCTGGTGCCCCCCCAGAGGGGAAAGGCCCCATGTCCCATTCCCCACCCGCCCTAGGGCCAAATGAGAGACACCGCTCCTGTCTCCCAGTCCCTGCACCCTGAGCCAGCCAGTCCCCACCTTGGGGTCAGATGGGAGCCAGGGCCCCCAGGGGGTAAAGATCCCAGGTCCCATTCCCTGCCCCCATGAGCCAGCCAGTCCCTGCCTTGGGGGTGGATCGGTGCCAGTGCCCCCAGAGGGGAAAGGCCCCATGTCCCATGGGGATGCTACATCTCCTACACTTCATGCCCTGGCTGCACCCTCTACCTTTCCTGCCCCTCTTCTCCGCAGGTAAGTGGTGACAGGTATGAGGGGAAGGTGCGGGCCTTCGAGGTGCTGGCAAGGGGAGCAGCACAGGAGCCCGAGGGCTGGCGGCATGGTGTGGCTGGGGTCCGGGATGCCGTCCAGGAGGAGAAGCAGAAGGTGAAGGAAGATAGGAGGAAGAAGGTGAGCGGCTGGCCCCTGGCAGAGTGGGATGGGCACATCTCCGACTCCAGGGGGCAGGATCCTATAGGATCCATAGGGTCTTTCCCCAGTCCTGGCGTCGCTCCTCTTGGCAGAGCCTTTCTAGCTCTGTTAACTCTGTGCTTGCTTGTCCTGCTCTGTGAAGGGCAGAATGTCATTTGGTGCCCCTCACTCCCAACCCACAGCCCCTATTACCCCAGCCCTGGCCTCCCCCACTCCCATCTCTGCTGGAGCCCCTCACTCCCAACCCACAGCCCCTATTACCCCAGCCCTGGCCTCCCCCACTCCCATCTCTGCTGGAGCCCCTCACTCCCGACCCACAGCCCCTATTACCCCAGCCCTGGCCTCCCCCACTCCCATCTCTGCTGGAGCCCCTCACTCCTGACCCGCAGCCTCTATTACCCCAGCCCTGGCCTCCCCCACTCCCATCTCTGCTGGAGCCCCTCACTCCCAACCCACAGTCCCTGCCGTCCCAGCCCTGGGCTCTCGCTCAATGGAGAGCACTGTAGTATTCAGCAGTGGTCTCCCTAGGCTGGTGGAACCAGGTGTCTGGGTGTTTCTAGCTCTCCCCCGTCCCCCGCTTGTCCTAGAATCTGACCCCCTTGAGCTGGCTCTGTGCCAGGAGCTCAGACGGGCCTAGATGGCTCTGGGGGGACCCTGAGTGCCCCAGTTTCTGTCCCGTGCTCAGGACAAACGCAGCTGGGTGTGGCATGGCCCAAGCTCCTGTCCGCTCTTCTGGGCGGCTGGTGCCAGCTCCAGGCACTGCTGGCTCTGCCTTGACCTGCTTTCTGCCCTCCCCCTGGCCAGCTTGAGACACTCAACAACTCCCGGGTGCGGCTGGAGAGTCTCCAAGACCTGGAGGCGATTGTGAGGCTGCGGAAGCAGAAGAGGAGCCGGAAGAGGGTCCGCCCCAAGGAGCCCAAGCCCGAGCCGGCTGTGCTGGTGAGTGATGCCACTGCTGCCCAGCCTGGGATGGGAGCTGGCCACAGGGGGCTCAGGTGACTTGGTCCCAGCCAGCTGGGCTAGTCCGGAGACAGGGACCCCCTGCTCTGGCCCCATCAGTGGTGTCTGGGTCACGGCTCGCAGGGGGTTCACATCCCTGGCCACATGCAGGCTGGGGCTGCCCCCGGGGCGGGAATGGGAAGGATGCTGGCAAGATGCTCTGAGCCAGTTGTGCAGCATCCTGGGGGAGGGCACTGCCCCGGCACTCACCCCTCCCTGTCTGCCCTAGGCCGAGCCTGTGGACGCTGCCCGGTTCCTGCAGGCAGTGCTGGAGAATCAGGTTCCCATGATTGACAAGTACCTGGCAGATGGTGGGGACCCCGATGTTCACGACCAGGTGTGTGTGTGTGGGGGGGTCTGGGGCTTTAACCCAGGACGTGCTTTCAGCAAGGTTGGTTATTGTCACAAGTCCAGCCTGCCGCTGAGCTGCTCCGGATGCCTTGGGACGTTCGCTGCTCAGGCTGATGCTCCGTGGCCGGGGGGACCCAGCTGTGGCCTTTGACTGGGTGCCCCCAGCAGAATGCACCTTGGGCAAAGTGTGCACAGCCTGCCACAGGGTGTGGGTAGGGACCAGGGATCTAGCACCTGGAGCGTGTGTGTGTGTAGGGGGGAGTGTCACAGACTCACAGATCGTGCCCACTCGTGGCCCCGTGCTGTCCGTGAGGGGTGCCCCTTTCAGTGCAACAGCCCTTCTCAGGGCTCCACTCTCTCTTGGGGTCAGTCCCCTCTGCCTCCTGGAGCCACACCTCTCTGAGCCTTAGCACACCTGTCTCTCCCCATGGGCCCTCGCAGGGAGTCCACTCACTTTGGATCCCCGGGGCCTCCACCCCGGTGAAGGGGTTGATGCAACCCTGCTGTCTAGATGGGAGTGACTCTAAGCCAGCATAAAATAGGAGGGTTTATTGAGTGACTTAACACAGCACAGGAAACCCTCTGACCCTCAGGCTTGGCCTCCTTCAGCTCAGCACAGCACATCCCAGTCTCCCCTGCATTCAGGTGGGCTCTGCCTGCTCCCCCTCTCCAGCCCAGAGCCCCCTCCTTCCCAGCGGGGCATCTGAAATCACCGACCCCAGGCCCCGCCTCTGTCTTCTTTCCAGGTAAACAGGGTCGCCTGTCTCCTCTCCACTGCCCCCCCCCCATCTGGCTGGAACCAGCTGGTTAGGTCATGGGGTCCTCTCTTCGCAGCCCATTGTCCTCCCACTGGACAGAACTGGCTGTGACTCCTGAGCTGGGTCTCCAGAGAGGGTAGGGCGTCAGGTCACCAGTCGCTGGGGTATTCCTCCTCCAGGCCATTGGCTGGGGTCCCAAGTTCCTTCTCCGGTCCTCTGCAACAACAAACTCCCTCTCCGCTCACTTTGTTAAACCAGTAACAGCCAGGGGCACTGAGTCCCCCTCCCTCTGCATGCAACCCACTGGAAAACCATGAAAAGATAAGAAAATCCCCCACTTCATCACAGGGGGGACCTAGGGCCTCTGGAAAGGGGTCATAGAGCTTAAGGGCAGATGGGACCAGCTCACCCACTCTGACCCTCTGTATATCCCAGGCCACCAGCACCCACACACCCACCAACCAAATACCGCAGCCTTCAGGAGCCTGGGCTGGCATGTGCCCCAGAACTGAGGTGCCTGGTGCCCCATAGCGGCAGGGATGATGAAGTGAGACACACCCAGACAACCTGGCAAGGGACCCACCCCCCACACTGCAGAGGAAGGTGACAAGCCCCCTAAATCCCTGCATCTGACCTGAGGGAAACAGGCCCCTAGTGAGACCTGGGATGTGAGCCAGACCCGGCCAGCCATGCATCTGAGACAGCGATAGCTCGGTGCCACCAGAGTCTGGCCCTCCCCGCTTTGGGAGAGGGAATCAGCGCCTGGAGTGTGTGCGTGTGTGTGTGTGTGCGTGGGGAGGGGGGGGGTGGATGGATCTAACACCTGGAGTGCGGGGAGGGGGGGACTAGCAGAGGGGGGAGCAGCAGGGATCTAGCACTGAGAGCGGGGGCGTGGAGTTGTCTGTTATCACGTAACCTGGGTCTCTGCTGCAGTTCAGGTGCACTGCGCTGCACTGGGCCTGCCTCCGGGGCCATGCAGAGATCGTGGACAAGCTGCTGGCAGCTGGAGCCAAGCTGGAGCCCAGGGATATGGTGAGTGAGCGAGCATCTGGTGCCCACTGACCCGTCCCCCTCCCCCTGCCGGTTCCCATGGCCGGGGCATGCGGTGCAGTCAGAGCCCCCTGGGTCCTGCTCTGAGAGTCATTCCCAGATCTGGCAAACCTAGGGACCCTCCTAGGCGTGGTGACCTGGGGCCCAGAGTCTGTGTCCCCGAGCGGCCCCATGCTGTGGTCCCCAGGAGCTTGGCACCTGACTCTGCCTTCGCTCTGCCCAGCTGGAGGCCACGCCTGTGCTCTGGGCCTGCCGCGGGGGGCACCTGGACGTTCTCCAACGCCTGCTGGACAGAGGAGCCAAGGTCTCCACGCGGGACAAGGTGAGCGGCTGGAGCTGGCAGCCGAGCTTCCCGGGGCCTCTGCCATGACCGGGAGAGCTCCTGCTCCCTGGGCTGTGTGGCTGAGGGGTCCCTCTGGGTACTCTGCTGGGGGTTGGGTTTCCCTGGGGCTCTGCCCCTCACCCACCAATGGGGCAGGCTCCTTCCCTGCTCTCTGGGTCCCGTTTTGATGCCAGCCTTGGATCTCATCCTGTGCCTAGCCACCTTCCCTACATCACTCCATCCACACACCTCTATTTCCCGTCACTTCCTATCCTAAACTGGGGTGTGCTTAGAGGTGAGCTGGATCAGCAGGGAGAGGGGCTCCTGCCCTGCCCCAGGCCTGAGATCTGTTGCTTGGGCCCCTCGCTCTTGGCGCTGGTTGGGGCCTGGTCTGAGCTCCCTGCCCAAACATGCCATGGCAGCTAGGGACCCCAGGGAGGGTGTAGTGTTGGCAGCTGGGCATTGAGGGCTGTGGTGGAGGGGTGAGCGTCCCATGGGGGGAGACCACTTCCCAGCGAGGCCATTTCCAGGGGTGCTGCCATGATAATGGGCCCTTGTTCCCTGGCAGCTGAGGAGCACGGCGCTGCACGTGGCCGTCCGGACGGGGCACTGTGACTGCGCTGAGCACCTGATCGCCTGTGGGGCTGAGATTGATGCACAGGACAAGGTAGTGCCCGGGGCCTGAGGCCCCACCCTTGCTCCATGGGGGCACTGTCCAGAGCCATGGGCAGGGGCCCTGGCTGATGCTCCAGGGAATGGGGGCTGGGCTTGTACCCTGGGCTGGCCGGCTGGGTGCTGCATGGGTCCCCAGAGCCAGCTGCATTGCAGGAGGGGGCAGTGCCAGGCATGGGCCCTTGTCCTATGAGCTGCCTGTGCCTTTGGCTGGCAGGAGGGGGACACGCCCATTCACGACGCCATCCGGCTGGGCCGCTTCAAGGCTGTTAAGACCCTGCTGATGTATGGTGCCAACCTCAGCGTCCGGAACCAGGTAAGCACCATGTGGGACTCCCCCAGGGGCAGCTTGGGAGGGCAGGGGCTGGTAGAAGACATCCAACTCCAGGGGCTTGGACTCCTGGGTTCTATCCCAGCTCTGGGAGGGGAGTGGGGGCTAGTCGGTTGCAGCACGGATGGCTGGGGCCTGGACTCCTGGGATCTATCCCAGCTCTGGGACCGTGGCCAGGAGCTCATGCTCAGATATGGGACGAGTGTTGTGAGCCCTGCTCAAGCCCCTCAGCCCAGTTGTTCCTGCCCCTACTGCAGTCTTGGCTGATTGCTGCCCCCAGCTCTCTGCACAGTCCTGCCCTGCCCCCTCCCTGGACTGCTTGTGTAGAGTGGGCGCTGGTTCCGTGGCGGCCGTCCTGGCCGGTGCAGTGGCAGCCTAACAATGTCTGCTCCCTGCAGGAGGCCTTGCGACCCGTGGACCTGGTGAAGGACTGGCAGAGGGGCATCCGGCACACCTTGCAGACGTGTGCCGACCGGCAGCACCCCCCTCGGCCACACTGACGCAGCAGGTCCAGCATTCAATCCCCTCCCCAACCAGTGACCACTGGCGGGTCTGGGTGCCACCCTGGTGCCCTCTGCAGGCTGTACTCATCCCTACACGGCTTTCATACCTGGCCAGGGGATTGGGCCACCTGTCCTTTGGGAGGCCTGTGGCGGGTGGGGGTGGTGAGGTTTGACCCTGACACTCACCTATTCCTGGTTGTATGGGGATGTGTCTCTTTCCCTGGGGCTGCCCCTTGGCCAGGTGAGGCCCTGGGGGAAACTGAGGCATGGAGGGGCTAAGACTTGCCCATGGCCACACAGCCAGTTAGTGGGAGAGCTGGAGATGAACCCAGGAGTCCTGCTATTTCACCCAGCCCCACTCCAATCACAAGGCACCATCTCCCCATGGCCTGCACCACAAGAAGAGGAACTGCTCCAGGGTCTGAGCAGATCCCCTCCCCCTTCTGGGCCCTGGCCTGGCCCCCTCCCCCTTCTGGGGAGGTGAGCCCTGTGGCCTTCCTGAGGGGGTGCGGGAGGGAACACTGCTCCCCCCTAGGGGCAGGCACCTGCTGCACCCCAGGGTGATCCTGAGTTCATGAAGAGGCTGAGCCAGCCCTGGGGTAGAACATGGTGCAGTGAGATGGGGCAGCAGGGCTGGGCCCAGACCAGCACAGCTTCCTGGCTGATGGAGGCAGGCAGCTTGCATGGCCTGGCCTTGGCTGTCTCATGGTCAGTCTGTGCCCTGAGCCAACTTCTGGCCATGGCTGCCCCCTAAGGGTGTGCAGGCCTGCCCCCAGTCCCCTGGATGGCAAGGCCTGGTGTCTGAGGAGCTCCTGCTGTTGCTCCCCCCAGCCCCTCACCTCTGCCCATGGCCAAAGAGGCAGCTGCACCCAGCCTCCTGTAGCTGTGAGGGCAGCCCCTGCCTTACCCTTAGCCCCAGCAGCCTGGCTGTGCGTGCCCCCAGCCACGTGTGTCCCCTGGGCTCAGGCCCCACACAGCAGCTAACAGCAGCAGGGTAGGACATGGCTGACAGCTGGGTGGCTGACAGCTGGGTGCCCCCTCACAGCCTGGCACAGGACAGGCATGGCCTCCTTTGTTCCCCCAGGAGCGCTGCTGGCCCGGGAGGAGCTGAGCTGGTTGACACCTGTGGGGGATATGGAGGCTGGAGCTCAATGAACATGAGACCCTCCAGCCAGTTAGCCTGGAGCCAGTCAGCACCCACCAGCAGTACACCGAGTCTGCCCTGACCCCAGCCTGCCCAGCATGGTCCTGGCTCTTCCCCAAGCCCTAGGGGGAAAGTGCCTAGGCTAAGCAGGAGGTGGTCCTGCTTCTCTGCTGCTGGCCTTGGGTGAGTCCTGGCCCCTGCCTTAGTTTCCCTACGTGTAAAATGGGGCTAACAATGAATGGAGCCAGCTTCTGGGAAAAGACGGTTACTCACCTTTGTAACTGTTGTTCTTCGAGATGTGTTGCTCATATCCATTCCAGTTAGGTGTACGCGCCGCGCGTGCACATTCGTCGGAAAACTTTTACCCTAGCAACTCAGTGGGCCGGCAGGTTGCCCCCTAGAGTGGCGCCACCATGGCGCTCCATATATACTCCTGCCGGCCCACCCGCTCCTCAGTTCCTTCTTGCCGGCTACTCCGACAGTGGGGAAGGAGGGCGGGTGCGGAATGGATATGAGCAACACATCTCGAAGAACAACAGTTACAAAGGTGAGTAACCGTCTTTTCTTCTTCGAGTGATTGCTCATATCCATTCCAGTTAGGTGAATCCCAAGCCTTACAAAGGCGGTGGGGTCGGAGTGAAATGTGGCAGAATAAAACTGCCGAGCCAGAGGCTACAGCCTCTCTTGACTGCTGAACCAGGGCATACTGCGAAGCAAAGGTAAGGACCGAGGACCAATGGAGCTTCGCGACAGGTCTCGTGGGTAGAAACACGAGCCAGCAAGGCGGCAGATGAAGCCTGAGCCCTGGTAGAATGCACGGTGATGTGGCTTGGGGAAATATGAGCCAAATCAGAACAAGTGGGGATGTCCGCCATCACCCAAGATGAGATCCTCTGAGAGGAAAACAAGCAAGCCCTTCCTTTGGCCCGCTACCGGGGCAGAGCTGGGGCACCTTAGGAAATGATTCTGTCAGCACAACATAATGCGAGCACTCCACAGATGTCCAAGGAGTGCAACGGTTATGCCCATTGCGTTGAGCTGTGGGTAACATGAAAGGCCAAAACACCTTAGGGAGGAAAGCCGGGTGCGGTCACAACTGCACCTTGTCTTTGTGGAACCTTCGTAAGAGCTCTGATCTCAGAGACCCGTCTGGCCAAGACTAGGTTGAGGCCCCAGGGCGGGGCTGGGCGGCGCACCCGAGGGTGCAAGCGCTCCAAGCCCTTGAGGGACCTCGAACCCATAGAGCGTGGGACACTGAACGTCCATCTTAGCCTGCTGGAAGGTAGGGACGGCTGCTGAGAGTATCCTCAGCGATGATACCGCCAGATCCTGCCGCTGAAGGCCAGAGGCAGGCCAAATAGAGGGGATCGAGACCTCAGCAGGAGCAAGATCGAGCGTACTGCAGCTGTAAAGGAAACGCTTCCACCTGGCTCGGTACGTTGACCAGGTGGAAGGCTGCCTGTCACCCCAACTCAGGAACGCAGGAGCCACCGTGAGGCGAAGAGGCTGCAGGTCCGAGTGACGAAGCCTGTCATTGCCCTGAGTGATGAGGTCTGGGCTGACAGGCCGAGCAACGTGGTATGTCAGTGCTGCCTGGACCACTCTGGAGTGATCATGATGACGCACGCTCCGCCCCTGCGGAATTTGAGCAGGACGTAACGAACCAGTGGGAACAGCGGGAAGGCATAATGCAGTTGGCCGTTCCACGGTATCAGGAATGCGTCCAAGATCGATTCCGAGGAGAGACCTTGGAAGGAGCAGAACACCTGGCATTTCCTGCACTCGCGGTGAGCGAACAGGTCTGTGTGAGGAACCATTTCCACTTCTGGAAAGCGGGACGCCTCACATGGGGCAGAGTGATGACTCGTAAGACAGGAAAGACCTGCTGAGTCAAAGAGATAAGACGTTCCGAACGCCTGGGAGAAAGGACGTCGCCAGCTCCATCGAGCAGGCCATGCAAAAGACCCGGAAATGGATGGCCTCCTGACAAAAAAAGGGGGGAGGACTATGTCCCCCCTGAATGCTTATGAAGCACCTGGCCATTGTGTTGGCTGTAAACACCGAGATACAACGGCCTCGCAGCTGCCGCTGGAACCCCTGGCATGCCAGGCGGACTACTCTGATTTTTGGGGCATTAATGAGGAATGCCAGCTCCCTAGAAGACCGAAGGCCTTAAGCTCGGAGGTGACCATGAGCACTCGAGCAGAGAGATGATGCGTCCGCCGTCAGGGGCAGTGAGGGCTGGGGCGGATGAAACCGCATCCTGTCCACACCAAGGAGGGGGTTAGCCACCACTCTAGGGAGCCTAAGGCGTTCGAGGGAACGGTGACTACCATGACCATTGGCTCCCTGTCCAAGCGGTACGCCGAGGTGGGCCGGACTTGGAGAGGACGGAGGCGGAGCTTGGCGTGTTTGGTTACAAACTTGCGGGCAACCATGGACCCAGGAGACTGAGACAAGAACGAGCTGAGGTCGTTGGGAAAGCCTTCAGACCTCAGATGATTGATGCCATCGCCTAAAACCGCAGTTGCGATAAGCAGGCTCCGGCTAGGTAGGAGACCAAGATAGCCCCTAGGAAGCCCAACCTCTGCGTGGGAACCAGAGTGGATTGCTCTATAGTAATCATCAGGCCTTGATCTGTGAATAAGACCGTGACGATGCCCACGGCTGAGTGGGTTGTGTGTCAGAGTCTCCTCGGATAAGCGAATCGTCCCAATACGGAAAAACGCATATCCGACATAGCTACGGTAGGCGGCGACTATGGCCGTAAACCGGGAGTATTCACCGCTGGCTATAAAGCGGAGGCATCTCCCGTGCGGAGGGAAGATGGCATTGCGAAAGTACGCGTCCTTCCTATCCAGGGCGGCATAGTAGCCCCCAGGAGGCAAGGATGGAATAATGGTTCCCAGGGATACCATGCAGAACTTCAACCTTATCCCAAACCGGTTGAGTCCATGCAGGACCAGGGAGGTCTGAGACCTGTGTTCGAGTGGGGAACTAGGGCATAACGGGAGTAAAACCCCTAGCCCCTTTCGTCCGCTGAAGGGGGACAGGGCTGGAGCAATTTAAAGGTGGTACCTATGCTCTATCGTGCGCAGGACCCAGCGATCTAAAAGTAACTGGGGCCATGCCAGGAGAAAGCGGGATCAGGATCCCGTCCTGCGACTGGTACACCGCCCTCCGACGAACCTTGGAAGGTCCGTCTTTGGTCCCAGTGGTAATTACGAGGGGCCTCGACTCTGGCTTTTTAGGGGGCCTGACGTTTGTCTGCGACCACCTTGGCCTTGCCGTTTTCCAGAGTTCTGCCTCTGGCTAGGCACAGAGTATGGCGGCTGGGGCCATAAAGGCCTGCGTTTGGTCGCAAGCGTATACACGCTGAGACGCATTAGGACCCTATTGTCCAGCAGGCTTCGCAGTCTGGGGCTGTCTCTGCCGCGAAGATGCCTTTACCAACAAAGGGTAAATTCTTTCCCCCGTCCTCCAAGACGGCAGCGAACTCTAGGTGGGAGGTTCGAGGGAGAAACTCCTCCACCCAGGTGCTATAATTATCGCAGCTAAGCAAGGCTTGTTGCTTTGCTACCCAGAGGCGCAGGGCCCCTGCAGAGTACACCTTGCATTCGCCAAGGCTCTTTCTGCTTCGGGGCTGGCGCCCGCTGGCCATGATATCAGGATCGTGGTCCTGAGCATAAAATCTGCGCATATGGGATGACACGGATGCGTGTCCGGATGGCCATGGAGGTACTAAAAGAAGGCACGGGCCGAGTCTCTGACTCACTCGGACCTTGCCCAACTCGGCACCGGGGACCGGCATCGGGAGGCGTATTGGTACCTGGAACGAGATCCAGACCCGCAACCAGAACGGTGTCGGGAGGTCGACCGAGATCTCGAGGCTCGGAGAAGAGCTACAGGAGTCAAGGTACCTGCCCCGGTGCCAGATGTCGGAACGGTGCCGATAGCGGGTCGGCGAACGGGATACCGACCGGTGCAGCGAGTGTGACCAGTACCGAGGAAAACAGTACCGGGACTGCCAGTGGTGTCCGGCGTGCCGACAGGACTTGGAGTGTCTGCGGGACCGTGATCATGGACGGTGCCGCTCTGCTGTACTGACAGGGGACAGTCCCTTGAAGAGACTGTATTACCCGTACCGGCGGTGCCCGGGTCAGGCAGCACTGACTCTGTCATGGCACTGAGAGCCCTCGCCGTTGGTAACATCTCCGGCGTGCAGGGAACAGCAGGCTCAACCACAGTGCGTACTGGGGAGCTGTCAGGCACCGGATTCGACGGCCCTCGTGGGGCCGGGATCCACGGTACCGAGGTCATCAGAGCTTCGGTAGGTGCCGGTGCCGGGCGAACCGAGATAGATAAGCTGTCTGGCTGCGGTGCCGTCAGCACTGAAGCAGCGGGAGTAATACGCTCAACCACGGCGCGTGCCGGGGAGCCGTCGGGCACCGGATTCGATAGCCCTTGTGGGACTGTAATCGACGGTGCCGATAGAAGCAGCCGGAACAGGAGCTCAACCACGGCGCGTGCCTGGGAGCCGTCAGGCACCGGATTCTACGGCCCTTGCGGGACCGGGATCGACGGTGCCGACGTCATCGGTGCCGCAGCAGGTGTCGGTGCCGGGCGATCCGACTTAGACTAGCTCTCTGACCGCGGTGCCGTTGGCACGGAAGCAGCCGGAGCATTAGCTCGACCACGGCGCGTGCCGGGGAGCCGTCAGGCACCGGATACTACGGCCCTTGCGGGACCGGGATCGACGGTGCCGACGTCATCGGTGCCGCAGCAGGTGTCGGTGCCGGGCGATCCGACGTAGACGAGCTCTCTGGCTGCGGTGCCGTTGGCACGGAAGCAGCAGGAGCAATACGCTCAACCACGGCGCGTGCCGGGGAGCCGTCAGGCACCGGATTCTATGGCCCGTGTGGGACCGGGATCGACGGTGCCGACGCCATCGGTGCCGCAGCAGGTGTCGGTGCCGGGCGATCCGACGTAGACGAGCCCTCTGGCTGCGGTGCCGCTGGCACGGAAGCAGCAGGAGCAATACGCTCAACCACGGCGCGTGCCGGGGAGCCGTCAGGCACCGGATTCTACGGCCCTTGCGGGACCGGGATCGACGGTGCCGACGCCATCGGTGCCGCAGCAGGTGTCGGTGCCGGGCGATCCGACGTAGACGAGCCCTCTGGCTGCGGTGCCGCTGGCACGGAAGCAGCAGGAGCAATACGCTCAACCACGGCGCGTGCCGGGGAGCCGTCAGGCACCGGATTCTACGGCCCTTGTGGGACCGGGATCGACGGTGACGATGTCATCGGTGCCGTAGCAGGTGTCAGCGCCGGGCGATCCGACTAGACGAGCTCTCTGGCTGCGGTGCCGCTGGAACGGAAGCAGCAGGAGCAATACGCTCAACCACGGCGCGTGCCGGGGAGCCGTCAGGCACCGGATTCTACGGCCCTTATGGGACCGGGATCGACGGTGACGACGTCATCGGTGTCGTAGCAGGTGTCAGCGCCGGGCGATCCGAGTAGACGAGCTCTCTGGCTGCGGTGCCGCTGGCACGGAAGCAGCAGGAGCAATACGCTCAACCACGGCGCGTGCCGGGGAGCCGTCAGGCACCGGATTCTACGGCCCTCGTGGGACCGGGATCGACGGTGCCGACGTCGTCGGTGCCGGGCGAGCCATCTTAGACGAGCTGTCTAGCTGTGGTGCAGCTGGCACAGAAGCAGCAGGAGCAGTAAGCTCTACCACGGCGCGAGCCGGGGAGCTGCCAGGCAGCGGATTCCCTGGTCCTGGGGGACTGGAATCGACGGAGCCGAAGTCATCGGTGCCTCTGCAGGTGACGGTGCCGGATAGCGCAACTGAGGCGAGCTCTCTGGCTGCGATGCAGGTGGCACGGAAGTAGCGGGAGCAGGGGGCTCAACCACGGCGCGTGCCGGGGAGCCGCCAGGCACCAGCAGGAATCGTAGACTCTCTCGACCTCGGAAGAAGGGAGCGGTGCCGAGTCGACATCGGTGCCGGCGACGGTCGGTGCCGAAAGGCCTTGGTGGTACCGGCGGGGTCCGGTGCCGAGGAGGCGCTTCTGCCCGCCGCTTGAACATCGCTCCGCGCCCAAGGTGGAGGGGCAAGTGAAAGTCCCGCACCTTTTTGTTCTCGGCTTAAAAGCCTTGCAAATGGGGCACTTATCTGTCAAGTGTGATTCCCTGAGGCACTTCAACAGGAGTCATGTAGATCTCTCTTCGGCCGCGGCTTCTGGCAAGCCGGGCCCCTTTTTAAAACCCGGTGAGCCATGCATGGCTCCGGCACTGGGCTCATGGAAGGGGCTACTTCCTGAACCCCGCTAACTAAACTAACCATACAAATATATATATAAAAGTGTTATAACTGCATAATTATATACGAGAAAACGAGTAGCTAGGGAAGTGGAGGTCAGCTAAGCCGCGCTCCACTGTTCCAACGACCGACACGGGCGGTAAGAAGGAACTGAGGAGCGGGTGGGCCGGCAGGAGTATATATGGAGCGCCATGGTGGCGCCACTCTAGGGGGCGACCTGCCGGCCCACTGAGTTGCTAGGGTAAAAGTTTTCCGACGAATGTGCACGCGCGGCGCGTACACCTAACTGGAATGGATATGAGCAATCACTCGAAGAAGAACCCCAGGTTCATGCCCAGCCCGTTGGGCAGCTCTCTGAGCCACAGCCTGCCCCCTCAGCACTGCAGGTCAGGCTGAGACCACCAGGAAGCTGCTGTGGCTAGAGCATAGCCCCTGTGCCCGCTCTTACACACGCTGGCATGGGCAGCACGTCTCCCCCCACCAGAACTGGTACCTGGGTGCGAATGGAGCTGGATGGATTCATGCTTTGGGGCATCCAGCCTAGGAGGGTGCCTGCAACACTGGTGTAGCGTAGACAGCAGCGTGGGCTTGGTGCAGGGCTTGCGTGCCCCACCCCCCGCCTGGCGCTAGTGCCCTTAGCAGGGCCCCCAGCAGGTAGAGGCTCTAGCTCCCTGCTGGGAGGGTAAGGAATCCTGTATCCAGGGCTGGGGGGTGAGGTTAGAGGAGACGCTCCCTGAACCCCTGCCCTGGCTCCTGCCTTAGACTACAGCTTCCTGTGCCAGTCACTGCCTGGAGCGGCCCCACCTGTGCCCCAGTACTGCTGGGATGGGCACAGGCCAGAGCAGGTACAAGTGACAAGGCAGCAGCAGGTACAGCTGGGGATCTGCCCTAGCTGCAGCCCCCAGCTCGCTGCAGAGCAGGCTCCAGGCCTGTGGGTGCCCAGCCTGGCCCCCAGGCGAGTGAATAAATCTCCAATCCAAGCAGCGGCAGTGCCATGTTCTGTGCCCACCCTTGCTATGCAGGTGCTGTGCCAGGGCAGCAGAGGGGTGTGAGCACTGGCCTTGTGGCTGTGCTATGTGGGGCAGATGGGGGGCTGGATCACAGCTTGGCTGGATCACACCAGGTACTTTTGGAAGGCAGCTTAGCAGGGGGAGGGGCACCCGGCTCACAGCCCCTCCCTTTTCCACACACCGCACCTGTCTCCCCCATAACTGCCGGGCAGCACTGCAAGAACTGTCCCAGCAAGCAGCCCCTGCCCTCTCCAGCAGCCCAGCCTGGCCACCTCCTTTCACTGCAGGCAGCTGTGCAGGTTTCAGAGGGAGGGGGCCAACATTGGGGAGGGAAAGCGACTAGCCTGGGCCCTGGGATGGGCGTTTCCTGTCCTGTGCCAGAGGGGGATGGGTCTGCTTGTGGGGGTTAACCCAGGGTGGGGGAGGAGAGGGGTGCCCCTCACAGAAAGCCCCATCGCAGGCTGGAGGAGCTTCACAGAAAACCTTTCCCTCTGGCCGAGACAAGCCATGACAGGTGTGCTGGCCTGGCCCCCAACCCCCTGGCTGGCAGGGCCTGGTCCCTCCCTGTACTGGTGCCTGAGGGGCTTGCAAGGGGGAGGGCGGGAAGGGGAACAGCTCTCCCAAGAGGTGCCTACAGCCCCCACCTCATTTCCACTTAATGGCAGCACCTACCTCGTGCAATCAGCTCCATCCCAGGCCCCTCCCCACGCAACGCGGAGGCCATGGGACAGGGACAGACAGGCACAGCTATGACAGGACAGATTACAACTCCTTTACCTGCATGCCCCCGGCTTTTCAACAGGCTCTCCTGTTCTGGGGCCAGGCGCCACTCTCCAGCCTAGCATCTGGCGCCTTGAAAACCCGGGGAGTAGAGAGGAACAAACAAGGCAGGTGTCCTGCCCAGGGGCCCTGCGTCCATGTCAGACCTTTAACCCCCCAGGGCCTGCAGCCAGGCAACATGTCCGAGGGGTAAGAATCTCCGTCCATTGGGCTGCTCAACGCAGTCTGCAATCGCGGCATCACATGCCTGGGGCCCCTGTGATCTCTCCTCCTTGGGGGGAAAGGGAGGACAGGGCTGCAAGGACTGTGCTCCCCCAGCAATCAACCCCACTAACTGATGGCAGTCCCACCAGGCCCACTTGTGAAGACTGACTCAGGTTGCAAAGCCCAGGGCAAGGGCAGCACCCCCAGTGCCTCGGGAAGAGATAGCCAGGGGTGCAGGGGCAGAGCCCAGCCTGCCATGCGGGCTCTCTGCTGGCAGCCGGTGTGGAAGGCTGGCGGTGATGGGCCCTGACTCAGGAGGGCAGGGATGGGGTGACACCCAGCGCCCCATGGGAAGGGAAGCCTAGACGGTAACTGGCCACACAGCTCTGCCCTAGGGCAGGCTGAGGCATCCCAGCATGGCTCCTGGAGCAAAGCTGGCTTGGCGTGCACAGTGGAATGGCCCAGGCTGACACTGGCAGAGGAGGGACAGCCCAGGGCAGCCTGGCAGAGAACACGCCAAGGAGAGGAATGCCTAGGCCAGGCACACGCAGAAGGCACCCTATGGAGGAACCAGCCCACAACCCGCCACGGGGAGCTCTCCTGCAGCCCCCACCCAGCTCGCCAGGTGCCCCCAGCAGCCAGGGGGTCTGGTTTGATCTAGGCGCTGCTCCCTGGAGGTTTGTCAGCACAGGTGCTGATGCTGCCTGGGGCTCTGGCCACTGAGGGGGGAATTGGGTTGTTCTCCCGCGGACTGGAATCCAGTTCTGGCTGCCCTGGCAGTTGGTCCTGATGCAGCGAGATCCTGTGGAGCAGAGTCCAAGTGGCTGGCATCCTTTGGGGCAGCCCCTTCAGGCCACACAGGGGTGTGTGCAGAGGGCATCTGGGGCATCCCACCCCATGAGATTGCTGCTGCTGTCAGGAAAGTCCCCAGGGCCTGACTCCCAGCCATGAGGTGGCTAGGACGGCCGGGAGGATGGTGCCAGCTCCCACGCTGCTGTCAGCAGGTCCTGCACAGGGGAGGGGTTAGATGCCCGTGTGCTCCTCTTCCCCAAGGGACTGGCTGCTTTATCCTGGTACCAGAGCAGAGAGAACAGCAATTACACACCCATTAGGCCCCAGGAGTGGGGTGGGGGGCTTCCAAGGATGGTGTCCTAGGGCACAACCCTGCCGTGGCCCAGCCAGCGTTTTCCATCTCTAGAACCCGAGCTACAGATCCCCAAAGCACTTGCACAGATGGAGAAACTGAGGTAGAGGGAAGGGCAGGGATTTGCCCAAGGTCACCCCCAGACCAGTGGCAGAGCTGGGGCTAGATCCAGGTCTTAGCCCAGCAGGCCACAATGCCTGCTGCAAGGCTGGGCCCAGGAGCTCCCACCAGCAGTTCGTGGAACCAGGGAGACGCTCCAGCCCAACCCCCTGCCCCATCACACTGGCACCTCTGGCCACCCACGGCCGAAGCTCGGGCTCTGCTGCAGAGCCGTGACCTGGGCTAATTCCCCACTGACTCATCACCCAGGGAGGGGGCCTTGTTCACCAGCCCGAGCAGGAAACAAGCCCTGTGCTGGGGGCTGCGGCTCACTGGCTGATCCAAAGGCCCCTCCCACTGACTGGGGGACCTGCTCAGCATCCCAGCTGCAGGGGGCACCACTGGGACGGTGCATGAGCATCCGGGGACAGAGGCTAGTCTGGCTCCTTAGCAGGGAGGCCAAGCCCACTCTGGTCTCCCTCAGACCTGTTCCACGTGGTCGTCCGTGGCCCTTCTTACCAACCTGAGAGAAGGCAGCACCAAACTCCGCCCTACCCCTCGTCCTGCCAGGCTGCCGCACATAGGGACCAAAAGCTCCAGAAATGAGATGGTGACTGTTGGGCAGGCCTGGAGCCCAGCAGCCCGGAGCTGCAGCCAGTGTCTTGTGACGGTGGCGCTGGGTTTCAGAGCCTCCCTAAAGGCCTTGGGGAAGAGATGTGGCTACGGGCGGTGGGGGTGCCCCCAGAATGACTAGGATGGAGACAGCCAGGCCCCTGCACCGGTCACAGCTCCCATAAAAGATCAAAGCCCACCCCCCCACTGAGCACCATGGGCAGAGCAGGGAGCGCAGACCCTGAGAATACTGCTGCACCAAGCGGACGAAGGCTCAGATATTTACCTCCTGCCCATCAGTAACCCCATGGATCCCGCAGAACCCGCTATCAACTGCAGAGCTCAGCTGTGCCCAAGAGAGGGTGTGTGGCTGGACAGAGCACGCAAGAGAGAGACTCAGCTGCTGAAAACGAGGGAAGAGAGAGTGAAAGACACATGACAAGCAGGCGGGGTGATCGGCCTGGTTGGGAGGTGCCTGCCAGCACATTCTCCCAGTGGCTGCCAAGCAACCCTCAGCTGCTTACTGTGGAGAACAGCAGAGATGGGGAATGCCCACTCAGGGGGCTGGGAGAGGCTGGGGTCCCCAGGTCACTGCAGGGGTGCTGGACAGGGAGAGGCGAGATGAGGCTGGGCAACATTGGGCCATTCCAGGGGATGCTGGAGAGGGACGCTGACTCCAAACAGCCCCATCCTCAGTCCTACAGACCCTCCATCTCCCTCAGCGTGCTGCCTTCCAGCTGGGTCAGAGAATGAGCTCAGCCCACCTGGACTAGGCCTGGGTCCAGCCAGTGCTCTGGTGGGGGCTAGTACCAGCTGCTTCACAGGCAAGTGCAAGAATCCCCCTGCGGACAATTCTGGAGTCACCGCCGCAGGGAAGTTCCTTCCTGACCCCTTCCGTCACGCCCTGCAGCATAAGGGGTTGCAGCTGGGGGAGGGGCCCAGCTTACAGGCCTCCTCGTCTTCTAACACAGACACATGCAGCCGGTCAGTGTGTGAGAGGAAAGTGGGCGGAGACACCATGCGCAGCCACTGGGCAGCAGCAAAGGGGTTAAAGACAGACGTGCGCATGCGGCAGTGGGAGAGAGCATGGAGGGGTGGGCGCAGGCAGACCCCAGCCCTGGAGAGCCAGCCAGCTGGGCTCAGATCCCAGCGAGTCCTCACGCAGCAGGCAGGATGGCCTCTGGGAGCACTGGAGTTGGCCACAGCCTGCCCAGCCCGTCCGCACTGGGCACATGGAGGCCTGGCATGTGCCCCCTCGAGCAGCCCCCAGGGTGCTGTGCTTCGGGCCGCCCCAGCAAACGCCAGCTGAGTGGACTCCCAGTGGGGCACGGCAGCCTCAGGAAGTGTGTTCGCACTGCGCCCCCTGTGCCCCCAGCACCTGGCATGGTGTTCCTGTCGTCCAGGAGCTTCGTCTGGCTGTTGGGGACGATCTTCAGCTCCAGGCTGTCGGGCGACTGGGGGGACGGCTGTATCCTGGAGGTCATGAGGGCGTTAAGGTACTGCAGCCGGGTCACCTGTGGAGAGGCGAGCCAGAGCTCTGAGTGTTCCCTTTTCCTGGCAGCGGCCCGGGTTCCAGCCCCAGGGATGGTGCCCACCCAAGGCCAGGAGAGACGGGAGCAGTGGCTGCCTGGGAAAGCGAGTGAGACCCAGAGGGGCGCGTGATCCCTGAGAAGAGGACCAGAGCAGGGATGGGGCAAAGCACCCCTAGGAGTCCCCAGAGGTGGAGTCTCCCAGCCAAGGAGTTGGCAGCAGAGCGCAATCACAAGGGGGCAGAGGCTGCCCCAAAGCACAGTGCCACCAGGGACACCCCAGGGCCTGGCTCTCCTTTGGGCCCAGGGGACATGGCCAGAGGCCCAGGGCACTGCTGAGCACCAGCAGAGTCGTTTCACTTGTGACATGCTCTGAATCTGAACCCAGCTGGTCCCAGGAGAGAGCGAGCGCTGGAACCCTAGGAGGAGGTAGCAGTCCCTCCCCATTGCCCGGCTGGCTGCCCCCCCATTCACACCACGCAGCCCCTTGCCCCTCCAAGCCCGGCAGCGAGAGCACAGTGGCACGTGTCTGTAGAGCCCATAAAAACACGAGGTTAGGCCTGGCTGCTCCCAGCCCAGCTGAAGGGAGTTGTTGTACCTTGATGAACTGCAGGTCGGTGAGCGCCCGGACGGTGTAGTCGGGGCAGTATGTGGAATAGGAGGAGCCCTCGCTGCAGTCCAGCAGTTGCTCACGCCGGTTCGGCCGCAGGGTGGACACTGGCGATTGGTGAACTGTTGGGAGGCAGAAATCAGGGGCCAGCTGGGAGCCCAACACTCCAAGTGCTAATTGGGAAGGACCCCGGTCTCCAGGTCTCCCCGCCCATGGGCGCACAGCTGGGCTCATCCCCCCTCCTGCTCCCAGCCAGCCAGCGAGGGCCAGCCTGGGGCCCCCCAGCCAGGCCAGGAGCCGTGCAGAACTCGGGGCCTGGACTCCCCACAGCAACGGGCTCCCAGGGGCAGTTCACACCCATGACCCTGTGGCAGGCCGCAGGTGCTCACCCGAGGAGGGTGCCATCAGCGCCGAGACACCGTAGTACGTGAATGCTCCATTCTCGAATTTTAGGCCCTCCTTTCCGATCTCCACTTCCACCCTGCCCTGCAGAGGAGAGGGCCACGGGTCAGGGTCAGCAGCTGGCCCACTGCTCGACAATGCTCCTCCCCCAGCCCCAACCCGGCAGGCAGAGACCTCCCGCCGCCACCCGCTGCTGCATTTGCTGGTCACGGGGGGGCAGCCAGGCCAGGTGCCCTCCTGGCTCTCTGCCAATACCTGCTGCTAAGCTGGCCCCACCCCTCAGCTTGCCTCCCAAGATCCAACCCGCAGCCTGGCTCCCCGCTCTCTAGGCGTGCAGCAGAGCAGCCAGACAAGGGTCCTGTTGTGCAGGGTGCTGCCCGGTCTGGTGAAAATGCAGAGCTCAGATCATGTGGGAGGGGAAGAGGCGCAGAGGGGGACAGGGACGTGCCCAAGGTCACTCCGCAGGGTACAGCCAGGGACAGAATCCAGCCCAGTGCGCTGCCGGCTGGCTGCCTCCTCTCCTGCACCAGGCCTAGCTGATCTTGGGGAGGGGGCGGGGCTGGCCGATACCTGCAGGACCAGGACAAAGTAGTTGACGGGCTGGTTGCGCTGGTACAGGTAGTGCTCAGGCGCCAGGCGGTCACTCTCGTTGAATTTCACTTCCTGGTTGACGCTGGGGTGCTTCAGCAGGTGCAGCAGGACCTTCTCAGAGACGCGGGCCGGGCTGAACAGATCCACCTCTGGTGGAGAGTGAGGGGCAGAGAACCCAGCCTGAGTCGCTGGCTCCAGGGACGGGACACTGCAGGGAGCTTGGGGGTGGGCCCCAGCTGCTCCCCCTGCCCCAAGCCCAGGGGACTGACTGCACTGCGTGTTACAGGCTCAAACTGACCGGTCTGCAGAGGAGGTAAGCCAGGGCTGTCCCACAGGCAGAGGGAGCCCAGTGCTCAGTTGGGCTCGCTGGCTGTGGAGCCAGGGGGTGGCACAGGGAGGGCTGGGTGGCTGGCAGCTGGCTCTCTGCCCCGACTCACCTCGGGATAGGAAGCGCTGCGTGGCCAGCAAGAGCTGCGGGGAGATCTTCACCTTGTGCTCATTGTCAGAGCCCTTGAACAAGGAGAACTCTTCCTTCCTGTGCTCAAGCAGGGTGCCCATGGGAGCTGGCCTCTTCCGCACCTTGTTCTCCTCTGGGGTACGAGAGAAGGGAACAAGACAGGCGGAGCCAGAGTCACATCAGCTGGCACCAGAAACCTGGTCCCCAGGCTCTGGGGCCAGAGAAACCCCCAGAGCAGCTGCAGGCTGGTGATCCCAAAGCACAGTGCAAAGGGACCTCAGCACCCCCCACTGTACACAGGGAAACAGAGGCAAAGAGCAGGGCAGGGACTTGCTTCACGTCAAGCAGGAAACAGCGACAGAGCTGGGAATACAGCACTGGCCAGTGCTCCCACTAACTGCTAGAGCCCACTCCTTTCCCAGAGCTGGGACTGGACCCCGGGTGACCTAAGGTCCCAGCCCCAGACAGCACTGCCCTCCTGAGGAAGAGTTTGGGAGTGGTCCTGGGGGAATCCGTATACTGCTGCCAGCCTGGCTTGGGTGGGGAGGGAAGGGGCTAGGGGAGACGGGTGCTGAGCTGCCTGCACAGAACAATGTGCCCGCAGCGCTGCCCGCCTGCTGCAGCCGTCCCTGGGGGCTCTGCTGGCCCCCTAGACTGAGTGAAGCCGCGGGGCGCGCCGGGCGGGGCTCACTCACTGTAGTTGTCCGACTCGTCCAGGATCTCCGACCTGATGATCTCCTCGATGACATCCTCCAGCGTCACCAGCCCGATGGCCTCATAGAAGGGGTCACCCTCTCCCTCGTTGTTCACCTTCTGCACAATGGCCAGGTGCGATTTGCCTGGGGGGTGGGTGACAACTTGCTACAGGCACCAGGGAGGCCTTGGGGGGCGGGGGAGGGAGGGGGACAGAGGTTCAAGGCTACCCAGCAAGTCAGGAAGAGAACCCAGGAGTCTGGCTCCCAGCCTCATGCTCTGACCACTAGAGAACTCTGCCTCTCAGCCCTGACGCAGCTTTTAAAAAATAACTACGGAGCAGCAGAGAGGACACACAAACTGGCACAGACTGGCTAACCTAGTAAGGAGGGCTTTAAACTAGGTTCGACAGGGACAGGTGAGCAAAGCCCACAGGTAAGTGGGGAACAAGACTTGGGATATGGGTTGGAAACAGGAGGGAGCACGGGCTATAATGGCAGAGAGAAAGGAGGGTCAGGGCAAAGCTGGGAGGCAAGATCAAACCAGTATCTTAGATGCCTATATACAAATGCGAGAAGTATGGGTAATAAGCAGGAAGAACTGAAAGTGCTAATAAATAAATACAACTATGACATTGTTGGCATTACTGAAACTTGGTGGGATAATACACACGACTGGAATGTTGGTGTGGATGGGTATAGTTTGCTCAGGAAGGATAGACAGGGGAAAAAGGGAGGAGGTGTTGCCTTATATATTAAAAATGTACACACTTGGACTGAGTTGGAGATGGACATAGGAGATGGGAGTGTTGAGAGTCTCTGGGTTAGGCTAAAAGGGGTAAAAAATACAGGTGAAGTCGTGCTGGGAGTCTACTACAGGCCACCTAATCAGGTGGAAGAGGTGGATGAAGCTTTTTTCAAACAACTAACAAAATCATCCAAAGCCCAAGATTTGGTGGTGATGGGGGACTTCAACTATCCAGATATATGTTGGGAAAATAACACCGCGGGGCACAGACTATCCAATAAGTTCCTGGACTGCATTGCAGACAACTTTTTATTTCAGAAAGTTGAAAAAGCTACTGGGGGGAAGCTGTTCTAGACTTGATTTTAACAAATAGGGAGGAACTCGTTGAGAATTTGAAAGTAGAAGGAAGCTTGGGTGAAAGTGATCATGAAATCATAGAGTTTGCAATTCTAAGGAATGGTAGAAGGGAGTACAGCAAAATAGAGACAATGGATTTCAGGAAGGCAGATTCTGATAAGCTCAGAGAGCTGATAGGTAAGGTCCCATGGGAATCAAGACTGAGGGGAAAAACAACTCAGGAGAGTTGGCAGTTTTTCAAAGGGACGCTATTAAGGGCTCAAAAGCAAGCTATTCCGATGATTAGGAAAGATAGAAAATGTGGCAAAAGACAACGTTGGCTTAACTATGAGATCTTGCGTGACCTACAAAATAAAAAGGCGTCATATAAAAAATGGAAACTAGGTCAGATTACAAAGGATGAATATAGGCAAATAACACAGGAATGCAGAGGCAAGATTAGAAAGGCAAAGGCACAAAATGAGCTCAAACTAGCTATGGGAATAAAGGGAAACAAGAAGACTTTTTATCAATACATTAGAAGCAAGAGGAAGACCAAGGACAGGGTAGGCCCACTGCTCAGTGAGGAGGGGGAAACAGTAACGGGAGACTTGGAAATGGCAGAGATGCTTAATGACTTCTTTGTTTCGGTCTTCACTGAGAAGTCTGAAGGAATGTCTAATATAGTGAATGCTTATGGGAAGAGGGTAGGTTTAGAAGAGAAAATAAAAAAAGAGCAAATAAAAAATCACTTAGAAAAGTTAGATGCCTGCAAGTCACCAGGGCCTGATGAAATGCATCCTAGAATACTCAAGGAGTTAATAGAGGAGGTATCTGAGCCTCTAGCTATTATCTTTGGGAAATCATGGGAGACGGGGGAGATTCCAGAAGACTGGAAGGGGGCAAATACAGTGCCCATCTATAAAAAGGGAAATAAAAACAACCCAGGAAACTATAGACCAGTTAGTTTAACTTCTGTGCCAGGGAAGATAATGGAGCAAGTAATTAAAGAAATCATCTGCAAACACTTGGAAGGTGGTAAGGTGATAGGGAATAGCCAGCATGGATTTGTAAAGAACAAATCGTGTCAAACTAATCTGATAGCATTCTTTGATAGGATAACGAGCCTTGTGGATAAGGGAGAAGTGGTGGATGTGATATACCTAGACTTTAGTAAGGCATTTGATATGGTCTCGCCTGATATTCTTATAGATAAACTAGGAAAGTACAATTTAGATGGGGCTACTATAAGGTGGGTGCATAACTGGCTGGATAACAGTACTCAGAGAGTAGTTATTAATGGCTCCCAATCCTGCTGGAAAGGTATAACAAGTGGGGTTCCGCAGGGGTCTGTTTTGGGACCGGCTCTGTTCAATATCTTCATCAACGATTTAGATGTTGGCATAGAAAGTACGCTTATTAAGTTTGCAGATGATACCAAACTGGGAGGGATTGCAACTGCTTTGGAGGACAGGGTCAAAATTCAAAATGATCTGGACAAATTGGAGAAATGGTCTGAGGTAAACAGGATGAAGTTCAATAAAGATAAATGCAAAGTGCTCCACTTAGGAAGGAACAATCAGTTTCATACATACAGAATGGGAAGAGACTGTCTAGGAAGGAGTATGGCAGAAAGAGATCTAGGGGTCATAGTAGACCACAAGCTTAATATGAGTCAACAGTGTGATACTGTTGCAAAAAAGCAAACGTGATTCTGGGATGCATTAACAGGTGTGTTGTAAACAAGACACGAGAAGTCATTCTTCTGCTCTACTCTGCACTGGTTAGGCCTCAACTGGAGTATTGTGTCCAGTTCTGGGCACCGCATTTCAAGAAAGATGTGGAGAAATTGGAGAGGGTCCAGAGAAGAGCAACAAGAATGATTAAAGGTCTTGAGAACATGACCTATGAAGGAAGACTGAAGGAATTGGGTTTGTTTAGTTTGGAAAAGAGAAGACTGAGAGGGGACATGATAGCAGTTTTCAGGTATCTAAAAGGGTGTCACCAGGAGGAGGGAGAAAACTTGTTCACCTTAGCCTCCAATGATAGAACAAGAAGCAATGGGCTTAAACTGCAGCAAGGGAGATTTAGGTTGGACATTACGAAGAAGTTCCTGTCAGGGTAGTTAAACACTGGAATAAATTGCCTAGGGAAGTTGTGGAATCTCCATCTCTGGAGATATTTAAGAATAGGTTAGATAAATGTCTATTAGGGATGGTCTAGACAGTATTTGGTCCTGCCATGAGGGCAGGGGACTGGACTCAATGACCTCTCGAGGTCCCTTCCAGTCCCAGAGTCTATGAGTCCTAGAGTCTATAAGGGTGGGGCAGGGGGCAGAGCAAGGGGCTAGGCAGTATACCCTTTCTCCTGCCCCCCCACTCCAGCAGCAGCAAAGACGGCCAAGGGAGAGATTTACCTCAAGGGTCCCATTCGGAGCAGGGCCTTCCCTCACCCAGCTGTGCACAGGCCAGGCACCACGGTACGCTCCAGGGAGCGGAGAGGGCTGCGTGGGATACTTGTTCTTGGGGTTTTGGGAGCCCTCAGGTGGCTGGTAACCAGCCCTGTTTCCTTCCCATTCTCCAACTACGGGACTCACAGATTCCAACAAAGGGGACGTGGGGGTCCAACTGGCAACCTGCAGGCCACATCCAGCCCTCAGGACCATTCTGTCTGGCTGCGCCCCATTTTGCAATACCAAACGGCACCCTCCATGCGGGGTGAGTTTGTGTGCACTCTACGGGCGAGGTCATCACATGGAGGACACCTTTTGGGTTGTGTATGTTGCCTTCAGAGGTGCCACACTACGTATACTGCCCCCATCGCTGAACCAGCTGGTCTTCTGCACAGCCCCAGCCAGAGAACTGCCCCACAATAAGTCCTAGAGCCGAGCGTTTAGAGGCTTGACTTGAAAATGGTCAGGGGTGGAGAATCCGTCACAGTCCAGGGTGAATTGTTCCACTGGGTAATGACACTCCCTGTTACAAATGGGCACCTTCTGTCCAGTCAGGATTTGTCGAGCTTCAACTCCCAGTCATTGGATCGTGTGAGACCTTCCTCTGCCAGACTGCAGAGCCCAGTAAGAAATCTTTGTTCCCCATGTAGGTACTGACAGGATGGGATCAAGTCACTTTGTTAAACTACATCAGTTAAGATCCTTGAGTCTCTCACTCTCAGGCAGGTTTTCTAATTCTTTAATCATTCTCGTGGCTCTTCTCTGCCCCCCTTCCAATTTATCCACACCCCTCCAGAATTGTGGACACCAGAACCGGACCCAGGGTCCCAGCAGTGGTCGCACTAGGGCCAGATACAGACAGAAAAATCTCTCTGCTCGAGAATCCCCCATTTACACATCCCTGGATCGCATTAGCGCTTTGGCCACAGCATCGCACAGGCTGCTGATTAACCCCCATATCTTTTCCAGAGTCACTTTTCCCCAAGGGAGTCCCCCATCCTGAAAACCCAGCCTGTGCTCATTGCTCCCAGCTGTTTTCAAACCTGCTCTGTTTGCTTGCGCCGTTTACCATGCAAACCATGTCTCTCTCGATCAGTGACCTGTCCTCTTCACTATTTACCACTCTCCCAATTTTGGGTCATCTGCAAACTTGATCAGGGATGATTTTATGTTTTCTCCCAGGTCACTGATACAAGTATTAAATAGCACAGGGTCAAGAACCGATCCCTGCGGGCCTCCTCTAGAAACACATCCATCCAATAAGGCTTTTCTGTTTACAGTTACACTGAGATCCCCACTGACCGCACCCCCTTAGATGTCACCTACCACCACACATTGAAACCCATCTGGGGTATCATCAAACAATTACAACCCATACTCAACAGGGACCTCATCCTGAAATAAATCTTTCCCAAACCCTCCTCTTCTGGCCCTCAAACAACCCCCAGTCTTGTCAAGCTCAGCATCAGAAGCAAGCTCCCCACAGACCAGGACCCACCAAGTCAAAGCAGCACCAGAGCCTGTCAGAACAACAGATGCAAAACCTGCAGACACATCTCCACTGCTACAATGATCAACACCCCCCACAGCACACTAGTCAAGATCCATGGGTCCTATGCAGGCCTGTCACGGCATGTGGGGTAGCTCTGCCAGTGCAGTAAATGCCCCAACAACTGTGTGGGTGAAACAAGACAATCGCTACGCTCTCCAATGAACTCATCCAGGAACACGGTAAAAGACAAAAACACCCCATCATCTGTGGGTGAACACTCTTCACAAAGTGATCAGCCTGCATCCCACCTGTCAGTCCTTATCTTAGAATCATACAACAGCAAGGTTGGAAAGGATCTCAGGAGGTATCTAGTCCAACCCCCAGCTCAAAGCAACCAATCCCCAGATTTTTGCCCCTAGATCCCTAAATGGCCTCCTCAAGGATTGAACTCACAATCCTGGGTTTAGCAGGCTAATGCTCAAACCACTGAGCTACCCTGTCTTCAAAGGAAACCTGCACAATACCTTCAAAAGCCAAACCAGGGACTGTAAATTCCTAACTTTGCTAGACACTAGAAACCATGGACTCAGCGCAGATCCTAGGTTTCTGTCTCATTCCAACAATCTGTAACCCACTAGCCCTCCACTGTCCCATGACTGCAGAGCTGTTAACTGCCCACTTCACCTTGAACGGGCTCTTCCAACGTGATGGGTGTAACTCATTACACATAACAAACCCTTCCACCTGGTGTGTAGCTGGGACACCCTGAGGCCCTTTGCAAGCCCTGAAGAGCTCTGTGGAGCTGGCAGCTCCTCTCTCACCCACAGAAGTGGGTCCAGGAAAGAGATGACCTCATCCACTTTGTCTCTCTCATTTTGAGACCTATCAGCTTTTAATTCATTTAACGTGTGCCAAGTTAATTGTATGTCCTTCCAGTTTTTAATCAGCAATGCTGTGCTGTACTAATTCAAATGCCCGACAGCAGCACTGTTACCTTTATCAACCAACCCTGTCATCTCCTCCAAAAAGCTATCAGGTTAGTTTGACCGGATGGATTTTCCACAAGCCCATGTTAATTGGCCTTAATGACATCACCCTCCTTTAATTCTTTATTAATCGAGTCTTGGATCAGCCACTCCACTACCTTGCGCAGGATTGGTGCTCCAAGTGTTAATGAAAATCAATGTTGAAGGTCCAGAGAGCTCCAGGCCGGCTCTTTTCAAACTCTTGGATCTAAGTTATCTGGACCCCACTTCCCCAAAGGCATCTCCGCAGCGTCCCCTGGGCATCACAGCTGCTTCAGGCTGGTGACACCATCCAGGACACACATGCAGCAGTCGGGTGCTGGCCAGAGAGTGCTTGGCAAGTAGGCCAAGGTCGGTCGCTCTCTTGCTGCCGATCCCACGTGTCCAGCCTGGGAGGGCTGATTTTATTGCAGTACAATGGCGCAACAGAAATGCTCTGAGCTCCTAACACACTTCTAAGGCGCTCAGAGCACTTAGTGACATGCATATTGTTGCCCGCACTCTACGGAAGGGGAACAGAAGCACAGAAGGGGAGAAGTAACTTGACCGACCCCAGAATGTAAGTCAGTAGCAGAGCTAACAACAGAATCCAGGAGTCCTGACTGCCAGCCCCTGCCCCCACTCCCCTCCCAGAGCTAACAACAGAACCCAGGAGTGCTGACTGCCCCAGTGTGCATAAATGGCCGACACTCTGTATCCTGGCAACAAATGGTCAAGGTCCTTCCCCCCTGCAAGGGAACAGCTAAAGGTGAACAAAGAGATCAGGTGACCTCCTGGCCCGGGAAAGAGACAAAGGCCAGAAAGGAGGGGCTGGAGGGGGTTTCAGTTTGGAGCTGGCTGGGGACTAGGTGTGAGGGCAGATGGGGGGGTCTGGCTCACTGGTCTGCAGAATGGACTCGACTGAGGGGTCCCGTTCTCTGTACCTACAAGCTCTGTTTTAGACCCTGTTCCTGTCATCGAATAAACCTCTGCTTTACTGGCTGGCTGAGAGTCACGTCTGACTGCAAAGTGGGGGTGCAGGACCCGGTGGCTTCCCCAGGACCCCGCTGGGGTGGACTCGCTGTGGGAAGCGCAGGGAGGGGCAGAGGATGCTGAATTCTCCAAGGAGAGACTCAGGAGGTGAATCCGTGTGAGCTTCTTGCCCTGAAGAGTCTGCTCTGAGGGAGAGGAGGCTCCCCAAAGTCCTGACTGGCTTTGTGGGGAGCAGTTCCAGAGCATCGCCCAGGGACCCTGTGACAGCCCGTGCTCTGGAATCAGCAGAAATCAGTTGAGATTGGGCACAGAAGCACTTTTGGTTCACACCTGCTGCCAGCCAGGACATACCTGAGGATGGGGGAAGGGGAGTGGCACGCTGGAAGCAGCATGGCAGGAGAAGCCACCCAGACACTCTCCCCTAAGGAGGTGCTACAGCAAAGGAGTGGGCTGCTGGGCACACTAGGCCTGGCATCACCCCCAGCTTTGCCCACGGGGGTGTGTCTCAGCTGAAGCCTGTGTCACAGGGGTCCCTGCGCCAATCTGTGTCCCTGCTGCACAGGCGCACACAGGGCGCAGGTTGTGCTCTGCTCTGGGGTCTCCCTGAGCTGTTCTCGTGCACACTGGGTTTCAGCTCGGGCTGTCCGAGCTCAGCAAACAAACAGGATGTTCTCCTCCCTGCCGGCGCCTCCAGGGCTCAGGTGAGCGGCTCTGAGCCACTGCAGCCTTGTGTCCGATCTGTAGCCCCTTGGCCAGCTGTTCCCACGTATCCAGCTGTGCACGTTTGCTGGGGAGGCCACCTGGGAAGGCTTCACAGGGACCAGCCCTGGATTAATGCTGCACAGACACTATGGGTAGGCGGCTACTGCAGAACTCGCATGTCCTGAGACCCAGACATGAAGAATGCTGCGGGGCCTGGGGGCACAACAATGAGCTGCTTCTGATGGAGGTGAGAGGCCAAGCAGAGATGGTCTGCTTTGCACTTGGATCCCAGCAGTCCACAAGGGCCCCCTTGTGCCAGGCACTGCACAGACCCTGCTCCAGATGGGCCCGCCCCACCAGAGACAACGACAGTCTCTCTTTTACAGGCCCCGGGAAATGAAGGGACTTGCCCAGGGTCACAGGGGGGGTCTGTGGCAGAGCCTGGCTTGAATTCAGGCCTCCTACAGCCCAGTCCAGTGCCTTAACCAGGCCAGCCACTCACCGTCCTGCCCCCGACATTAGTGCAAGGTCTCCCTGCCCCACCCTCTGTTTAGCTGGGGGGGCCCAGGAGCCGGCTGGAGGCCCCCAGTCCAGTGCTGGTTTTGACATGTGAGAGTTGCACAGCATTCAGACAGAGAGGCGCATCCCCCATACGGCTGAAGCAGGAGTTGGGTGGAGCTTTGGGCTTGACACCAGACCCACAGATTCGCCCCCCCATCCAGGAGTGAAGCAGCCTGCTCTGAGGGCCCCGGAGAGCGCTGAGCCTGGAGCAGGCGACACGCGCTCAGTTGTTCTGCACCGCAACGGAGTAGCCAGATCCCTGCAGTGACACTGAGGTCACACAGGCAACGAGCTTGCCCTGCCAGATGTTTCCATGGCAGCAGTAGGACCTGGCTCGTCCCCCCACAGAGACCAAAGCCAGCTCTGCCTGCCCGGGCCCTGGAGCCCAGCAGGCCTGGGGACTCACGGCCCACCCCCACCCTGCGGGAAGGAAGAGCCTGCCTTTGAAGGTGACCTTCCCCAGGACACACGGGGAGGGAGGGCTTTTCCTGACTGTACTGTAATCGGCACTACCTTGGGGGAGGTCAGCACAAAAGGGCTTTACTGCTGGTTATTGTCCACCAGGCTCTGCGGCTGGGCAAGGAGAGCACCACGAGGGCACAGGGTGTGCAATCAGGCTGTTTAAAACGCTGTGGTGTTTGGTTAGTTTTTGCTAACCACATGCAGCTCCGACATCCACAAACCACTTGGGAGCAAAGCTCTCTCTGTTAAATCTTTAACAGTCCTTCAGCTAAGGGCTGAGCATAATCACTCTACTGCCCAGCTGTGCCCTCCCAGGAGGCCAAGAGAAACAAAACTGGGACTATCTGATGTTCCCAAGGGCAAAAATACCCGAGTAATATAACAAAGAACATGAGAGCTGCATGCATGAGGCCTAAGCACCACTGATTTCCCTTTGCAAGTCACTTTTCAGAACAGCACTCTGGCCTTTCTCCCCGAGAGGGACCTGCCTCCAGCTGCTCCAAAGACACACACCAGGAAGTGCCAAGCCGAGAGAGGGCAGGAGAGAGGGATCACCGCACAGAGAGGGGCAGGGCTCCGGCTCAGCATTAGAAAAGTCACAATATCTGGGGCAAGGTAATCCTGCCGAACTCTAGCCTCTGTGGCCGGCTTTGAGCAAACTCCCCTCCAGGGACAGGGCAGTGTGCTCAGTCCGCTGTGGTAAGCCAAACGTGGCATCAGCCAGAACTCTGTGAGGAACCAGCCCAGGGCCATCGCTGCCAATGCCCTGCACTGCACGTCGCAGCTGGGAGCAGCCAGAGACAGGAGGCTGCAGTCAGTCGGTGCTCTGCCTCGAATGCACACGCCTGCGCCTGGAGCATGGCCATCCCTAGTCATCTCCCAGGGAACACGGGAAGCTGGCTGGCCAGCAGCACTGAAAGAGTTAACTCCTGCTCACCCCATCGGTGTATTGGGGCTCGGCTAGTCTGACAACGCAAGGCGAGTGTCCATCACCTAGCGAGGGTCTCAGCCAGTCACTTACTTCCCTTTGGTGCCATCGGCTCCGTTGCACAGCCCAGCCCAGCCCATCTCACCCTCCCCCTGCAGCAGGGAGGCTGGGGGTGGGAGGCCAGTCCTAACAGCACACAATGCAGGGCTGGTGGGACGGGCGCTGGCCCCATGGAGCCTCCTATACCACAAGGAACTTTTGCAATTCCCTCCTGTCTGAGCGTGGGCTCTGAGGGGGACTGGCTGATGAGGGGTGGCAGGGATCGCTCGGGCAGAACTTCCACAAGGGTGGGGGCTGGGACCTGCTCAGCAGCCCCCAGGAGCTCCTAGTGATGGTTCAGCAGCCTTGGCGCAAGGCATGTGGCATGGCTGGAGATCCTGCACGCAGAGGTACTTTGTTATCATGAGAAGGATACAAGAAAGCATCACTGGAGCACAGTCCAGGCTTGTGTAGCCCAGTGTTCCATCTCTAGCAGTGGTCAGCACCAGCTGCTTCCGAGGCCAGTGCTGAAAACCCTGCAGTAGATGAGGAATGAGCTGTCCCATGATGGTTGCACCTTAACTCCCAGCAGTCAGAAGCCAGCTAAGCCCCAGAGCTGAGGGGAGGCCAAATTAAGGGTGTTATCCTTGGCTGCCCAGGAACGATCCAGCTCACGCAGACACTGCTTGCCCAGGGCGCGTGGCTATCTGCAGGGATCTCTGAGGAAGGGAGTGCCAGCTGCCTTCAGTGAAAGGTACTTTCGGACACTCTTGTGCCAGAGCAGGCAGCAGAAACGTGCCTCAGAGCATCAGCTCAGCCCGGTGTCTCAGGCCTCCTTGGCACAGGAAAGCTCAGCCTGCCACTGCAACCCCAGCACTCTGCTGACCGTGGGCCCTGGGTACAATACACAGGTTTACTCCCCATGGGAAGCTGATGGTAGGCACCAGCATTCTGCAGGAGGCAGTGTTACTCAAGGGGCATCAGCATGCACGCCTGACACCATGCTCTCCTCTGCCCCAAGAGTGCCTCCTGCTGGCTGGCTAATGGAATCAAAGCTGCAACCTTAGGCAGCATCTCAGCAGCACAGAGGGGCCAGCTCAGAACTAGCCAGAGGGCCAAGCACTCTAGCATGGTCTAGTGGACTAAGCTCAGGGTCACGAGGTACAAGCAACTGAGGTCTAGGCTGCATGGCCACTGGGACTTCGCGAGCCCTCTGTCCCCTCCCCCGGCAATGAGCCTGACCCAGCACCGGGACGGTGGGGCCCCTCAGCACTGTTCCCAGACCCTAATTCAGAAGGCACCTCCTAGCCATTACTCTGAACACAGTAGCAGTCACAGCATCCTGAGGCCCCTGTATTCTCTGATTGCTGGCCCAGCGCTTGGGGAAGTTTCCAGCCCTGTAAGCATTTGTTCTAGCCAGATCAGAGTCATGCATCCAGCCCCCACAGACCATGGGGCCTTGAGACATAGGAACTTACAAATCCCAGCAGTCCGATTACCAGCGCAGGCCTCACCTCAATCTGCATATAGTTTCAGCAGCAGATTTCAGCTCACGAGTTTGTGATTTGTGCTCACAGCCCACCTCCAACCTTTCCGAGGGCCTACAGTCCAGGCGCATTGAAAACATTTCTGCTAGAATCATGTTGGGTGGAAGAAACTCCACAGAAAGTGACCTATGGGTCCAGCATCCTGTGAGCTGCCTGGTACTGAACAACTGGGCTCCCCACCTACACAGCATGTGTTTATGACTCTTGCTTTGTGAGGTCTTGGACCATAAAACACAGGTTGATTTCAGGCTGAGTCTGAGTGACTATAGCAAAACACTCCACTCTACACAGGGGATTTGCATAGCGCACGGTACAAACCAGTCTACAGACTATGCCCCCAGATTGTGGGGGCACTAAACTGTCACTAAACTGGGAGAAGTGGTAGATACGCTGGAGAGTAGGGATAGGATACAGAGGGACTTAGACAAATTAGAGGATTGGGCCAAAAGAAACCTGATGAGGTTCAGCAAGGACAAGTGCAGAGTCCTGCACTTAGGATGGAAGAATCCCATGCACTGCTACAGACTAGGGACCAAATGGCTAGGCAGCAGTTCTGCAGAAAAGGACCAAGCGGTTACAGTGGACGAGAAGCTTGATATGAGTGAACAGTGTGCCCTTGTTGCCAAGAAGGCATTTTGGGCTGTATAAGTAGGGGCATTGCCAGCAGATCGAGAGACTTGATCATTCTCCTCGATTCGACATCTGGAGTTCTGTGTCCAGTTTTGGCCCTCACACTACAAGGAGGATGTGGAAAAATTGATAAGAGTCCAGAGGAGGGCAACAAAAATGATTAGGGGGCTGGAGCACATGACTTATGAGGAGAGGCTGAGGGAACTGGGATTATTTAGTCTGCAGAAGAGAAGAATGAGGGCGGATTTGATAGCTGCTTTCAACTACTTGAAGGGGGGTTCCAAACAGGATGGAGCTTGGCTGTTCTCAGGGGTGGCAGATGACAGAACAAGGAGCAATGGTCTCAAGTTGCAGTGAAGGAGGTTTAGGCTGGATATTAGGAAACACTATTTCACTAGGAGAGTGGTGAAGCACTGGAATGGGTTCCCTAGGGAGGTGGTGGAATCTCCTCCTTTAGAGGTTTTTAAGGTCAGGCTTGACAAAGCCCTGGCTGGGATGATTTAGTTGGGGTTGGTCCTGCTTCGAGCAGGGGGTTGAACTAGATACCTCCTGAGGGAAACTTCTAACCTTGATATTCTATGATTCTATGACTGTGGCACTCAGAAGTGAAATGCCACCCGATCTCTGGGGCGGGAGGTGGCAGCATATGTTACCACCACACTAGGGCAGGGATAGGAGACTGCTGCATACAGCTGAAGCCAGGAGGCTGAAGTTTGGCCAAGGTGCTGGGGCTGATAGCTCATTGGAGTGTCCCAGCACCTTTGGCAAGTGATTATGCAGGGCCTCTAGTGGCAGGCTCCCTGCGCCATGCTAGGGCACTGGGGGCAGCACTGACCCAGAGGGAGAAGCACCCCTAAGCAACCCACTCCAGGCAGTGCAATATCCCCAATGACTGAGGGGACTGCAACTCCTATGGAACCCTCAGCCTGGAACCACAGCACGCTGCAAGGGGAGAGTACCGGGTCACAATCCCCGGGTCACCCAACCCTGGGGCAGTTACCTCGTTTAAACTCCTCCAGGACAGCGTCCAGCTTAGTGTCGTTGAAGACGAAGTGCAGGGGGTGGTTGTAGAACTTGCTGATGGTGCTGAGCGGCACGCAGTCATCCGGGTCCACCAGCGCCAGGTCCTTGACGTAGAGCATGTCCACCAAATTGGTGCGCTCCTCCTCGTAGACGGGGATGCGGGTGTAGCCACTCTGCATGATCATGGACATGCTCTTGAAGTCCAGCACGGCGTTGGCGTTGAGCATGAAGCACTTGTCCAGCGGCGTCAGCACATCCTCCACCGTCTTGTTGCGCAGGGCACCCTTGCTGAACTCCTCGCGCACGAACTCATTGTACGGGTCGCTGTTGCGCACCATGTCCACGATCTTCTCCCGCAGGAGGCAGGTGCTGGCATCGTGCTGCAGGGCCAGTTCCAACAGCTTGCTGAGCGGCAGCGAGACGGGGAAGGTGAGCAGCATACAGAGTTGGGTCAGCCAGAGCCCGCGGGGAGCCAGTGCCAGCCCCCAGCGCGAGCTGACGGCGAAGGGCAGCACCTCAGCCAGCAGAAAGACCAAGACGGCCACGGCCAGGACAGCAGGTGCCACCATGCGCACGGCCCAGTAGAACAGCACGGCCAGGGCGGCGTTGGCCAGCGAGCTCAGCAGCAGCAGGGAGCAGAGGGCAAAGGTGCCCCGCTGCCTCACCAGCTCCAGGGCTTTGCAGGCCTTGCGCTCCGCCTCCGAGCCGCAGTCCCGCAGCACGTACAGCTCCACTGGGTCCAGCCACAGGGTGCTGAGCTGCAGGACCCGCAGCAGGGAGGACAGGGCCAGCAGCAAGGCCACCAGCGTGCCCAGCAGCCAGGGGGCCAAGGGGGGCGGCAGGGCCATGGCCGCAGCTCGCCCGCCCCCACCCTCGTCCTCGTCCACGATGACAGCGTCGCCCGGGGCGGCCGGGCCCCAGGGCTGCCCGGGCCCCAGGCGGCTGCAGAGCTGGTACCGGCCGCGGGGCCCGGCGGGGGACACGGCCACGCGCACCAGCACCGCGTGCTCCCCCCGGGGGCGGTCGTCGGGCAGCACCTGCAGCGCGCCGGCGGGCGGGGCGGCGGAGGGGGGCCCCCCCCGGGCCGGGCAGGGCCCCCCCGCGGGCGCGAAGGCCACCCAGGGCCAGCTGCGGTTGCTGAGGCCGGTGCCGTAGAGGCGCAGGCGGAAGTTGGCCCCCGGGGCGGCCCGGATCAGGCCCCCGCGGGCCCAGGCCCCCTCCTCCAGCCGGAAGCCCAGCACCCGCGGGGGGGCGGGGCCGGGCTCGGGGGGGGGCTCGCTGGCCGAGGGGGTCCCGGCCCCGCCCCCCCGGCGCGCGGCGCAGCCCAGGCACAGCGCGGCCATGGCCCAGCGCAGCCCCCACCCGCCCGCCATGGCGACAAGTGGGGAGCGCGGGGGGGGTCAGCTGACTCCCCACTCGCGCACCTTAGACTGCCCGCGGCGGGCCGGCCAATCAGAGAGCGCGGCTGCCGGGCTCCGGCCAATGGGCAGCGGAAGAGGGCCCCAAGCAAGGGGCGCGCAAGTTAGGCTGCATCGTGATATAAACAAGCAGAGGGAGGGGGCGAGGGGGCTGAGATTTAAAGGGACAGAGGCCCCTTTCCCTGGCTCTGGGAAGGTTGCACCCCTCGGTGCCCAGCCGGGGGGGGGGGAACCTGATCTGTGTCCCCCTCGAGCCAGGCATGGCCACAGGACATTTATCTGCAGGGCTCGTGCGCAGGGGAGTTACTGCAGAAGGGAGGCAGGGGTCAGGGGGCTGACCGGCACCTCCAGGATGCTCCTAGGCCTGAACCCCTGGACACCGGCAACGGGTACTGAGCACCCCCAGCTAGGGCAGCACCACACCTACTGAGCACCCCCCGCCCAGGGCAGCGGGTACTGAGCACACACCCCCACAGGGCAATGGGTACTGAGCACCCCCAGCGAGGGTAGCACCGCACATACTGAGCACCCCACCCCCAGGGCAGCAGGTATTAAGCACCCACACACACAGGGCAGCAGGTACTGAGCACCCCCCCCCACACACACACAGGGCAACGAGTACTGAGCAACACCCACCACACACAGGGCAGTGAGTACTGAGCATGCGCACACCCACCCAGGAAGCAGGTACCAGTGCTAACCAGACCTACCAGGGTCCCTGTTCGACCGGGCATTCTGGTAAAAAAACGGATGCCTAGAAACCCTAATTTAGACTTGCCCACACCTCAGACCTGTGTGAGTGGAACTTCTCCCTGTCCAAGGCAGAGGTTGAGCAAACTGGGATAGGGCTCAGAGATTTCACCTACTTTTCTCTGAATCAGGGTTAGACTGCACAAACAACAGAAAGGCCAGCCCAGTGATGTATGCACATGGTGCTTTAAAAGGGCTGTAAACACTGATGAGCCAAATCAGCTGTGAGGAAGAATGTATTCAGTAAAACATGAATGATCATTGGGACCTGGTTAAGAACACTTTACTAGATGCCAAGAAAGCCACAATCCCACCGTCAAGGAAGAAGGCTGGCTTGGGTAAAATAGCAACCTGGGTTAGAGGGCAAGTGAAGGCAGCTATTTAAAAAAAAAAAAAAAGGAAGGAAGAAAGGAGATACTTATAAATCAGAAGCTAGATAGTGTCAAAAATTGATGAGAAGCCACGAGATACAGAAAGACATCCATAGTGCGCCCGCACCTTGAATACTGTGTGCAGTTCTGGTTGCCTCATCTCAAAGAAGATCTATTCAAATTTGGAAAAGTACAGAGAAGGGCAAAAAAAAGATTAGGCATCTGGAACAGCTTCCATATCAGAGGAAATTACAAAGATTGGGACTGTTCAGCTTGGAAGAGAGGGCTAAGTGGGGATATGATAGAGGTCTATTAAATCATGACTGGCGTGGAGAAAGTGAATTAGGAAGTGTTATTTACTCCTTCATGTAACATAAGAACCAGGGGTCACCCAATGAAATTAACAGGCAGCAGGTTTAAAAAAAAAGCAAAAGTAAGAAAGGGGATGTTGTGAAGGAAGTATAAGTGGGTTCAAAAAAAATAACTAGGTAAGTTCCTGGAGGACAGGTCCATCAATGGCTCTGGGTGTTTTTTCCTAGCCTCTGACTGCCAGAAGCTGGGACTGAACAACAGGATGGATCATTTACAATTTCCCTGTTCTGTTCATTCCCTCTGAAGCACCTGGCATTGGCCACTGTCAGAAGATAGGACACTGGGCTAGATGGACCATTGGTCTGACCCAGTTTGGCCGTTATTATGTTCTTATTCACTCTATGGCCAGCAAAAGTTAAGGCCAATAAGATGGAGGTTTTTAAGTATATTATAAACAAACAAAAAAACCCTGACAATGGTATTGGTTTATTACTAGACAGAAATGGCAGAATTATCAATAATAATGCAGAAAAGGCAGACGTGTTCAATAAATATTTCTTTTCTGTATTTTGAAAAAAACAGATGATACAGTTATAGTGTATGAGCAAACTCTTTCCATTTCACTAGTATCTTCAGATGATGTTAAACAGAAGCTACTAAAGTTCGACATTTTTAAATCGGCAGGTCCAAATAACATGCACCCAAGAGTTTTAAAAGAGCTGGCTGAGGAGCTCATTAGAACATTAATGTTGCTTTTCAGTAAGTATTGGAACAACAGGGAAGTTCCAGAAGAAAGCTCATGTTGTGCCATTATTCAGAAAGTGTAACTGAGATGCCCTGAGTAATTACAGGCCTGTCAATCTGATATTGATCCCGGGCAAGATAGAGCAGCTGATGTGGGATTCGCTTAATAAAGAACTAAAGGAGGGTAGTATGAATAATAACCAATGCCAATCAAGACGGGTTTGTGGAAAACAGATCCTGCCAAACTAACCTGATATCCCTTGAGATGAGATTACAGGTCTGGTTGATAAAGGTAACAGTACTGATGTCATGTACTTACACTTCTGTAAGGTGTTTGACCTGGAACTTTATGACATTTTGATTAAAAAAGCTAGAAGGATATAAAATGATCATGGCACACAGGAAATGGATTAAAATCTGGCTAACTGAGAGGTCTCAGAATGTAAATGGGGACTCCTCACTGAGCAGATCTGTGTCCAGTGGGGCCCTGCAGGGATCGGTTCTTGGCCCTACGCTATTTAGCATTTTTATCAATAACCTGGAAGAAAACAAGGTCATGCCTGAAGCAACATGAGCACTGCGGGAGAGGTAAATACTGAGGAGGATGGGCACTGATCCAGAGCAATCGCTCACTGGGGGAGCTGGGGACTGGCAAACGTGTTTTAATCTGGCTAAATGTAACTGTAAATAAACAGAGGCTGTTTGTCTAGCGGATCTGTGCCAGGGATTATTGTGGGCAGGTCTCTGGCCTGTGCTCTACTGGGAGTCAGAGTAGATGATCACAATGGTCCCTTCTGGACTTGACTAAAGAGCCTTGCCCCACCTCCCCATCACAGCATTGTGTGCCAAGCCACTGATCATTTTATAATCTAGGTTTTTAATAAAAAATATCGTGCTTTCCACTTGACACCATCACAGGGACAATCACAGGAGTGCTGCCAATGGGACACACCCCCTATTTCAGTCGACAGGGGGCGCTGTAGGGAGTGGGCCAGGAGCACTACCTGTGGGGGGAGCTCCCAGCTACTTCAGTCCTGGCCTCTCCCCCAGCTGACAGTGCTGTAAGGAGCAAGGCGGGAGCACTGGCTCTTGGGGGCAGTCCCAGCTGAAGGTGTTGTAGGGAGGGGGGTGGGAGCAATTCTGCACCCAGTCCTCCCCAGAGAACGAGCCCAGCTTAGCCCCAGCCCTCCCTGGTCTGCCGTTCCAAGGCTTAGCAATCACATTCGAACTGGCCATGGCAGCAGTCAGTGGCAATGGACCAGCGCACCAATAGACAGGCCCTGTCCCTAAGAGCCTACCGTGTAAATAAACCAAGTGTGGGAGTGGAAACTGAGTCTGGGAGGGTGCCATGACTTGTCTAAAGTCACCAGCAGGGCGGTGGATGAGCTAGGAACATAACCCAAACCTACTGAGCTCTGAGGAAAGGCCCGACGCCCTAGACCTCTTAGTAAGTGTGAGCTCATTTTGTTTAGTTATTGTGGGAGGCTCAGATGCCACTGATACGCTGCAAAACTTGGCTCAGGGCCTAGCCCTCACCTGGTCCGCTCTCCTGTGCTACAGAAGGGGAGCGACTGGAGGGGGGAGCAGGGACACACGCCCGATCCTGTGGTTTTCTTGATCTTTGGTTCAGCCCAGAACAGCCTGCCCAGCTCGGACACGGTTCTGAGGTACAGTATGGAGATAGGAAATCTCGGGGGGTTCCGTACTATCGCCCATGTCCACAGACATGTAAAGACTCCATCTTTCATCTGTCACAGCCCAGGGAAATGCTGCCACCCACCCCCTGGCCACAGGCTGCGGCCTGGCCGTATTTAGATCCTCAAGTCCTTAGCAAGGGCCTAGTCTTGAAACCTCTTTCTCATGCTGCGGTATTATATAAGGTGTATTACGGTAGCGTCCAGAAGCCCCACCATGCAGGGCGCTGCACACACAGCCCCCAGCCCAGTGAAAATGGACTGGTCACTTTCACTTTCTGGCTCTCCGGGCCTAGCAAACCCCTGCAGTGGCATTGCAAAGCCCTGGCAAAAGCAGCATCATTCTGCAAACCCCACAGACAGAGCAATCAATCTGGACGCGCTGCCACCGCCCTCATGATTCTCGTTTAAAACAAAATTAGGAAAATGAGGGTTTTTTGTTTTAAAGTAAGTTTAGGACCCAAACTCTGCCCGGTCCCTTTAAATTCTGAGTTGCTCTTGGAGTCAAAAGCAGTGCTGGTGGGTGGGGGTAGGTTAGCTTTGGGGGCGCAGGGAAGCACGAACAAGCTTTGAATTGGTGAATAGAAAATGAAGAAGCAAATATAAGAAACTGTTTCTTTCAGTGCTGCCCCAGTTCCTGTTTCATCTCTTTACTAAACTCGCAGGGCCAGATCCTCACACAGTGTAAAGCAGCATAGACCACTGATGTGACTGGAGCTATGTTGATTTACCCCAGCTGGGATCTGGCCCACTGACTCCCACCGAGCGACAGCCCATTGGCCCCAGTTAGGATCTGGCCCGCTGACTCCCATGTGCTCATTTACATCAGCTGGCGACCTGGCCCTTAGAGCTGAATAAAGAAACGAAAATAGGATAAACAACACAGGGTAGAGCCTCATTTGGTGTAAATCAGCAGAACTCTACTGACTTCAAGGGAGCTACAACAACTTGCATCAGCTGAAGATATGGCTGAAATGTCAGCGTTTGTGACATTATGTAATATGCTTCCCACCAAACACATGAACAGAGAAATGATTAAACAGAAACAGGCACTCCACTGCCCATGAAATTAGGCATACGCAGATTCAGCCTCCTGGCCTCCACCTGCATAGCTGGGAATGAACCTTCAGGGGCCACAAAGCACAGAAGAAAGGGAATATAGAGAGATATTTTATTACCCAATCAAAAAAATAAATTCCATATTTTGTTTAGCAAATATCATAATTTCTTAGTGACAAGAGATGCAGACTCAAAAATGAAACAAAACAAAATCCCCTCCCAAAAGGGTGTAACTCAGAACAATGAAAAAAAAATATACAAGAAACGACGATCCCCAAATAATCACAAACATATACAAATTAAATCTGGTGCAAAATAAATATTAATCATTTGCTACCTGGCGTGGCCCATCTACAGTATTTGGATCTCCCCCATTGGCCCCATCAGCGATGCAAAGCCAGCGACGCTGGGGAGTCCAGTGTGGGGGTTATTGCTGATTGGCTAGGGAGAAGGAAAGCCAAAGGAATCAGGAGAGCTCAGGGGAGAGACAACCAGCACTGAGGTACTAAAATTCTCTGCAGAGGATATGTGTGAGATTCTCTCCCACCCTACCCCTTGTGCAGCCACTCACACTGGTGCACAAGAGTATAAAACGTGCCCAAATCCGAACGCAATGCCTTTGTGCTTGTACGCAGGGCAGGGCAGAATCAGGACCCCGGACTATGGAACGGCCACAACATTCAAGGGCCGTTGGAGACAAGTGGGGACAAGATCTGATCTGGATCGGCACATGCCCTCGCTCTGTTCTGCACTCTGGTGCCAGCAGCGCAGTTTGCGAACCTAGTCCCCTGGGCTAGATGGAGGCATTGTTTCATGGAGATTGTAGTATCCTGGATAAAAGCTGAACAGGAGTCATGAAAGCTACTGAGAGAACATCAATTGGGCCTTTAAACGGAATCAATTTGCTCCTTGAAACAGGTCTAGTCTCTGATAACCAAGGACACGAGGGGCTCGATTCTACTCTCACAACAGCACAGATTAGGAGTCAGTCCTCTGAAGTCAGTGGAGAGAACAGTTACCAAGCGAATCAACCCACTGAAGTTACAGACATGCATGCAGCTCCGATTCAGGAAAACATGGACAGATGTGCTTAACGTTAACCATGTGCTTTACTTCCGGTGACTCCGAAGGGGCTTAAGCACATGCTTAGGTGCTGTCCTGAATATAGGGGATGCTTTCCTGGATTGGAGCCAAGATGATGAGAAACATGACCATGGCTGAAGTATCATCCCTTCTGAGGTCACTTCCTGGTCTCCAACAGAACAGGAAATGACATGTACTGGAAGAGAAGCCGCCTGTTTTCATTAATTTAATCAGCACATAACTCCCTGGTCAAAAAACTGCTGCCCAGAGGCCTCAGAAGAGACAGGTGAAATTAACATGGGTGTTTCCATACACAAATTCACAAGTGAGCGGAGAAAGAGGCTTCAGAAGACACCACCTTTTTTCCAACCAGACTTTGTAGAGAAATATTTCTTCTTAAAAAAAAAAAATGGACTTTTAAAATCTCTCGAGTCTCTCCTCATAGGAAAGGATATTTAAAAAAAAATAAAAAATAAAGCCCCCCACAAATAAATTACATAAAGTCAGCCCCAGTGGGCAGCATTTGGAAACCACTGTGCTTTTGTCTGGAATAAAAAACCTCCCACACAATCAGAACATTAAAAACCAGACAAAAGCGCCGGCAATTGAAAGATTTGTACCCAGTCAAGGAAGAAATTCCAAGGGACAACGATGCACTCAAAAAATCCCTGTGCAAGCTCTGGTATTTCTATGGCAACAGATGGCTCAGACTCCTACAAGGAGGGAGCCAGACTTCTCCGGAAGGGTGACTGGAGATGCATAATGTGTATCTGCCCCTGAATTTCAATGGGAAGGACACTGTTAGAATAAATGCAAGGTAAGGAAGTAAAAGCCCACACTGCAGATGGGAGAATTGGGAAATCCTGGCAAAAAGTCCAATCACTGGAGTTTTCCTTTCAAAATGCTCAGCAGCGCGCTAGGTCGGCCCCAATCCTGTAACCTAGTCCAGGTAGGTGGCTCATTCGGCCCATGCAGCACCTCTGTTACTTTACAAGGGTCTGCCCTGGCTGGATCCAGTTGCACAAGGATGCCTTAACATCCCTTCCCTTCCCAACTCTCTAACCTGGCCAGATTCATTTCCCCTGGAATCCCTCCTCCCCACTCCCATCCCATTTATCTGCAATAGAGTCCACCCCACAGGGCTCAGGCCTGTGGTTCTGTATGAGTCAATGGGACCAGCCTCTCAGTGAAATCTGAGGAGCAGCTTGGGGGCTCTGGTCACAGACTGTGAGCACGTATATGGACCCATTTGGGAGGGTGCAATCAAACACTGGCACCTGCTTCCAGACCAGTTGAGAAATGGCATGCAGCGGCCAGCGTTTGAGAAAGCCCTGTTTTAAAACCCAACAGCTCTTGCAGCGCTGTGTAGTGCTGGAGCGAGAAGAAACGCTACATGTTCTGGTGCCGCTTTGCTCTACGTCCCCATACAATTTAGGAGAGTTTCATCAGTTCCAAAGATGGGGAAACTCAGGCACAGGAAGGGAAAGGGACTTGCCCAAGGTTACACAGCTGGGCAGTGGCAGAGCTGGAATTAACACGTATAGCTCCTGAGGCCCAGTCCCGTGCCCCAGACATGACGCCACTCTGACGGCCGCAGGACCTTTTTCTACACAAGGGGTCCCATCCCTGGAATACTGTGCTGAGAAGAGCCACAGCAAATCGGTCAGCGGCAGAATTCAGCGACTCTATCGACGGAGCACGCCTGGGAAGGACACAGCTTCCCACTGCTGCCTGGCACCTTGGTTGCAGGGAGTCAAACGACAACTGCATCGAGATGGTACAGTAGGCAAAGGGAACCATGCTCCACTGCCTGTGGATCTCCCCAGCCAATGGGCCCAAGCGAGATGCACGTTACAACAGCTGTTGCCAACAGCCGGGGCTAGAGTGATGGCAAATTCCCCTGGATAGCCAGTGACAGAGCAGCTCAGCATGAGCAGAGCCAGAGTGCAGTTAAACCCACAAACAGCACAGTGCCTGAGCCTGATCCTTCACCTCTCTGCACCTCATGGTGTCACCTGCTCAAAGGGCAGAAGGCGACCAATCCTGAATTCTCCGCTCAAGCTGTAGGGAACTTCCTGCAGCCCTCGATCCTAGGCATATATGGGCACACAAGGAGAACAGCAAGGGAAGGCCAGACTCTCCCTGTCTAGCCATACTGTAGCAAAGCAGATTTTAATAGCAGCCTAGACGACCCCAATGAGACAGTGTCTCTTTTGGGGCTGTCGTCGTAATGACACAGGAGGTGCTCTCCCAGCTGCAGGCAGAGCATCATGACTGAGAAAATTCAGGCTGCCTTGGAAACCAGTGGAAACCAAGACTAACTGAAACGTTTTTCAGTGTGCTTGTATCCTGAGGAGTGACTATGTCAAAATGGCTTGTTTTCCCGCGAAAGACCAGCTCCCTGTACCAATCCATTATCAGAGCTGCTCATCTTATTGTCCCAAACACCCTTCATCCTGGAGCACGCAAAGGGGGGAGTTTGGGGGAACTCTGGAGCTGTGTCTATGTACTGAATGGCTTTCCTTCACATTTAGATGGTCGTTATCATGAATAGGGATGAAAGACATTTGGGGGACCAAAGGTCTCTCTGTAATTAGCCTGGAAAACTGGAAAAGGTGAACCAGGAAGCTGAGCAGGCTCCGTTACAATTCAAAGGAAGATTTTTCCACCTGCCAGAGCTGTAGACTCTGCCTGGGATTGGAGAGTCAAACTGGAGTTCATCTGCCCCCAGCTGGAATATTCGACATGAACAGAACGGGGACTAGACACTTCCCGGGGCTGAAGGGGGAGTTTTTTCCAGGTCAGGATGACTGCAACTTTAAAGGTTAGGAGCAGGAAAGCCATGTTTTCCATGCAAAAACAACTTCAGAAACTTTGCAGAAAATTTCAGATGTCTCTCTAGAGACTTCTCTGAGGATTTGCAAATAGGATTTTTCTGACATCCCTCCATCTCGCCCAGGAGGATGATTCCTGTGGAACAGACTCTCTAGTTCTGCTTAAACCCTGAAGAGCTTCCATCATGAACAAAACATACCCAACACTATTCCCAGATCCCAAACAAGGGCTCCAGATCTGAACTCGATCGTGGAAGCCAGCCAGCATATGCTTTGCAATACCCTTTTAAAACATCAGCATGCAATATATCAGTGTACAAGATTTGTTCTCTGTGCACCGTTAACTCCGAACAGAATAAATCCAACAGTATGAAGAGTTGCTTCCTGAACACAAGTAGGCTCCCAACAGCACATTTTGGGGTAAGGGACATTTGCCCTGTGAAGAGCTCAGAAGCAGGAATACTGTATCACTGATGGTGGGGACAACCAATCCTGATTCTTCTAACCCTGAGCATGTGGTGTCAGAACATTAACATCACCAATGTCATTAAGGACACCAGCAGAAAAGTTCTCTGGTGCCTATCAGCAGCGGTCCTTGCGGGCACTAACTTCTAAAGTACATGTAAAGCCTCGGTATGGGAAAGACAAACGGGTCAGGTGAGTTCCTCCTGCGAGGTGAACAATTCCATAAACATCTCAGCAGCTGGAGCGCTTATTTTATCAAACACCGCAGCACTGACAACCAGGGCACCAGCCCTAGTGGACTAGGTGTTCATTTTGCTGTCCGCCCTGGAGTGGCCTAAACGCAGATCTGACCTGGAGACTGAGCCAAAGCAGGAATAATTGAATACCGCTCAGACGAAGTCACTTTGAGGAGCGGAAGAGCAGATTTAGTTACTTCCTATAACTCATTACATAGCCGAATATTTATGGTTAATTTAAGCAACTGGAAATAAATGAACCCAACCGTTTCTTTAAAATTTGCCTTAAAACCACACAGATCTGTCCAGCTTCCCCCCCTCCCAGCTCCTGAGAGGTTGCTGAGAATCGTTACAAATTAACTATTACATTTAATTTCTGCTGATGCCCAGATGTAGTGATTGCCCCCCCAAGCACCCTGCTCTTCCCCTTTCAGTGTAAGCCAGCCAGAGCCAGGGGCTGAGCGTCTCTGCACAGCTCTGCTCACTGCACTGCTGACGGGGGCTGCCTGGACTCCGGGGCGGATTGCCTGGATCTTTGGTTGAAAATAGAGAGCGGAAGTGGCCCAACAGCCAGTTCAAACAGGAGGCCCTGAGCCCAAAAGCCTGTCCTGGCACCAGGCTGTGGGCAAGGACAGAGGGACCTAGAGCTCTGGCATCCTGTCCCATCCCCCCAGCGGAGCGGTTATGCCCTAGTGGGAAGACCTGGATCCACTGAGGCTGTGCACCCTGCCCCTTGGTGTGTCAATGGGGAGTGCGAACCAGCCAGCTACAGCAGCTCCCTCATAGCGAGCCTCCCACACAACCCCTGCACCCCGGAGAGGCCAGAGGCCACAAGGGCTAGGTCAGGCCTCCCCCTCCCCCACAACACGGTCCCCCTCAAGCAGCTGCCCCCCCACGCCACAGCCCCCCATCAACTGCCCCTCCCCCCCAAAAACAGCCCTCCCCCATCAACTGTCCCTCCCCCCTGCCACAGTCCCCCTCAGTCAACTCCCCTACAACCACCTCACTCCGCCGAGGAGCATCCCTGGAGCTGGTTTGCTCCCTGACAGGTTCCCTGCCCAGCCCTCTCTCCCCAGGGGTGCCCTCAAACCAGGGCTCCCAGCTAGCCCAGGCAGCAGCCTCGGGGACACAGACAGGTGTGGGGGCCAGTTACCTGAGCCTGTGGGAACGGACAAGCTAAACTGCTCTCACGAGGACACAGGCTGCCCCGCTGCTCTGTTACTCCCGTGTCAATCGGGCTCAGCTAGTGAGTCGACAGAGTCAATCTGGATTTACACAGGCGCAAATGAGAGCTGAGTCTCTCTTGGCCAGGCGGGTGGAGAAGCCCAGGTGTCTGCCCCAACGGCGTGCAGCCGGCCACTCTAGGAGCCCGAGCTGACCTCAGGTGTGTGCGCAGAGGACCCCACTGATGCAGCAAACCCCACGCAGGCGAGAGCAGAATCCGGCCAGGCAGGGACAAAACCAGCAGGCCCCTCACAAGCCACATTGGCTGGAAGGGGCTTTTCACTGACCCCCCCCCCCCCCCATTGGCCTGGCTGCTCCACTCCCACTCAGCCCCATTCACAGCAGCGCTCAAAACCCTACCCGCACCATGGCCGCTGAAGTGATGTGGAATCCCAGCCACCACCACCGCTCTGCTCAGCAGTGCCCGCATCCAGCGCTTGGCATGAGAAGTGCGCCTGGACCCTCGACTCCCAGCTGAATCCTGGGTACGTGCTGGGCTCCATCTTGGAGACGCACCAAATGACACGGATACACAAAGAGCTCTGCAAGGCCAGTGCCCAGGCTGGATGGGTTCCAACCACCCTGATTGTAACTGGCTTCAGTGCTGGCTGCTCTGAACTTCCAACCACCCGGCAAAAAAAAAAAGAAACCGATGAGACACCAAGGCTTCCTGAGCTGGGCCAGTCACTCCCACATCTGGCGGCTGCTGCCCAGGCTGATCGCTGTCCTGTCCCCAGGGTGCATGGCCAGGACTGCTTTGCTGCTGGACTGGGGGTGGGAACAGGGCCATGCTGGGAGGAAGTGCGAGGGGCCATGCTGAGGCGCCAAGCGGGTGAGCATAGCTGTTCTTGGCAGGGGCACTCCCAGCATGGCCTGGGGTTTGAGACCTTGTCCCTTTGTTTCCATCTTTATTCATTTAAATAAAAGCCAGTTTAGAAACAGCAGGCAATGGGCTCCCTTCATAAATCCTCTGTGAAGTGAGCCTCCCTGCCCCTAGCCCACGCCTGGCCCAGGCCGAGGTAAAGTCGGTCCCTGGGATCCAACAACTCCAGGGCCCATTTTCAGGGAAGGGGTGGGGGATTCCCTTTTGCATCCTGGCGTGGCCATGGTACCACGAATCCACATCCTCACCAACGCTGGCAGCAGGGGATGCCCTGAGTGATCAAAGCGTCTCATAGAGGGGGGGATCTCTAGACAGAGCTATTTGGACGGGGAGGAAGGCTCCCCACCCCAAAGGGTGCTAAGTGTCCTGGCGGGGGCGCTGGCGGGTGCCCTGGTGCCAGGCTCAGATGGAGTTCTCCTGGGGACTGTGGCTGCTCCTGAGGTTCAGGCAGTTCCTCTCGTTCAGGAGGCTGGTGGTCTCGTCAGCCACCGAGGACTCCGCCTTTTCCGTCAAGCTGGTGTCCATTTTGGGTGCACCGCTGTCTGGAGACTGAGGGCAGCTGTCCAGGCGCGAGGCCATCAGGCCATTCTGGTACTGCTGGCGCGTTATCTGCAGCAGGGGGAGAGGAGCAAATGTGGTCAGCCAGTGAGACGAGCTTGGCTGGCCCAACTGAGCTCCAGAGTGTGGCCTGTGGCTATAGGCATCTTAAATATAGAAGATCGTCATCAACTACAGATCCCAGCATGCCATGCTCCAGCCTGACCATCCCACCTTGACCTGAGACTACAGACCCCAGCATGCAATGCTCCACTGCACCCTCTCACACCTGAGACTACCGATCCCAGCATGCCCTGGCCATCCCCCCCATCCCCCCCAGGCATGATAACACAGTGCACTCCCTTCATAAGAATCACATCCATGCTGGACAATTTGATTCTTATAAGCACTTGACTCTTACAAGCAGAATTGCAAAGAATAGATTAAATCGGCCATTATGTTTTAAACAACTGGCTTTTTTTCCCCCCAGTTGAGAAAGGTCTCATTTCCCATCACTGAATTCTTTAGACTTTCAACATATTCACCGTGGAACAAAACCACACCAACTTTCTAACTGAGTGAGACGCTGTTATTACCCAATCATTTAGCTGGTGCTTTTGTTCAAGGCAATCACTGTATTACGACTGTGCAGCATGTTACAACTGCAGCTGGTGTAAACTAGAGGAGCTATACACTTGTTACAGAGCCAAAGATACACATCTTAAAAATCTCTCAAACTGCAACAACCCTAACATATGGAAGCGCAGTGTGACCACACAACTATTCATGTAAAACACCCGAACGGACTGGTTAACAGTACTGGCTCACATTCAGATTCATTTCGGGATGTCACCGTCCGTCACCGGATTGGAGTGTCTGGCCCTGGGAATGTACAATGTAGTGGCACAATCACTGTTTGATTACAAATTTGTCTTGTGTTCCCTGATCACGGCATCATCCATCCCCTTGTTAACCTCCTTTTCAGGCAATGCAGGAGGTTAAAATCACTGCAGCCCCTAGACCGCAGGCCATTTGTCTACGTTTTTGTTGCATCCAGAGTCCACTTCAGCATCATTTTCGGGTTTCACTTCCAATCGGTCTCTGATCTCAGTCGCAACGTCCTTATCAGAAGTCGGCTGCGTTACACTCACCAATGGCTAGCCACTCTTCAAATTCGGGGGATTAACCAACTACTTCTGCCATGGGTGCTGTGACCAGACCTCCTTTTTCTCAGCAATTCTGGATTGCTGAACCATCGACGTCAGACCAGGCCTTTGTGAGCACTAGAATGGCACCTAAAAGACTGAGCTTCCTGGCCATTTCCACAGCAGCAGCTTTCTTGTTCTCATCATCAATGTGGTGCAACACCGTGCGAACCATTTGCTTGCGATACACCTTGGCAGTTCTGATACTTCCCAGGCCACATGGCTGAAGGATAGAAGTTGTGTTCCTTGGGAGGAATTCACAGCGGATATGCCTCAGTACTATATCTTTCCTCACCTGGATTGGGCAGACGTCCACAAGTAGCAAAATCTCTCTCCTTTCCTGGCCCAACTTTTGATCCCACTCACCCATCATCCAGGAAGGTGCACTGGCAGCAGAGCGGACTGGAATACGTCTCACACCTGGGTTTTGACTTTTTCCAAGGATGAAAAGGTCCTTTTCCCTACCAGCCACGGAACAGGCGAACCGAGCAGTAATCGTGTCTTTAGATGACTTTTCTCCTTTTTTATTGTCTGATTTAAAGGTAAAAGTGCCACCAGGCAGGGCTCCAAAGTCAATCCCACTTTCATTTGCTTTCCAAATGTTTTCTTCCATGAGGTCACATCTTATTTTGATCCACTTGTTTTCTAATCATTCTTTGCACGACCTAACGTTTGTGGCTTTGACTTCTCCATGCACTGTCTAAAACCAACCCCCTCTCGTTTCTTAAAGCGCTCACACCCGCCACACTTTGAGGTGGTAATGCCCAGGGTCACCGCCTGTTCTTTTGCCTTCCACTTCACCAATAGCCCACCTAGGGGGCATTTCTCTCTCTGGCATCTTTGATCCACTTTATAAGCGCCACCTCGACCATAGGTGCCTTGCCTGACCACTGTCTTTTTTTGTTTCCTTCGTTTTGTATTATGCTCTCCCTGTGTCTGAGAAGCTTAGACAATGTAGGTTGTAGAATGCCCAATTTCTGAGGTGGGTCTCTCTGGCCGGCCTTGGGAAGACTAGGGTAGGACTCAGGAAGGTGGCATTTTTCATCTGCAGAAAGCATTTTTCTTTTTCCTGCCATGTTGACTCTCACATAAAAGACACGACTTGTTTATTCTACCCAGGGATTTTCCTTTACACAGGCTATGTGCCCAGCAGTGCAAGATGTGATCAAATTCAAAACATCTATGCTGGCTTATTACATGTCGTAGCACTTGACTATGGGATTACATGCAGTCAGTCTGACCCGAAATGAGTCTCATCAGCGGATCGCTTGAGTCTTACAAGTGGAGTACTTCAGCATTAGAGAAAGGATCTTGTTCCATTTTTTTTTAATCACTATATGCAGTTGGTTCTTGTACTGGTAATTCTCATAAAGGGAGTGCACTGTAACTGGCCTGTACAAAACATGTTTCACGGGGGGACCCAAGCGCTTTCCAGAACACCTCATGTGTGGCCACACGCCAGCCCTGGGCTGCAGCCACCTCTGGGGTGGGCTGGGAAGCTGCACACAGCAATACTACATCCAGCATCCAGCAAATGCTAGAGGGGGGTTCAAAGAGGCCCAGTGTAGAAAAGCTGAACAGGAATTGGGCAATGCCCTGAGATCTGCACGACTGCAAACGCTCAGGGCCTTGAGTTTATGTCTCATCTGACAGCAGCACAGCGCCCCCTAGTGCTGCACTGAGGACAGCGCTCCCTACCCAGCCCTCACCTCCCCTGCAACTCAGCACAGCCGGCCTCACCTTGACGAACTGCAGGTCCATGAGGGCACGGACACTGAAGTCAGAGACGTACTGGGGGCTGGTGCACACGTTGAGCTGGTTGCTGCTGCCGCTGATGGGGGAGGAGATGGAGTCCGAGCGCTCGGGGTTGCTGAGCGACGCTGAGCGGTTCAGGCTGCTCATGTGGGACGGGGAGCGCAGCTCTGCAGAGACATGGGCAGGGTTAGCTGGGGACCACTCTCCTGCCTCACCCTGACCACTCCCACTAGGCTCACCTCCCTCACTCGCCCTGGGCCCAACTCTAAGCCCCTTTGCTCCAGGGCCATGTGCTGATTCCTGGCCAGCACCTGCCATCCAGAGAGGTGAGCCAGCCCCGGGCAGTCCCAAAGGTCCCCCCACCACTCAGTCCCTGGCCCACGGATGCCCTGCAGAGTGAGGTCAGCTCCACCCTGCTCTCACTCAGACCTGCGCTGGGAGCGGGGCTGAGACCCCCCAGCTCGCTGCACATGGACCACTGGAAGCCAGGATTGGGGCTAGCCAAGCCCCAGGCATATGACCGAGGCGCCGATCGAAACATCCCCCACTGTCCCAGACACTGGAACCCCCTGGAACTCAAGCACAAATCTGACCCGGGGTCCGGCCACCTTGGACAGACACCCACCTGGCTCCTGCACTAGCTCCCCCAGCGGAGCGAGGAGTCAGGGCCCCAAGAGGGTGAAAGCTTCAGAGCTCTCCCCTTCTCCAGCTCCGCCCCAATCCCACTCTTTGGGAACCAGCCTCTGCTGGAGCCCCAGCCTCCCCCTCCCCATTGCCCGAGGCGGGGGGCCCTGGCTGCAGGTGCTGTGGAATCACGGGGAGGGAATCCCCGGTGTGGGAAGGCTGTAGGGTATCTGCTTCTCTCAGGGATCCCAAAGGAGGGGACGGGAGCATGGTGACGTGCCAGCCCCCAACCCACATTCTCTTTTGGGTGGCCCCAGACAGGGCTGGGTACTAGAGACCCACCAAGCCCATACTGCACTTGGCAGCAGCACTCAGCTGTGTGCCGGGCAAGGGTTCGAGGGCATCGCGCTTACCAGCACCCAGACAAAACCAGCTTCCTCACCCTGCAGCCCTGAGGGGAACAGGGTGTGGGCACCATCCACAGACTGGGGTGGAACGTGTGTCCCCAAGCCAGGCCCAGGCAGGACTTTGGGTGGCCTGGGAGACAGTCACTGCTTGGGCCCAATCTGGCAGATGCTCCAGCACCTCCCCACTTGCCCCCTTTCAGCCCCTAGAGAGCCTGGCAGAGTCGAAGTGGGGTTAGAGCAGCAGTTGTGGAGGATGTGCCTGGGCCTGGCAGGTCTCTCATTTAGTGGGCTGTCTGGAGAACGGCCCAGGAGCCGGTCCAGGGGTGGAAGCACTGCAGGGGAGGCAGTGCCAGCCAGCTGCGGAGGAGCGCTCCAGCCCCTCCATCCCACGGCCGGCAGGCAGGGGCAGTGAACAGCTCAGAGGGCTCTGCCTGGGGAGAGTCCCATATGGAGAGATCAGAAGCCGCCCTGGCCCCAGACTGGCCAGCAGGGGGAGCCTGCGATACTCCACAGTGCCCTCTGCTGGCTGACATGGAAAAGGCTCCTGATCCAACAGTTTAACCCCTTCCCTCCCCGAGCCAGCAGTTCACAGTATGGCTGTTCTTAATTGCTTATATTTATTGCCAGCCAAGAGGCAATGAAGCCCAACCTGCTCAGCAAGGCATGGGCACCCTAAGGGAGAGCCCAGTGGAGGAGCCCAGCAGCATATTTGAACCCTATCCAGAGAACATACATGGTCACAGCCAGGACATCGGTGCCACCATCTGAGCATGGAGCTCCATTCTGGCATCTGACGGGAGTGGAGATTGGTTGGAGGTGGAGCTTGCAGAGTACCACCCTCTTTCTCTTGCCCGTTCAAGCCTGGCACACATTCACGCTGTGCTCCAAGAGCGCTCTATGGAAAGGAGGATCTGTACTGCTATACAAAATGTGCAGTGCCGGGTACAAAATAATAGGCTCTCAAAAATGGTTTGTTCTTGTTACAATGCACAATGTTTTCTCGCTGAGCCACCCTTCCCAGGCTGCAGTTCTACCGGGGGCTCCGACGTGCATGGCATGTTGCTCTGCTGGCGCGTGGGTAGAATCACAGAGCTGGGGTTGGGAGAAACACCTATCCCTTTCCACCCATGACACCGCGTCTCCGAGTGAGCATTGTGCAGGCAGCCAACAATGAAAGCTTCCAGGCAGAGAGTCAAAGCCCTGAAGTGCAGAGTTGAGACCTTGGGGGCCACAGCGGGAGGCATAGGAGGCATTTCTTGCCAACAGCGGGAGGCATTTCTCGCCAACAGTCTGGAAACACTGGAGGCGCTGAGCTGTTACAGGCCTATGAGACAGTTCCAAGCACCTGGGCAAACCCAGTTCTCTGCAGGGAGCTCGAGACGGGGCTGGGGACTACGAGCGACAGAACCACACGGCATTCCTGCAGCACGAGGCAGAGATGTTAGGGAGGTCTCCCTGGCACCAGTTAGAGGAACAGGGGAGGGTGGGCATGGTCCCCTTCTGCAGGGCAAGGCTTTCACCTGCTGGTGGAATAGGTGCAATTGACTGACCCCCGCTTGATGTTCTAACACTACCCCTGCACTCTCCCCCAGAGCACGTGCAAGGACAGAGGGAACACAGGCCATTGGCAGAGGCTATGGGGGGCACAGACCGGGCCAAGATGCTAGCTGCAATGTGTGGGCTGGACGTCAGAGGTGCTCACCTATGTCCCATGTCACCCTCTAGCAGCTGCAGCCAGCAGCGCAGGTATCACGAGGCCGGCACGGCAGCTGCACTGGGCAGGGAAGGCTCCTGCGTTGTGTCCCTGCTGTTCACTTCCACGTCCACGTGACCTGTGAGAGCCGGGGGATTGCGCCAGCCCCAGGCTTGCGCATGACCGTGTGTCTACAGTAGGGGGCAGTGCAGAGCGGATCCTTGGAGATGCTCACAAACTCGACTGGAGAGGGAGGGATGGGACAGGCTTCTCCCAAATGGCCCCTGGTGCCAAAGAGGGAGAGCCAGGTGCTCGCGGCACGGCACGGCACGGCACGGCACGGCCTCTGCTCCCCATGCACGTGCTGCTAGGCGGGATGAGGTCCCTTTCAGGACCAGGGTTCAAATCTGCTGGTGGCTCATCACACAGAGTCAAAGAAGCAAAGCCAGTACTGCCCTGCCTGCCCCTGTGCCTCCCGCAGGGCAGTGAGCCCAGTGCTGGATTAATGCGGGAAGGCCAGGCCCAGGTTAATCCCGTCACAGGGGGGTCTAGCACTCCATGCACTGGCTTCGGTTACCTGTCAGCCTGGAAACCAACAGCCTCTCCCTAGGACCGGGCGGCTGCGCTAGGCAGAAACACACAGAGGACAGAACAGAGACATGCAGGAGGAGAACGTCATAAGAAACCCTCAGGAGAGAGACCAAAGCTTGGCTCTGCCAGCTCCAGGGAGACGGGATTCGCCACAGACGCCCCAAAATAGCCCCTGCCTGGCCCCTCCTACATTTGGCTGCTGGACCGACTGCCTGGGAGCTGGTGCCATGCGGGGAGGGGGGAACTTGGGAGAGGAACCTGGAGAAGGTGGGGCCTTGCTCCAGGCGTGGCTTGGGACAGGGCCGTGCTGGACAGTGGGGGCTCAGAGCTCAGGTCCGGCTATGGGTGGAGAGGGATCGCGCCTGGCTGCAGGAGGGAAGCACGAGGCCCCTGGCAGGGCTAAGGCGAGTCCCTGCCACGTCTCGTTTCAAGTCCTGGGTGCGGATGGCGGGGCAGGACTTCCAGCCAACATGGAGGGAACTTTGTTTCTCTCTGCAATTGCTGCTTCCATGCCGACAAGCCTGGTGCGCAGCTTCTGCAATCATAACGTAGCCCCTGTTCCATGCCCCCCCGGCACATAGGGATTAGGCCCACGGGGCTCTAAGTGCCGGGGGCAGCGGGAATAGAGGGCAGGTAGGCACCGCGGTGCAGGGCAGGAAATCGCCTGGTTCTCTAACCCCCCAGCAGGGCCCACATGTGGCCAGACGACCAAGCAACGGGGGAAATGAACGGCAGCAGGAGGAAACCAATGGCTGGACCCAAGCCGGAGGCATGCTCCCCCCACAGGCCTAGGCTGCCCCCTCCCTGCGGCTCTCAGCCCAGCCCGTGTGGCTCACCGCTCTTTGGGGAGGGGCCGTGATGCTGCTGTGGAGGGCAGAACCCCGCAGCCAGGAACTCCAGCCACACAGGCTGGGTGTGGCTCCCACGCCTGCCTTACCCTCAGGATGGAGGCGTGGGCCGGGGCCCTTCAGGGCTCTCTGATCAGCTGCCCGAGCCCTAGACTCAAGCGGAGTTCCAGCCCAGTCCCCCTCCCCCGGCTGTGGGGGCCAGTGACAAGGGCTCTGCAGCTGGCTGCGGAGGCACCTCACCAGCCCCCTGAAGTTCTGCAGCCGGCCACAAAGCCCTTGTCGCTGGCCCCCACCCCGGGGAGAGGGGGACTGGGCTGGAGCTGGCAGCATCACAGGGTGACGCTGGCCCCGTAAGAGGGGACAAGACCTGCATACCTCAGCCGATCACTCCTACTGTGGGCCCTCAGGGGCGAGAGCCCAGGAGCCAGGGCTGCCTGGGAGCAGAGGGGAGCAGTGAGAGGGGGGTTGACTGGTGGCCCCAGGCCAGAGGGCTGAAGCCAGGAGAGCAGTCGGGGGGGGGGGGGGGGGCTGTGCCCAGGAGCCAGGGCTGTAGGCTGGGAGCCAGGGCTGGAGGCAGGGGGTAGCGGGGGGGCCGTGGCTGGGAGCCAGGGCTGGAGGAGGGGGGCAGTGGGGGCTGTGGCCAGGAGCCAGGGCTAGAGGCCAAGGGGCAGTGGGGGGGGGGTGTGTGCCCAGGAGCCAGGGCTTGAGGCGGGGGGAAGCAGGGGGGCATGGCCAGGAGCCAGGGCTAGAGGCGGGAGGGGCTGTGCCCATTGACAGCTCTGGCCAGCGAGCTGGGCCCAGGAAGCAGGGTGAGAGAGTTGGGCAGTGAGAACGCGCTCCCAGCATACAGGCGCCAGGGATCCCCACCGAGAAGGGCGGGTTTCCTGCCAGCTGGGAGGGCTGAGTGGACTGGCCTGGCCCAGGGACCGAGGAGATGGATAGCCGTGGGCGTGGCGGATTGGGTGAGATGATGCAGGACTGTAAAGGGGAGATATATGGACGACACTTCGGACTATTTGCCCAGTGCTTTTGTAACACATGAAGTGGCTGGCTCCGGAGCAGGACCTGGTACAATAGGTCCATTCTCTGTTCTTGGCAGCACGGACATCCCCGAGATATCACTCAAAGGGGTGGAACCTGCCCCCAGCACGGGGAGAAGCGTGCGGAGAGTGCACAGGGAGTCGCTTGAGCCTGGTGGCCGATCCTGACCTCACAGCATCAGGATTCACAGGGAGTAACCGACAAGGTAGGTCAGGAAAGCAGAAAACTGGGCATGAAAGCCAGTGCCGAAAAGACACAGATTATGGCAAGTGGAGGAGACGTGTGTTCCAGGGAGGCCCATCGAGGAGGGGGAATTGTAAAGATGAAAATAAAGCAGTAAGAAAATGGCTAAGCCAGGAATTCACGTGGTTACAGCAGGGGCTTGGTCCCGGATTGCTCCCGGAGCACGATCCACAAGACTAGGAACGGAGGAAGGCCGAGGATGTGCTGATACAGAGGGGCTGGAACTAGGGGGCTGCCACACCCCCTGGCTGCAAGTGGTTTCCATTGTACCCAGGGTTTAGTTTGGTTCAATGGCTCCTAGCCCCCCCTACTGCACACACTGTTCCAGCCCCGCTGCAGGACGGCACAGAAGAAGAAGGTTTAAAGATGAACGAAGCCAGTCCAAGGCAGAGAGCGGTGGGAAGACTTCGTCTGGCCCCACTGAGGCTGCTGCGCGGATGGATAGGAATCAAAGACAAAGAAGCCACAAGGGGAAGAGAGCCTGGCCTGCTGTCTCTGAGGGTATCTGAATGGGGAAACTAAGGCAGGCATGCCTGCCATGTCATGACCTTCCACAAGAGGGCACTCAAGATGGGGATGCCTTATTACAAGGGCTAATCCCAGCTTTCGGCTTGTGAGCAAGTGCTCTGCTGGTGTGTCTGTAACAGGGAGAAGAAACGGACACGAAGGTGAGATCAGACCAATGCAGAGCAGCAGATAAAGATGACCATGTAACCACCTCGGAACCAGGACTCCTGGGTTCTTGTCCCAGCTCTGCTACGGACTCCGCGCAAGTCTCTTCCCTGTTCGGGCCTCCGTTTCCCCAGCTGTAAAATGAGGAAAATGATACCAACCCACCAGCATGAGGCGCTTTGAGACCCTCGGAGGAGAGGCACGTGGAGAGGTTACTTGCCCTGGACAGCGAGGGTGGTGAGCCATGTTCCCTGTGCCTTTGATTGGAGATGGCTCATAGCAGCGGCCAGCTGGCACACATGCTAGTCAGCCTCCTGCCTGTTACATAGCTCCGTGCGGACCGCCCTCCGGCCCTTCCCTCCCGCCGAGATCCACCGCAAACAGCTCCGAAACAGGAGGAGGAGCCATCTCCAAAACCCGCAATTACTGCACACGGTGCATAACTGGTCCTGCTCCCTCCAGCCGCATCCTGCTGGGTGCTGCACTCTAGGGCATCGCCGAGCAGTTCCCTCTGTGCCGGGAGAGCTTTGGAGTTGGGGCCAGCGAGACAAACGCAGAGCCAGCAGCAGAGCGCAGTGTTTGGTGAATGGACACAGCGGCTTTGTGCATCTCGATAATGGCCAGGGAGGCCGTAGGGTGGAACGGGACCCAGGAGAATGAGCCTGTATGTGCACAGGCACTGGAATATTGCACGACTGGCAGCGAGAACGAATGCAGCCTGGTAGCTCCTGGGGAGGTCTGATTCCAGACCGCAGACCCCTAGCGAGACAAAACTCTGGGGGTCTTTCTGAAGGGCTTCATCCTGGCTGGTCTCCCCTGCTGGTGAGGGTGGGCAGCAGTGCCCCTGGTGATCTAGCTGGCGGGGTGAGACAGGCAGGCGAATGGTTGGTTAATTTCAAACTCAGAAGAAACTTGAGTAAAAGTTTGTGTGTGGTGGGAGGTGGTGGCAGCATCACTTTGTCCTTAACAAGTACTGTGAAAGGGGGGCAGCAACCAGGGCCCCGAGTTCCCCAACCTGGCGCATGGCTGCCATGGCCGAGGAATGGTGTCATCGTGGATACATGGAGCAGAGAGTTCCAACGGTGGCCTTATACAGCAGAAAAAGACCAAGCCGAGGTCCCAAACAGGCTGGGAGCAGGGTGGGTGACCGGCAGACAGAGGTTTCCAAGTCCCCGGGGGAATCGTGCTGGCACTGGTTGGGCAGAGACCGGGAAGTACCTAGACTAAAACCCCTTCGCTCTGTGCTGCAGTGGGCTGGTTCTAGCGCTCCCGAGCGTGACAGCGTCTGCTTCTCCACAAAGCACACTTGGGCAAGGGGCCCTGCAGAGAGACGGGGAAGGGGCTTTGCTGGAGGAAGTGGAGGGTGTATCCTGGGGAAATGATCTCCAAAACCCACCTGTCTGTAGTGATTGAATCCCCAGCCCACCTGTGGTGGTAAAGGCAGTCACCAAAGCGAGGAAGGCAGGATGGGAATTCAGGCCCTCAACCAGGCCCTTCAAATTGTTGTGTGGGGAAGGACGGGCGCAAGGTGGGAGGCTGAGCACTGGCTGGTTTCCTTCTCTGGAAGCTTGGTCTCTTTTGCTGCAGTTCATATGACTCCTGAGAGGGGCCGAATAGGGCAGGGTGGGATCTCTGAGCCGTCTGGGACTTGCTGGGCTGTCACTTGTGGGTGGGTGTATGAATACAAAGAGAACAGCAGGTGGCTCTTTGTTAACGTCAAAGGTCTCTAGATTTGTCTGCGCTGGCTGCGAACAACGGAGACCCATGGAAAGGAAGGTCCTCCACCGTCTGCTGGAGTCTTCTGGAGATCCGGCGCGCTGGAGCCACAAGGCCCATCTCATAACATCCCTGTAGCAACCAACCTGGCGGCAGCATCCGTGATGTTGAGGGAGGATTGCAGAGATGTTCTGGTGAGTAACTGGCCCTCTGCACCGACCACCTGGAACTGCTCTGAGCTCTGCTGGTAAGTGGGCAGCACAAGAGTTCAGGCTAGCACAGTTTATGGGATTCTTTTTTGCCATCGGAGCCTGGGAACTGGTGAATCTAAATTGTAAGGAGGCTGAGGATTAAGATCCCCTCCCCAGCTTGTGTCTTCCGCATTCGGTAACTGCACTGACGGCCGAGGAGTTAGGGGAAGGATGAGAAAAGAAAAACTCAGAGTCCTTTGCTAGGACAGAACAGGTCTTATCCGCCCTCCTGCACACAACAGAAGCAGGAGCATGCCGGGCGCTCTACCGAGCGGAGGAGTAGCTGGGGGATGCCGGACGCTCTGCGCATAGACGGAGGGATATCCGAGGGGAGGGGGGGAGGGGCGGGGGAGGGGGCGTCGAATGCTCTCCTGTGCGGAGACGGAGCGGTGACCGTGCCATGCCAGGCGCTCTCCTGCTCAGAGGCAGAGGGGTAACCTAGCCGTGCCATGCTGGGTGCTCTCTCATGAGGAGTAGCAGCCCGAGGGGGTGCCAGATGCTCTTCTGTGCGAAAGCAGAGCGGTAGCTGGGGGCATGCCAGGCACTCTCCTGCGCTGAGGCGAGGCTGGGGGGGCCGTACCGGATGCTCTCCCGCGTGGAGGCAGAGCTCGTGGCTGGGCTGTGCCGGATGCTCTCCAGCGTGGAGGTGGAGCGGTGGTGGGCGTGTGCAGACACTTATCACCGGGCCCAGAAGGGGCTCGCTGACAGGCACGGTGCCGCCGGTGAGGGAGAGTGTAGGGTAGCAAGTGGCTCCTCAGGAGGCTCGTCCATCTCCTTGCGAGGAATCTGCAATGCTCGTGATCAGATCCGGGGAGAGCTTAAAATCATCTGCCAGGGCTGAGGCGTGACAGTGTCACTCAGAGATGGGGAGGACACACCTCTTCACCAGGTCTAGTGTCCCGCTCGGCGCATGGCTCCTCGAGGGGCAGGTCCCTGGGCAAGCAGGTGATGCAGATTGTCTCTCTGCAATGGGTGGTGCTTGAAGCCCTGGAGAACTGCTGCCAGTACGCTGTGCAAGTGGCCCAGCATGGCCAGGGAGGAGTTGCATAAGGCACAGGATGGGGAGGCACCCATAGGTGCTCATACCAGCCAGACATTGGTTGCAATCTTCACCTCACCAGAGGCTTTTGGGAACGGGCGAGGGGAGAACCCTGGATTGAAATTTGCGAAGTTGAGGCAAGGTTTTCAGGCTCTGCCCCATGAAGCTCACTTTGGAATGGTGCCAGGCCTGGAGAGCTCTACGGTGAAACCGTCTGTACTAGGCAAACTTCAGGCCATCCTGACATTCTCAGTCCTGAAAGTAGGTGGGAGAACTGGGCACTTCAGGTCCCGGGGAAACGTCCCAGCAGCGAGCACGTGACCAGTGCCAAGTCCATGCTCCACACCAAGGTGATGGTGGGACAGTGCCATGCAGTTCGGGTGCTCCAAGGGAAACGCGGTTGGAGCCCATGGGGGCTTCAGTACCAAGGAAACAGAGGAACAATCTCTTCTTGCCGCCTCTGTCTGCTGACGGTACCGATGAGCTCTCCAGGACCGAGGCTTTGCCGTCGTTCTGTCAGGCCATGCCGTGGGGACCTGAGGAACCAGCTGGCTCATGGCCACCCAACTGGAGGGCACAAGACACCCACAACCTCGCCTTTTCAGAGATAGATTCGGGACAGGTCTTTGGAGGACTTACGAGAGGAGCCTTGTGTCTTCCTGAGGCCTGGGAAGGGAGGGGCTGCAGTAATGTGGAGATAGCGGACTTGCTCGCTCGGTGCCTGGGAGGGGCCATGGCCTGGCTCAGACACTCTCCATCAGGAGCCGCAGCTTCACCTCCTTGGTTCTCTGGTTCTTGGTTTTAGTGCCAGGTAGAAGTTGCTCTTGTGGGTAATGGGCAATTCCCCGAGGCAGTGGATGCATTGGGAGCGCCCAGCGTGACCGGGAGCGTCTCCTGGCACAACAGACAAGGTTTGGAACCAGGCGCAGCCTCCCAGTGAAAAATATCTCACTTCTTCTATTCTGATAGTCACTAAAGACGGCTTTTTAAAAATATCTCACTTCTTCTATTCTGATAGTCACTAAAGACGGCTTTTTAAAAAATGTTGTTTTAAAAAAAAATTTAAAACGAGGAAGCTCAAACTGCTGCTCCAGACGCTGAGAGCTCCCACAGCCGGCGATCAGAGTCTGAAACAAGGACAGAGCTGGGGAAATCTCCATGGGGACAGCTCAGCCGAGGCGGCTGAGAAGGAACGGAGGGCGTTTGCCCTCACAGCGCTAGCACGCAGGGGTGGGCAGAACAGGCACTGCCAGGAGAAATCGCTGATCAAAGCTGCAGGCGGTGCTAAAGCACCTCGAGTGCAGCACCCACCGGCACTACTCCCAGAACGTCGCTATTAATAGAAGTTCGTCGTATGAAATGATATTGAACCATTTGTGATAGGCTGCGATACCCAAATGTAACCACTAGATGGAGCCAGCTGCACGACAGTCAGATGTCCTGCCCCATACTGGGCCCGGTGTGGCCCAGCATGCTGAGAAAAGGCCCTGGGCTGGGACAGCAGGGAGAGGAGGAGGGAGCATGCCAGGACTAAGGGGTGTCAGCAGAACTGGGGGGGAGCAGGGCTGGGCTTGCAGGGGCTGCAGGTCAGGAGTGAGGGGCGCCGGCCGAGCTAGGTGGGGAGCTGGCATGTCTACCTATCCCTAGCTGATGCCACGAGTCGTATCACCTCTGCAAGCCCCTGGCCATGCTCAGGGTGGGCGGGGGGTCCTGTGGGGTCACTCCCTGTGGCAGGAACTCCAGCTCCCTGGAGACACAGATTTCCAACCTTCCCAACCGGGCTCTGGGCCCAGCGACAGGTGACGGCGCCCAGACCCTGGCCCAGTCCATTCTGCCAGTGACCTGGCTGGGCCCACCCATGAGTGTGGGAGTGGTTCTGGCCCCACAGGCCGGGAGTGGGTGGGGAGAGAAACTTACCCTGCGCGGGGGGCAGGCTCAGCGCCATCACACCATAATAGGAGAAGGCTCCCGTCTCAAACTTCATGTTCTCCTTGCCAGCCTCCACCTCCACCTTCCCCTGCAGGGCACAGACACTGTCAGGCCCCAGGCCGGCCCGCGGGTTGCTCCCAGTGCCCCCGTCACCCCATGCAGTCCTGCCCGCCCCCCAGGTGCCCAGCGCCCCCCACCAGCTGCACCTAGTACCCCCACGCAGTCCCACCTAGCCCCCCCACTACCCTCCACAGCCGCCCCCACCACAGGCTGCACCCCTCCCCCCGCAGCCTGCACCCAGACCCCCCCTGCTCCCCACTCCCGCATAGCTGCCCAGCTCCCCTCCTCTCCCATGGGCTGCATCCAGCCGCTCCCCCGGACACGCTGGGCTCCCCCGAATGCCTTGCCCCTCCCGCGGCAGGTGACAGGCCGGCCCCGCCCCACCCAGCACACCTGCAGGATGAGGATGAAGTAGTCGGCCGGCTTGTTCCTGTGGTACAGGAAATGCCGGGGTGATTTCTTGTTCTCCTCGTCGAACTTGAGCTCGTGGATGACGTCAGGGTGTCTGAGAAGCCGCAGCAGGATCTTCTCCGAGATGAGGGTCGGCATGAATAGCGTCACCTCTGTGGGGGGAGGGCAGATGGGTCAGACGCCCCCTGGGAGCCATGTCCTTGCCCCTGGTCCTGGCACAAACCCCCTGTCCCAGGAGTTTCCACAGAACCAGGTGCCCCCAGAGGACTGAGCCAAGCCCCTTGCATCCGATCCCAAGCTAGCTCCACGCAGCCACCTCTGGTGTGGAGTGCCTGGCCGGGGAAGAGCGAGGGGAACGCTGGCAGCTTTGGCACGCATGAGCCATGCCCCATGGGATGAGCGCCAGGGTAGGGGGAAAGGAGCCGCGGGCCTGCCTGGAAGAGGCGCTGCAGCGTGGAACTAACGGACGGGCCTGGTGGGTTCCGCTGGCTCCCCAGGACGGAAAGGCCCTGCGCCAGCTAACCATCACCCATGGACAACCTTCCTGCCACGCCCGGGCACGGGGCTCCCGCCTCTTTGCCAGCAAGATGCCTGGCCGGGGAGCCCACTCGCCTGGCACCATGACAGACGCTGACAGCGTGAAGTGGGTCTGTACTGTGGCCCATTGGTCCAGAGGTGACTTGCCCAAAGTCAGTGACAGAGCCGGGCACAGAGCCCAGGAGTCGTGACTCCCAACCACAGCCTAGAACCACAACGCAGTGATGAGACGGGCAAGTTGGCAGCCGGGACCCCCGACCGCACAAGGGAAGCGAGGACTCGTGGTTAGGGCCAGGGCTAGGCGTTGGAGACCTGGCTCTGACACTAGCTTGCCGGATCCCCTTGGATAGGGCATCGTGCCTTGGTTTCCCCCTCCACAAACTGCTCTGTCTCTCGGTGGGGGGTGAGGAGAGTTAATCCCTGGGCTGCAGTGGATGTGTTTTCAAACCCGACTGCCATTTGCCTATGGGGACTGAATCTCCCCTCGTGGCAGGGTGGGCACCATGCCCCACACTGATAGCATGTCACCTCCTGGGACTGTGGGCGTGAGTCCAGCTCCCCCCTGGTTCCTTTCCCTGAGCTCAGTCATCACAGTCAGGCTGCTCCTTGGTTTGACCGCAAGAAACCGACCCAGGGCCCAGTCCCCCGCTGGGGAGCCCTATGCCACAGAGACGGGATAACAAGGGGCTGCTAACGAGACACAAACCCCGGGATTTTGGAATGAGAGACTCGACGGAACCCTTCCTTATGGCCGGCATTGCTTCTACAACCCCATCGGGCAGGGATCAGAGCTGCAGGTTTTACACGCCGGGAGACGGTGCACCGAGCCCTACGGTACCTGCTGTCAGGTAGGTAGGGGTGGGTGCGTGTGCACGTGTGTCCCCGTCCCTGCTCAGCTGGGCTGCGTGTAGGTGGTGGTCTCCATCCGCCTGGGGAGCTGTACAAGTGTCTGCTGCTAGCTGGCGCAGGGCACATATGTGCCAAAGACATGGACACAAGGGGTGTGCTAGGGGCTGACCCGTCCTAACCCCATTAAGGGCCCGGCCCAGTGGCACTGGGTGCACCCACCAACAGCCCCAAAGGAGCACGCCCTGGAGACCCAGCAGGTGCCCTGTGCTTCCCCCACAACCCCACCCGTAGCCCTCACTGTACTGCACTGCAACACGGCCGAGGGCCTGGCGCCGCCAACTCCCAGAGCGTCTCAGGGCAGTGCCAGGAGGCCAAGTCCCTCACCTCTGGCACTGGATGGGCCCTGGGAGCTGCCAGACATGCAGAGCCCCAGCAGCAAGCCCAGGACCGTGCCACCATCTGCGGCCCAGATCTGCCCCAGCCACCCGCTCTCAACTCCTGCTCCCCCGGCACCCCTCTTTTGCCAGCCAGGGCTCAGACAGCATCCAGCCAGGATCACCCCGTCAACCTGACCCCCAGGTCCTCCCACAGCCCCTTGTCCTTCCTAACCCCCATCCCACGACCCCCTTTGCCTTCCCATGACCAATGCACCCCACCCCTCCCCCCTGGTGACCCCCATTGCCCTCCCCATGACCCCCCTCCGGGGCTGGCCGGTCCCAGTCCGGAGGCTCACCCGTGGCGAGGAAGCGGTGCGCAGCCAGGAGCAGCTGGGGTGATACCTTCACCTTGAGCTCGCTGTCGGAGTCCTTGAAGGCAGAGAAATCCCTCTTGTTCTTCTGGTTGGCCACACGCTTCCGGGTGCGGTTGTCAGCTGCGGGGAGAGGGGGTGTCAAGGGGGACAAGTCCCAGCACCCCCCCCATGGGCACACGCCCCTGGGCTCCCCTGTACCCAACCAGCGCCCGCTACCTCAGCCAAGGCCAGGGGCCGCCAGGGCCGTGCCCCCCCTGGAGGTGGGGGAGGGGATAACGGGGGCTGGGAGGTGAGAACCCGGTGCTCAGCAGGTCCCCTCTCCACCCCCCCTGCTGCTCGGGTGCCCATTTTCCTCAGGCCGGCCCTGCAGCGGAATGAGAGGGGGGCCAGGGCCAGGCCAGCGGCGCTGTGCCCGGTGGTGGGGGCACCTAACTGTACATGTCCGACTCGTCCAGGATCTCCGACTTGATGATCTCCTCGATGACGTCCTCCAGCGTCACCAGCCCCAGCACCTCGTAGAAGGGGTCACCCTCTCCCTCGCTGTTCACCTTCTGCACGATGGCCAGGTGCGATTTGCCTGGGGACACAGACACTGTCACCCTGGGCTGCGGGCTGAGTGCAGGGGACTGACAAGCCCTGGCCAGCCTGCTCCCAGTCACACGGCACACGCTGGGCGTAGCTGCTGCCTGGCCCCCATGCTGCCGTTCCACCCCCCAGAGCACCATGGGAGCAATGGAAACCCCAGATCTAGACCCCGCTGGGCCAGGCCAGGAGCCAGAGCCTGCGAACAGCATGCCACAGCAGCCAGCCGCACTGCGGGAACCCCGGGGAAGCCTGCGGCTTGCTGCAGATGGATCAGATGCACAAATCCCAGCGGCACCTGACGCTAGTGGAGCCCCCTGAGCTCCAGTGGGCACCGGCCGTGCCACCCTCAAGGCCGTAGCCTGCTGTATCAGTGTTCCCAGAGCAGCTGCAGATTGGCTCCCGGCAGGCCCAGGCCTGCCCACGGCTGTGACTCCACCCCGTGCTCTCAGCCCTGCCTAAGGGCCGGATCCATGCAGGGCCATGCCCCGGCTGCCCGCGAGCCCATGCAGGACCTCTGACCCGCCTTGAGCGAGTACATCTGGATCCGAGAACCCCGCATTTCCTGAGCCAGCGTCAGACCCTGACTCACCATGCCCGCACCCTTCTCCCCCAATCCCTCTCACCCCCCCACTCACCCTCGTGCCCCATCTCCCCTCACGCCCTCACAATCCCTCTCATCCCCGTACCCTATCTCCCCCCAGCCTCTCACAATTCCATGCACTGCTACAGACTAGGGACCGAGTGGCTAGGCAGCAGTTCTGCAGAAAAGGACCTAGGGGTTAGAGTGGACGAGAAGCTGGAGATGAGTCAACTGTGTGCCTGTGTTGCCAAGAAGGTTAACGGCATTTTGGGCTGTATAAATAGGGGCATTGCCAGCAGATCAAGGGACGCGATCGTTCCCCTCTACTCGACATTGGTGAGGCCTCATTTGGAGTACTGTGTCCCCACACTACAAGAAGGATGTGGAGAAATTGGAAAGAGTCCAGAGAAGGGCAACAAAAATGATTAGGGGGCTGGAGCGCATGACTTATGAGGAGAGGCTGAGGGAACTGGGATTATTTAGTTTGCAGAAGAGAAGAATGAGGGGGGATTTGATAGCTGCTTTCAACTACCTCAAGGGGGGTTCCAAAGAGGATGGATCTAGACTGTTCTTGCTGGTACCTGATGACAGAACAAGGAGTAATGGTCTCAAGTTGCAGTGTGGGAGGTTTAGGTTGGATATCCGGAAACGCTATTTCACTAGGAGGGTGGTGATGCACTAGAATGAGTTACCTAGGGAGGTGGTGGAATCTCCTTCCTTAGAGGTTTTTAAGGCCCGGCTTGACAAAGCCCTGGCTGGGATGATTTAGTTGGGGATTGGTCCTGCTTTGAGCAGGGGGTTGGACTAGATACCTCTTGAGGTCTCTTCCAACCCTGATAGTCTATGACTGATGTTCTGTGATTCTATGATTCTAACCCAGGAGTCCTGGCTCTCACCCCCCGCCCCCATCTAACCACTAGACCCCACTCCCCTCCCAGAGCCAGGGCGGGAACTGGGGGATAGCACCCAGGACTCCTGCCCCCCAAGATAACATTTTCTTCCTGCATAAAGCTGACATAAAGCGCTGCCGTTCCTGCAGTGTCACACCCCCTCCTCCAGCTGGGACATTTGGGGGGGCAGCTCCCTGGGGGTCTTGGGGCTGGACCACCCACATGGATACTTGCTCGGCCAGCTCAGCATTCTCGAGTGGCACATGGGCCACCTATGCCCATTCCCTGACTAGCTGATATCCCAGCGCCCTGGATGAGACAAGGGTGCCCACACCTGCCCCCAGACAGGGGACGCGAGACTAGGTGCAGCTGGTGCTGTCGGAGGAGGGGGAGATACGCCAGCCGCAGGGAACGTGAACGCTGGGTGGCCCCTGCTCACCCTGCTCTCAGGCCAGTGGGCACCACTCAGCGGGCATATGGTCATGTGCTAGCCAGGCGCTGGGAAACATGCCTTATGGACCCCCCACGCTGCCTGTTCCCAGCTGCCTCTCATGCAGGATCCTCCGCCCTCATCCGCGACCATGTGCCCAGGGCTGTCTGCTCAAAGGCCACATGGCACTGGACGGGCAGGCCCTTTAAGCCATGGTCTGGCCCTTCCACAAGCTGCATCCATATGGAGGGCACATGGGACTGGGGTGAGGAACGAGAGACCCTCTCACCTCCTGGAGCTGAGCACAGTGTGAGCATTAATGCACTGTCCATCCATGCCCTCCCCACTGCCCACAGCCTCGCTGCCCAGCCTGAAACACGAGGCCAGAGACTGGCGTCAACGCCTTTCGCAGTGGGGAGAACTGGCTTTTCCCCTCAGCCTGCAGACCCTGTGCGGAGCAGCTGGGGTGGACTCAGTCACAGGCCAAGGCAAAGTGACCTGCAGGTTCATCCCACCTGTGGAGCTTGGGGAGTGTCTTATCCAGCACTTGAGGGTGGCTCCTGGGACATGCGGGCCCAGGGAGTGTGTGTGGGGGGGGGGGGGGTTCCCTTCACTGCCAGCCTCCTCCTGGCTCCCTGCACCGGGCAAGGGGACTTGGAGCCTGTGTCTGGGCATGCAGGGTAGCACTTGAGCCTCCTCCCCGACCCCACCCTTGCTCCCCCCCAGCCCCCCTCCCCCCAAGCGGGCCTCAGGGACAGAAACCAAAGTCAAAATCTGAGCAGCACCTCCTGAGCTGTAACTGAAGATGATGGCATTACGCCCTCCGCCACAGAAATGACATTAGCCCAGGCTACACGTAGGCTGACTGCTCCCCCTCCCTCACACACACACGGTTAGCACTTGCTACAGGCCCCGTCAGGCCGCTGGGGACATGCTGCTCTGGACCTAGCCTTGCTTCCAGCCCCAAATCCCTGGAAAATCTGAGCTGCCCCCACTATCCACCACTGCCATGTAGCCACCTCTGGGAAGAGCCAAGGCAGCTGGGCCACAGGAGAACTGAGGGAGGTGGACCGGCAGGGCCCGGCCTGGGAGCTGAGCAGGATGCTCGTGCTAGCAGCCCAAGAACAGCAAGGAGCAGGCAGGTCAGAAAGGAAGGAGCCTGTTCACCTTTCCCTTCCCTGTTACCAACAGGGAGGGGCGGGGTGGGGCGGAGGGGCTCCTTCTGCTCAAGGGCCAGCCACGGCACCTGCTGGGAAAGGGAGGTGCAGGGCTGGGAGGGGAAGAAAAGAACGGGGGGGGGGGGGCGGGGAGGAAGCTGCTTGGCACAACCTGGGGCCACCCAGCATGGAAGCGTCAGGGGAGCGCAGAGAGGCAGTGAGCAGCATTTGCACAGCCCATGCCAGGAACCAGCCCGGGGGGCCCTCCCCCCAACCTCTCCAAGGGCAGAGTGCAGGAGCTGCTGCCATTAGCACCCCAGCCAGGGCGCTGCACCCTTCCCTGCCACCCCTTGTCTGTGCCTCGTAAAGCCAGGATTATGGCTCTGGGAGAGAAGGAAATCCATGAGTAAACAGTCTGTGGGCGTAACGCTGAGGGCTTGGGCCAGAGCCAAGAACTGTTTGGGAAGAGAGGGGTCCTGCTGCTATTACAATAATGCAAAAAAGGCAGAAGTGTACAATAAATATTTCTTTTCTGTATTTTGAAAAAACAGATGATGCAGTTATAGTGTATGAGCAAACTCTTTCCATTTCACTAGTATCTTCGGATGATGTTAAACAGAAGCTACTAAAGTTCGACATTTTTAAATCGGCAGGTCCAAATAACTTGCATCCAAGAGTTTTAAAAGAGCTGGCTGAGGAGCTCATTAGAACATTAATGTTGCTTTTCAGTAAGTATTGGAACAACAGGGAAGTTCCAGAAGAAAGCTCATGTTGTGCCATTATTCAGAAAGTGTAACTGAGATGCCCTGAGTAATTACAGGCCTGTCAATCTGATATTGATCCCGGGCAAGATAGAGCAGCTGATGTGGGATTCGCTTAATAAAGAACTAAAGGAGGGTAGTATGAATAATAACCAATGCCAATCAACACGGGTTTGTGGAAAACAGATCCTGCCAAACCAACCTGATATCCCTGGGGATGAGATTACAGGTCTGGTTGATAAAGGTAACAGTGCTGATGTCATGTACTTACGCTTCTGTAAGGTGTTTGACCTGGAACTTTATGACATTTTGATTAAAAAAAAATAGAAGGATATAAAATGAACACGGCACACAGGAAATGGATTAAAACCTGGCTAACTGAGAGGTCTTAGAATGTAAATGGGGACTCCTCACTGAGCAGATCCGTGTCCAGTGGGGCCCTGCAGGGATCGGTTCCTGGCCTTACGCTATTTAGCATTTTTATCAATAACCTGGAAGAAAACAAAGTCATGCCTGAAGCAACACGGACCCTGTGGGAGAGGTAAATACTGAGGAGGATGAACACTGATCCAGAGTGATCGCTTACGTGGGGAGCTGGGGGCTGGCAAACAAGACGTGTTTTACTCTGGCTAAAGGTAACTGTAAATCAAGATGTTTGTCTAGCAGATCTGTGCCAGAGGTTATTGTGGGCAGGTCTCTGGCCTGTGCTCTACGGGTGGTCAGACTAGATGATCACAATGGTCCCTTCTGGACTTGACTAAACAGCCTTGCCCCACCTCCGCGTCCCCATCAGCTGGGTGGCTCCCCTACCAGGCAACACTGCCCCAACTCTCCTCCGCTCAGTCTCCCCTCTGCACCTGCCAAGCTCTCTGCACCTGCAGGATGTGCACTGGCCCCTCCCTGGGGGTGTGAGCCTCCCCTCCTCGCTGGGTTCCAGCCTCGCTCCCCCCACAGGGTACATCCCTGGGGGCAGGGGGCAGAGCCAGTGACTCGGCCAAGCACACGTAGGGAGCCAGTGGGAGAGTCAAGACTCGAACCTGGATCTCCTGAGTCTCAGCCCAGTGCCCTGTCCACTGGAACCTCCGTCCTGCCGCTCCCTTGGGTTCCCCTAGATACCCCCACAATGCGCAGCGTTCACACTCAGCCAGCCCACAGACGCATTCAGATCTAGAGTCCTTAGCCCCCGACTGCCCCCACCCCAGACACGGCTTGCACTCCACAGGCAGGCCATGGGCTAAATCCGTCCCTGGTAGAGTTCCACCCCCCATTCCCCAGAGCACCCATAACCCAGCCTTCCACTCCCCCGCCCTTAATGCCCCTCTGAGACGGACAGGCACTGAGCCCGCAGCAGGGTAGAGCCGCCCGTGGCCAGAAAGGATGCAAGGAGCCGGGGGCTTGGGGTGAGATGCAGACATGCCTCTTCAGAGAGGGGCACCCCAGGGCCTGGGCCGAGGTGCGGAGAGCAGCCAGCTTCCAAGAGGGGGCAGATGGGAGAGCAGCAAAGGGCTGTAGCTGTCCAGCTGGAATGGTACGATGGGGCGCGGGGTCTGAGGGGTCCCTTTGTATTTCCCCCTGGGTCAGTAGCTCCCCTCTACATCCAGGGGCAATGCCCATCTTCAGAGCACCAAACCACCCTGTTCTAACAGCCTTGCCCCCCTGAGCCACCAGCCCCATCACCGCCAAGGCCGACAGAGCATGGCTTGCTCCCAGCCCGCCGTTCCCTGAGACATTAACCCCTTTGCTGGAGGGCTAGGCCAGGCCAGACAGCAGCCCAAGAAGTACAGAGCATGCAGGGAGGGGGAGCCTATTAACGACAACGGGGTCACAGACACCTTGGCCCAGCCAGACTCCTCCCAAACTCAGGCCTGCGTCAAACAGCAGCCCAGGAAAGGACGGAGGCTGGGTCCCGACAGCAGCTAGTCAAACGCAAACCCTCACTCCAATGGGGAGGAATTTCCTCCTTTGCCTTTTCCTTCTACTTTCTAAGCTCTCTGCCTAGAGCCAAGAGCAACAGTAGCTCAAGCTACACCATTCGATACAGTCACCTACGGCCCTGTGGGGTTCTCGAACTTCACTGCACCACGACCCTCTTCTGACAACTACTGCTGCCCGGCTCCAGGGCAGGGACCTGGAACCTGAGTCCCAACACCCTCAGGCTTCAGCCCTGGGCCCCCGCAAGTCTAACGCCAGCCTTGGTGACCCCATTCAAATGGGATCGCAACCCACTTTGGGGTCCCGAACCCTGAGGCCTCGTTTATCACGAGAGAAAAGTGATCTTCCTTGGCTTCTCATAGACACCTAGGGCTGTTCATGGCCTGGTCCAGCGGCGTGCAGAGCTGGTTTGTATGGATGGAGGAGTTGTTCGCTCCAAGAGATGAGTCAGTGACCATAGAAGGCTGCTGGGTGACGCTACCCAGCAAGGTCCCTGAGTGCGAGGAGACTTGCTATAAAGCCCCTGTTCTAATGTCTCTGGCCACGTCTGCACCAGAGAAGTGCTGATGGAAGGAACATTCCCTCCTGCTGCAGCAAATACTTCAACCTGAGCTATGTGGAAAAAAATCACTACCCAGGAGCAGGCCGACTAGGAGGTGTTCCATCACCCCCACAGTCAGAACACTTTCCAAACCTTCCCACACCACGTGGATTTCAGCTAGTGGTACAAGGAATCTGCTTTTGGTGCCCCCCCCCCCCCAACCTCTACCATTTGTCCAGGTAACATACTGGCCTTTGGAACCCCACTCTGCTTAACCAGAGACATCTGGGCCCCTGTATCCCTCTGCCCCAAGTACTCCCTGCCATCAGTTTGGACAGCCGAAACATGCTCCATGTCTGGTTCTGCAGAGACTAATCTCACAGAACCAACATGAGCATTTCTATTGCCTGGGGGGTTCTGTGGTGAGGACAGCAGAACTAACATGAGCTATGGGTTGCCTGCTGCCTCCTAGCACAGGGCATTTATTCCTCAGGTGATCCGTGGAATTACACTGATAGCACCTGGACTCTTCTGCTTTTACAGGAGATTTGGGATGAGAGTTAGAGGAATGGTTTTGGGGAGGTGAGTACCCAGCCTCCCACCCTCTCCTTGGAATCTCCTCTTCCCACCAGCTTTAAACACCTCTTTGGTGGTTTGTTTTCATTAGATGCCTGGGTCTGTTGAAAGGCATCAGCAAGAGACGCCATCTCATCCACAGACCTTACATCTCTGTCCCATAGACACTGCTTCACATCCACCTTACACATGCCTAGGAAATGCTCTTGAGCAACAAGATCCAAATGTTCCTCAAAACTTGTAACACCTTTGCCCCTTACCCATTTTCCCATCAAATCTTTCATTTTGTTCACATATTCCCCATTATTCATCCCAATAGCTCTCTTCAGATTCCTAAATTTAACTCTATACATTTCAGGGATAATCTGAAACCTTTGCAAAAGAGTATTTTTAAATTTACAGTAGTCTAAAGCATCCTCAATGGATATTTCACTGAATATATTCAGAGCTTTACCAGTTCATTTTGCAGTCAGGGTAGGAACTCCCTTGGCCTCAGGGATCTCATGCACTGCACACAGCCTTTGAAAGGTGGTCAGATATTCAGCAGGTTTCAGAGTAGCAGCCATGTTAGTCTGTATCCGCAAAAAGAACAGGAGTACTTGTGGCGCCTTAGAGACTAACAAATTTATTTCAGCATGAGCAATCCATTGTCTATAGCCAAGCTCTAAGTACAACCATATTTGCGCCAATCCCTCAGAGACAAACACCTACAAGATCTCTATCAAGCATTCTTAAAACTACAATACGCACCTGCTGAAGTGAAAAAACAGATTGACAGAGCCAGAAGAGTACCCAGAAGCCACCTACTACAGGACAGGCCCAACAAAGAAAATAACAGAACGCCACTAGCCGTCGCCTACAGCCCCCAACTAAAACCTCTCCAGCGCATCATCAAAGATCTACAACCTATCCTGAAAGATGACCCCTCACTCTCACAGATCTTGGGAGACAGGCCAGCCCTCGCTTACAGACAGCCTCCCAACCTGAAGCAAATACTCACCAGCAACCACACACCATACAACATAAACACTAACCCAGGAACTTATCCTTGCAGCAAAGCTCGATGCCAACTCTGTCCACATATCTATTCAAGTGACACCATCATAGAACCTAATCACATCAGCCACACCATCAGGGGCTCATTCACCTGCACATCTACCAACATGATATATGCCATCATGTGCCAGCAATGCCCCTCTGCCATGTACATTGGCCAAACCAGACAGTCTTCATGCAAAAGAATAAATGGACACAAATCTGACATCAGGAATCATAACATTGAAAAACCAGTGGGAGAACACTTCAACCTCTCTAACCACACAGTGACAGACTTGAAGGTGGCAATTTTGCAATTAAAAAAACTTCAAAAACAGACTCCAAAGAGAGACTGCTGAACTCGAATTAATATGCAAATTAGATATAATTAACTTAGGTTTAAACAGAGACTGGGAATGGATGGGTCATTACACTAATTGATTCTATCTCCCTATGTTAAGTTTTCCTCACACCTTCTATGGGTCACCTCAATTATCGCTTCAAAGGTTTTTTTTCTCCTGCTGACGATAGCTCATCTCAGTGGATTGGACTCTTCCAGTTGGTATGGCTACTTTCACCTTTTCATGTTCTCTGTATGTATAAATATCTCCTGTCTGTGTGTTCCATTCTATGCATCTGAAGAAGTGAGCTGTAGCCCACGAAAGCTTATGCTGAAATAAATGTGTTAGTCTCTAAGGTGCCACAAGTACTCCTGTTCTTTCTTCTAATTGCCTTCTATGATGAGATAACTGGGTCTGTGGATGAGGGGAAAGCAGTGGACGTGTTATTCCTTGACTTTAGCAAAGCTTTTGATACTGTATCCCACAGTATTCTTGCCAGCAAGTTAGAGAAGTATGGGCGGGATGAATGGACTATAAGGTGGATAGAAAGCTGGCTAGATCGTCGGGCTCAGTGGGCAGTGCTCAATGGCTCCACGTCTAATTGGCAGCCGGTATTAAGCAGAGTGCCCCAAGGGTCAGTCCTGGGCCGGTTTTGTTCAATATCTTCACTAACCATCTGGAGGATGGCGTGGACTGCAACCTCAGCAAGTTTGCAGATGACACTAAACTGGGAGGAGTGGTAGATACGCTGGAGGGTAGGGATAGGATACAGAGGGAACTAGACAATTTAGAACAGGGGTGGGCAAACTTTTTGGTCCGAGGGCCACATCTGGGTGGGGAAATTGTATGCAGGGCCAGGACAGGGAGTGCAGGGTGTGGGAGGGAGCTCAGGGCAAGGGATTAGGGCAGAGGAGAGGTGGGCAGTGTATGAGGGGGCTCAGGGAAGGGGGGTTGGTGTGCACAAAGGGTGTGGGGTGCGGCAAGGGGCTCAGGGCAGGGAGTTGGGGGGCGAGGTGCAGGAGGAGCTCAGGCTCCGGCACTGCTTACCTAAAGCGGCTCCGGTGTGGCAGCGGTGCGCACCAGTGCCAAGGCAGGCTTCCTGCCTGCTGCCCTGTCCCCAGCATCACATCGCTCCAGGAAGTGCTGCCCCTCGTGGAGGGAGGGAAGAGGGCTCCGTGTGCTCTGCCCTTGCCGCACCTCCAGGTACCTCCCCCAAAGCTCTCACTGGCCATGGTTCCCCGCTCCTGGCCAAAGGCAGTTGCAGGGGGTGGTGCCTGGAGGCACGGGCAATGCACAGAGGCCTCTGCCCCTCCTTGCCCAGGGGCAGAAGGGACGTGGTGCTGTGTGCTTCTGAGAGCGGCGCGGGGCCCACGGCACCATGGGGGGCAATCCCGCAGGCCAGATCCAAAGCCCTGAGGGGCTGGATCCAGCCCGCAGGCCGTAGTTTGCCCACCCCTGAATTAGAGGATTGGGCCAAAAGAAATCTGACGAGGTTCAACAAGGACAAGTGCAGAGGCCTGCACTTAGTGTGGAAGACTCCCACTGCTACAGGCTGGGGACCGAATGGCTAAGCAATAGTTCTGCAGAAAAGGGCCTAGGGGTTACAGTGGACAAGAAGCTGAATATGAGTCGACCGTGTGCCCTTGTTGCCAAGAAGGCTAACAGCATTTTGGGCTGTATAAGTAGGGGCACTGCCAGAAGATCGAGGGACCTGATCATTCCCCTCTATTCGGCATTGGTGAGGCCTCACCTGGAGTACTGTGTCCAGTTTTGGGCCCCACACTACAAGAAAGATGTGGAGAAATTGGAAAGAGTCCATCGGAGGCAACAAAAATGATTAGGGGGCTGGAGCACATGATTTATGAGGAGAGGCTGAGGGAACTGGGATTGTTTAGTCTGCAGAAGAGAAGAATGAGGGGGGATTTGATAACTGCTTTCAACTACCTGAAGTGGGGTTCCAGACAGGATGCATATAGATCAGTGGTCCCCAACGCGGTGCCTGCGGGCGCCATGGTGCCCGCTGGGGCATCTTAATGCACCCGCGTCCTGGCCCCCGGGAGAGCACCTGCCAAAATGCTGTGGCAGGGATGCCTCTCGATGACACCACTTGTCGCCAACAAGCGACGTCATCAAGAGGCGTCACTGCCGCTGCATTTCGGCTGGTACTCCGCCGCCGCTGTAGTCCTTCGGCTGGCGCCTGCCAGCCAAAAGGTTGGGGACCACTGATCTAGACTGTTCTCAGTGGTACCAGATGACAGAACAAGGAGCAATGGTCTCAAGTTGTAGTAGGGGAGGTTTAGGTTGAATATTAGGAAAAACTTTTTCACTAGGAGTGTGGTGAAGCACTGGAATGGGTTCCCTAGGGAGGTGGTGGAATCTCCATCCTTAGACGTTTTTAAGGTCAGGCTTGACAAAGCCCTGGCTGGGATGATTTAGTTGGTGTTGGTCCTGCTTTGAGCAGGGGGTTGGATTAGATACCTCCTGAGGGCCCTTCCAACCTTAATATTCTATGATTAGACTGGGCAGCAACTAGACTAAGCAGTTTTTCTCATCCCACTGGATATTGCAGTCCTTAGCATATAGGTATGTTCCTTAAACCTGGGCCAGTCTCCTCTGTTGGAGTCTTGTCTTCTTCTCAGTGTCTTGGTTGCTTGCAGTGAACATTGGGGCAGGAGAAAGTCCAGTATGTGTCCACTCTGCCTGTTTTATACCCGCAGTCCATGTGCTTGGAGAACAGAAATCCAGGCATGTCTGGGGGGCATTGCTGAGTCCCCAGGCAAGGTTGAGCAATTCCCTGGGTGTGGCCGCATGCAGGGGAGTCATTGCATTGTAGCTCCCTTGATGGACAACGGCTGGTGATGGGTTGTTTGACACCCCACCCAGGCATTGGTTCTATCCTTGCTGTTGCCTCTGGGGAGCTAGTAACTGGCTGATTCCCCGACTTACAGCATGCTTTAGTGACAACCATACTACACAATTCTCATAACTTCAGATGCATTCATGATACACACGTATGGATAGAGAAATGACTTTCAGCAGATTATAACCTTCCCCTGATACCTTACAAGGCCTGCTTTCTATGTGAGATTACAATTATATGAAAATGAGGACTATGGGGGTTCCAGTACCCTCCCCCAAGGTATAGAATGTCACAGCTACATTTCTCAATTCGACTTTACACTTGCTCGGTTGGACTGACGCAAGCAGTCCTCGAATTACAACGGCCAGTAAACGGTATTGGAGATCACCAAGAGTCTATGTTTAAGGATCCATAGTTCCACCTTGAAACCAACCCCACCCAGCCAAGCCTAGCACAGAACTAGGGACTGCTGCCTTTTAGCAGGACTGCGGTAAGACCTTGAATGAACTGAACTGATTTAGTCTCTCTGGATAATTGGGACTGTGCGCTGAGCACATTTTGTGACACTGTAACCCATTAACCAGCTGTATTGTGTTTTCTGTAATTTTTTATGTGCTTTAAAAGCTATTTTGGCTCATAAAACTCACAGACTCACAGAGAGGCAAGGTGGGTGAGGTAATATCTTTTATTGGATCCACTTCTGTTGGTGAGAGACACAAGCTTTGGAGCTGCACAGAGCTCTGCTGCAGATCTAAAGATGTACGTTTGCTAACCTCTCTCTGCCAGGGCGGCCTTTGGACCTGAGGAGAAACTCTGGGTGGCTTGAAAGCTCGTCTCTGTCACCAACCGAAGCTGCTCCAATAACAGATGTGACCTCACCCATCTTGCTTCTCCAACATCCTGGGACCAAATCGTGTACAACAACCCTGCATCATCCACTTACAGCGATTCTTCAGTCTGCACTTTCCAAGGAGCCCAGATCTAAAGAACAGCGAGGAACCTGTCCAAAGGGTAGGAATAAACGGCCAGTTTTCAGAACGGAGAGAAATAAATAATGTTGTCCCCCAAGGGTCTATACAGGGACCAGTGCTATTCAACATACTCATAAATGATCTGGAAAAAGGGGTAAAGAGTGAGGTGGCAAAATTGGCAGATGATACAAAACTACTCAAGATTGTTAAGTCCAAACCAGGATGCAAAGAGCTACAAAAGAATCTCTCAAAACTGGGTGACTGGGCAACAAAATGGCAGATGAAATTCAACATTTATAAATGCAAAGTAATGCACATTGGAAAACTTAATCCCAATTATACATCTAAAATGAGGGGTTTAAAGTAGCTGTTACCACTCAGGAAAAATCTTGAAGTCATTGTGGAGAGTTCTCTGAAAACATCCACTCCATGTGCAGCGGCAGTCAAAAAAGTGAACAGGTTAGGAACCATTAAGAAAGGGATAGATAATAAGACAGAAAATATCATGTTGCCTCTATATAAATCCATGGTACGCCCACATCTTGAATACACTGTGCAGTTCTGGTCACCCCATCTGAAAAAAGATGTATTGGAATGGGAAAAGTTACAAATGACAACAAAAATGATTAAGGGTATGGAACAGCTTCTGTATGAGGAGAGATTAAAAAGACTGGAACTTTTAAGAGACAACTATGTGGGGATATGATAGAGGTCTATAAAATCATGACGGGTGTGGTGAAAGTAAATCAGGAAGTGTTATTTACTCCTCCTCATAACACAAGAACTAGAGGTCACCAAATGAAATTAATAGACAGCAGATTTAAAAACAAAAGGAAGTATTTCTTCATACAACACACAGTCAACCTGTGGAACTCCCTGGCAGAGGATGTTGTGAAGGCCAAAACTATAACAGGGCTCAAAAAAGAGCTAGATAAGTTCATGGAGGATGGGTCCATCAATAGCTATAAGACAGGATGGGCAGGGATGGTTTCCCCAGCCTCTGTTTGCCAGAAGCTGGGAATAGGCGACAAAGGATGGATCTGTTGATGATTCCCTGTTCTGTTTATTCTCTCTGGGGCACCTGGCACTGGCCACTGTCGGCAGAAAGGGCACTGGGCTAGATGGACCATTGGTCTGATCCAGTCTGGCCAATCTCATGTTCTAGATTTGGCATATTCATTCTGAAAGGCAGCGAGGTTGAGTTAATGAGACCCAGATGGTCAGCTCTGGGTGCTCTTTCTGGGTCTGGCTAGCATGACCATGTGCACCCTCACGCGGATGACAGTTGTTTGTCTCTACGTTAGAAATGGGTTAACAACTAGGGTTGTGAGGGGCACAAAACATGAACAGCAGTTAGCAGAACACACATGGACTCTCGGTCTCCAGCCAAGTGCATGCTCCCCTAGAAAACAGGCTCTGTTGGGAAGAGGCCTCTCTCTGCACTGTGCTGGCATTCAATGCACGGTCCAGCATACGAGAAACAAAAGGTGAATGACTTGATAACGACGAGCCTTTGTAGCTTGTTCTTGGTACCAGGTGCTGGATCTCCGCAGCACCAGCCCCGCGGGGTGAGTTTTATGGGCGTTTTGCCTCTAGATATCTCTGCGTTTGTGCACAAAAGGACAGTCAGAAAGCTGACATTTTAGAAAACACAGTGGTGTGACCATGTTGGTCCCAGGATATTAGAGACAAGGTGCGGGAGGTGACATCTTTTATTGGAGCAACTTCTGCGGAGAGAGATGAGCGCTCGAGCTACACAGAGTCTTCCTCAGGTCTGGGAAACAGGGCATTGGAGGAAGGAGGGGGGAGAGGGCTGTATCTCAGCAGCCTCTTTGCCAAGTGATCTCAGCTTGCAGCACCCACGCTCGCGTGGCCCCGTGGCGCTGGTGGATTTGGGAGGGGTTCGAAAATTCACCTTTAAAACAGAACCTGCTGCCGCATTAGCCCCAGAGCAAGTCGCAACGTTCTCCATAGACACCAGCCACACTCTGGAGCAAGGAGTCCAAGAAAACAGTGAACGAGCCCGAGGACAAAGGGATGCCTTGGTCTATGAGGTGCGACCCTGGCTGACGGGTGCCTTATCTTTACAGGTCACATGGACACAGAGGCATAGCAAGGAAATGTCTCCCCCAGGGTCACTCAGCGAGTTAGGAGTGGGACCGAAACTCCATCTGCCATCAACACATGGCTGACAATCTTCCCAGGCTCCCCTATTCACCCCCAGCCCTGGTGTCCCTCCCTCAGCCCCCTTGCCACGAGGAAGCAGGGAACCTACTCGCTCGCCCTGCCAGCCACACCGGCTGAGCCTGCCATACTGGAAAAGCTGCTGCCGGGCAGAGAAGAAAACAATAATAAGCAACCACCCCGGGGCTGGCAGGAAGGTCCATCCCCACGGGACGGGGCAGTCAGCCTGGGCAGGGTGTTTGCACAGACTAGACAACACCCTCTCTCACCTGGCTGGGTCTGCACACCCTTCTCCATCGGCATTAGCTTCTCCCCCCTTCCCTGCCGAACCTCTTGGTTTGCCCCTTGGTCTCCCCCCATGAGGAGAGGCTCCCCGTCTTAGCACCCTGCTCTCGCATGCACTGACAATGAGTGACGCACGGGGACCAGCTCAGCACTGAGCCAAGGCAGAGAGCGGGAAATGGATCTTCCCAACATGTCGCCTCGACGCAGGCCCCATGCAGATGTCATTCAGAGAGGGCTGAATTCCCAGGGACAATCCTCAGCTTTTCTCTAGCACTGGGCAGCTGAGATCCCAATACACGTCAGCATCAGTCTCCCCGCTGCCCAGATGGGAAACTGAGGCACGATGAGTCTTTCAGCCAGCCAGTGGCAGCATCTTAGTGAGGACCTCTCCTGCTCCATCAGGAAGGAGAGAAAAAGCAACTTCTCCCTTCCAGCAGCCAGAGGAGGCCTGGGGTGGGGTGAAGGGCTTCCAGTTACTCAGAACCGTACTTGCCAAAAGCTCAGTCTGAGAAGCGGTGCCCCCAGCCAGGGGGCAGGGAGAACCACCAGCTTCACCTTCCTTCCCACCAGGTGCTTGGTACATTTCCCACCCGCTGTGTTTCCTCTACGTTGCCCACCTTACTCTGGCGTGACCTGTCAGAGCAACCACAGTGCCCGCCCTGGCAGCCCTGCAGCACACAACCCTGCAGGACAGAAAACAGCGCTGGCTGACTGGTGTGGTAGGTGGCTGATGGCATGAAGAACAAAGCTGCCCCACCTGGCAGGCACCGGCACAGAGACACAATGCCCAAGCCCAGCTGTTCGTGGGGTCCAAGGGATAGATGGTGCTGCTGTACTGAGCCCCACATGCTTCTATTTCTGCAGGGAACATTCAACACAACTGCAACTGGGGAGGGGGCTGGGAGTCCATGTGGTGCCTGATCCAGATGGACACCAGGAGCAGCGCAAGAGGTGCTCACATTAGCACTGGGTGCCTCATCCCAGAGAGAAACCCAGGAGCTCCCAATTACAGCCTACACAGCTCTTCTCCTGGCGGGGAGCACAGCTGCAGGCTCTTGGGGATCATTGCTCCTGCTGCCAAAGTGGGGCCCCAGACTCCGTGCGTGAGGTCGGGGGGGAAGCACTGGGCCTCAGCAGCGACACCTGGAGCTGTCTGTAACAAGGCTACTGGATGCCACAATTTCAGGCTATGTCCTAGGGACTGATGGGGGGAAATCAGCAAGTCAAAAGCGGGTGCTGGGGGGCACACACAAGGGGATTGTAACACACACGACAAACCAGGGATTTGGGGCCCAGGCTGCCTTTACCGCCAGGCCCCACTCGGCCACAGGCTCGTGGGCACTTTCCCTGGCTCAGCCAATCAGTGCCAGGACGAAGGGGCCCCGCCCATTTCTGCTTTGGGAAGGGAGGAGTTACAGTCACAGGAGGATCCGAGCCCTGTCCTGGCACCTGGGCACGCGCAGCATGTGTGCATGGGGAGGTGAGGACAGGGCTCAGGGCTGCCCGCAGGCCACACCGAGCTCCTGAGAGCTGCGGCTGAGCCTCAGCTGCTGTCTGTTGGCACAGGCCAAGTGACTGCGGAGGCTACAACAGGTCCCGCCAGCTGGGTGCTGCCCTCCTTGCCCCCGGCCTCGGGATGCCGAAGAGCTCTGATGGCTGAGAACGAACTCTCCTCTCGCAAGGGTCGCAAATGGAAACAGCCCCACTGGGTCCCATCCAGCCGGGCCCCAGGACACACTGTAAGATCCATTCTCCAGCGCTTTAAACACTCCAAGGAATGGGGAGAGGATCTGAAAGTTTAACAGATCTTGCTGGCAGGAAGCTGTTCTTAATTCCATCTTTCCGTCCTCGCCGTAACCTCAGGACCCTAAGTCATGCGCCTTTCTCCATGCAGCTCCCTAGGGTCACAGACTACAGATTCCAAAGCCAAAAGAGACCATCTCGTCTGACTCCCTGCAGACCACAGACCTGCCCCACAATAACCCCTAGTGCAGATCTGTTAGAAAAACAGCCAGTCTTGATTTGAAAACAGCCAACGGTGCAATCCACCATGATCTTTGCTAAGTTGTTCCAGTGATTAGTGACTCTCACTGTTAAAAATGTGTGCCTTATTTCCAGTCTGAATTTTCCTAGATTCAACTTTCAGCCACTGGATCACGTTAGGCGTTCCACTGCTAGACTGAAGAGCCCAGTATCAAATCTTTGTTCCCTGTGTAGATAATTATAAGCTGTGATCCAGTCACCCCTGAACCTTCTCTTTGGTAAGCGAAATACACTGTGCTCCTGGAGTCTCTCACTCTCAGGCAGGTTTTCTAATCCTTTAATCATTCTCATGGCTCTTCTCCACCCCTCCTCCAATTTATCAACACCCCTCCTCAATTGTGGGCACCAGAACTGGGCACCGGATCCCAGCAGCACTCGCATCAGGGCCAAAGTCAGGGGGGAAAAATCACCTCTCTGCTCCTTCTCGAGATTCCTGATTACGCATCCCACAATTGCATTAGCTCTTTTGGCCACAGCATCGCACTGGGAGCTCAAGTCAAGCTGATTCCAGAGTCCCTGCTTCCCAGGAGAGAGTCCCCAGCCTGTCAGTTCGGCTGACGTTCCTTGTTCCCAGACGTGCACATTTACACTTAGCCGTATTAAAGCACACACTGCTTGCGCCCAGCTCACCCAACGATCCAGATCGCTCTGTAGCGGCGCCCTGGCCCCGTTGCTATTTATCACTCCTGCCACGTGTGTGTCACTTGCAAGCTTTCATAAAGATGATTTTGTTTTCTTCCAGATCACTGATCATCATCAGAAGCATTATTAGCTGTTTAGTATCAGAGGGGTAGCCGTGTTAGTCTGGATCTGTAAAAGCAGCAAAGAATCCTGTGGCAGCAAAGAATCCTGTGGCACCTTATAGACTAACAGACGTTTTGGAGCATGAGCGTTCGTGGGTGAATACATGCATCTGACGAAGTGGGTATTCACCCACGAAAGCTCATGCTCCAAAATGTCTGTTAGTCTATAAGGTGCCACAGGATTCTTTGCTGCTTTTATTAGCTGTTTGTAACCCTGTGCCAGTGCCCCTGGGAGACCCCTCAGCCCAGCGCATCCTGGCCAGAGGAACGCACAGTGTATTCATTATGCAGATACACCCGGGGCTTCATTCACCCCCTGCTGACGCAAGGCTCTGTGTGCAGAGGAATACTGCACTCTGAGGACCCAGAGACCCTGGAGCTGGGAGGAGGCAGGATCTGCCCACGGCTCAGAGACTGATCTCATTCTCGGCCACGCACACCACGTTTGGCTGAGGTGGACTGGAGCAAACTCTGCAGGTTGGGGGCAGGTCAGGAGCAATCCTGGGTGGCAAGTGTTATCAGGGGGCTGTGACAGAAGAAGCTGCCCCTCCATCTCCTCCTCCCGGAACACGGCAGCTGGGGGAGCATAACAAGGTGCACCCAGGCAAGGCTGGAGCTCAGTGAGGGCGGGAGGTGGGAAAGGGTTAAAGCACCGTCCGGACACAGTGCAGCCTGCCTGGATTTCCAGCTGTAGCGAGTCTCTGAGCTGAGTGCCGACTTCAGGTGAGATGCAGGCGGGGAGGAAGGGAGCAGAACCCACCATGGTGCCAGCTGCCCTGGCTGGGACGGGACGTGCCAGGGAAGCCGGGCGCCCCTCTGGGTGCTGCACGCTTTGACCTGTCTCACCTGCACTCTGCCCACCTCGGCCAGGCCTCCTCTCACCTTCTCACCGTGTGCAGCGCATTCTGAGACAGATCGTCAGGTGGGCACCTCCCCTCCTTGCACAACAAGCCCTGGGGCCACCTCCCCTCCTGGCACGCCCAAAAGCCACCTCCCCTCCTTGCACAACAAGCCCTGGGCCACCTCCCCTCCTCGCACAACAAGCCCTGGGGCAGCAGCAGCAACTGCTCACGTGGAAGCAGCACCCAGGAAGCGGCCAGCGTGTGACTGTGTCTCCATGCAACCGGAAAGGGTGTCCTGATCCAAAGCCTCCTGAAGCCCATAGAAAGGTTCCCAGGGACCCAATAGGCTTTGCATCAGGCTCCAGGAGCGGAGCCGGGCCTGTGGCTATTACTATCGCTATGTGATTGGCCAGTTTTCTGCAGATCGTTGGTCCTCCACAGCACCAGACCCTGCCCAGCCGACGGCTCTGGCCACCGCCCACCCAGCATCTCGCAGACCAAATACTGCCTCAGAAATGGCCCCTTCTGCCCGGGCTGCCATGAAGGCAGGATTTCACACAGCCGGCAGGACAGCAGGGGTCAGATAGCCAGGGCCCTCACTGTCCCTGCCCCATTCCTGCATCCAGCCCACACTCCTGCCTGAGCGCACTCAAATGTCTGTGCGTGGGAACCTGCCCACCAAAAAGGACGCTGAGCAGGGCAATCCCTCATCCCAGACCACAGCAGATTCATTATCTTCTGACCTTGCAAGCTCACAGACGGGTGTTTGGTAAAGGACCTGGGGATTACAGTGGACAAGAAGCTGGATATGAGTCAGCAGGGTGTCCTTGTTGCCAAGAAGGCCAACGGCATACTGGGCTGCATTAGTAGGAGCATTGCCAGCAGATCGAGGGGCGTGACCATTCCCCTCTATTCGGCACTGGTGAGGGCACATCTGGAGTACTGCGTCCCGGTTTGGGCCCCCCACTACAGAAGGGATGTGGACAAATTGGAGGGAGTCAACAAAAGCGGATGGCAACAAAAATGATCAGGGGGCTGGGGCACATGACTTATGAGGAGAGGCTGAGGGAACTGGGCTTGTTTAGTCTGCAGAAGAGACGAGTGAGGGGGGATTTGACAGTAACCTTGCAGGCTTGGGACTATGGAGACAGGATGGAAGATGCCACCGTGCTGTTAGCCCAGGAGGGGAGAGCAGGGGGACAGCTGATGAACTGGGAAGTCAAGAAGTTTACCAGTGATCTGTTGTGCCCTTCCCCACACCAGTGCAGAGTCAGCCTGTGGAACTCACTGCAACATGAGGGGAAAGAAATGCTCCTGCATGACTTTAGGATGGCGTTAGAAGAGTAAATAGTATTTACAGATGCTCTGTGAGCTTCCACTTTCTGCCCGACCCAGGACCAGGAACTGGACAGGTGAGGAGTGATTTGCAATGTTAATACAAATATTCACCAGTGCCCGCTGGTTTTTGCCCTTGGGCTGCAGCTGATTTTGCAAGGCTGATTCACAGCGATCTGAGGTACATCTGAAGGTGCAAGAGACACGAAGTCTCCTTCCTCGGGGCAGGGCTGAAAGTGGACGAGGACGAGCCGGAAAAGGACACCAACACCCACCCTTGGCTTTCCTGCTCTGCTCCAGGAGACAGCAGCAAAGCAAAATTCACCAGATCTCTTTTCTGAAGCACACAGAGCGGTGTGGGAAGGGGAAGACAGGCCGGACTGGGAAATGGCACAGAACAGAGAAGAGACTGGAGAGGAGAGAACTGAATGTGCAAAGAACCAAGACTTCGGCTAGACAGGCCAGATGTCAAGGAGCCTGGCTGGAGTTTGGGAGACCCGGATCAATCCCCTGCTCTGCCACAGACTCCCTGGGCAACCTTAGCAAGTCACTTAGTCTCTCTGGGCCCCTGCTGCATGTCTGTAAAGCAGGAGAACAGCACTGCCCAGCCTCATGGCACTGCAAAGATCAGTGTAGAGAGGATTGTGAGAAACTCGGATGCTACCATCATGGAGGCCAGATAAGCATTGTGGTGAGGAGTGGTGGATGGGGAGGATGTTCCCAGACCAATGGCAAGGGATGTAATCAATACGGGGATGGAGCGGGGCAAGGAGTTCCAATGGGGGGCGCGGATCAGTGCCCAGAGAAGAATGCGGGGGTGACAAAGAGGGCAGGCAGTAGTGGGGTGACATAAAAAGGTGCCGGATGTGATGGTGGAGCAGGATCTTAATGTGAACTAAGAAGCTTTTGCCCACTGAGATCCGTTCCTTCAGCAGTGCCGAGGCACAGAGGAGGAGGAGGAGGAACCGGGTTTCACATATGGTGGCTTGAAGGCTGCGTGCTCTCTGTGCCCAAGGGGAAACCCAAAGGCAAGAGGCTATTTATTGTTAAAGGCCTTTCATCTCCCCTTGAGGACCAAGCTCAGAGAATGCCAGCCAGCCCGGCAGTCGATTGCAGCCTGTCGCTCTGCCATTGAGGGAGAGCAGAGCCAGGCTCCTGATACCCTCAGCCCACCAGGGGTTGGTTGCACCCTGGAGCAGCCCCAGAGGGCGGCGGGGGGAGTGCTTTGTGCTGCTCTCGAGGTGCAGGGCATGGGCGCAAGAGAGCTTCAGCCACAGCTGGAACGAGGAATCCCTGCCCCACAAGGCCTCAGGGGTAAAGGGAGAAAAAAACGGCAAGAGCCTCCACAGCCCTCTACAAAGTGAGTATGTTCTCCACATCGCACAGCAGGGACCTCACATGGCAATTTCACCCCCGTGGCTGGCCCGGGCTGTGGGGATGTTAGACGCCCAGGCTCAGACCCGAGCTCTGGGATCCTCCTGCCTCACAGGGTCCTAGCACAGGACATCTACACTGCACTTTAACAGCCCCTTGGCCCAAATGCTGCACGAGCCCGGCCAGTCATGGGTGTGGACAGACCTTCAATCACGGACATTAACCTATGGCCATTCCCTAGCCCTGCCCAGCCGAGGATCTCAGAGCACATGCTCCCTGAGAGAGGGCTCTGGGTCGCTAGGCACAGAGAGGGTGGGAACTTGTCCAGGGACCCCAGCAAGTCGGCAGAAAAGCCCTGACCTTGCCAGGGGCCTCAGCCCACCCTCGTGGGACCAATTTCCGGGGGAAGGAGAAAAGATCTTCACATGGGCTCAACCCTGGGCCAGTCACGTCCCCCAAATAATTAAAAAAAAGCATCAAGAGGCTCCAGAGGGAGGCTGGGTCTGTGCTTTAACGAGCCACCGTCCTGTCCAGCTGGCGGGGCTGAGTAAATCTGCAGCTTAGGCATTAATTCCTTGATTTAGGTTTTTTAAGTGGGGGGGGGAGATTGGGGGTATTGACATTCGGGGGCTCATAACCCCTCTCCTCCCCTGCCAGGGAAGTCTGTGGCCAGAGCTGCAGCTCAGTGAGGTTTTCAGCTGGCTGGACTGAGGCCTTGCCTGGCATCATGGGGGTAGCGTGGCCGGGGTGTGATCTGCCCCATGCCCTCGGCCCCAGAACACACACAATAGTGCCTCAGGGGTGCACACCTGCACAGGCTCTTGTTGGGGCGTGGGGACTCCAGAGACCCATGTGACCGTTCCCCCAAGTGCTCTCACTGCGCAAACTCCTGCCAGCCTTTCGTCACTGCCAGACAGGGCGGGTGGGAACCAGGTTCACTGGGTCCGACGTGCAGCACGAACCATGCCTTCACCAGCTGAGCAGAAAAGCCCAAACGGGAGGGTGCGTCTGGATTTCAGGCGATGGAGCCAGAACCAAACCCAGAGGGGACAAGGGATCAGATGAAAGTGACCTGAGCTCCCTGTCCCAACCTCAGACCAGACCCACATCACGTGTCCATAGTGCCCATCGCCGGGGTGAACGGGGCAGGCACCGGGGCCCTGGCACAGTGGCAGCTTCCAGATTTTCAGGTGCTAACTGGGAGTGCACCAGCGACGCTTCTAGCAAACAAGTCTCTCCCCACCCCCATCGCTGCCTGGCCTGCCTGGGCTGGGGAGGAAGGGGACTGGCAAGGGTCCCAATCCTGCTCCCTTCGAAGCCAAGGGGAAAAGTCCCTTTCACTGCAATGTGAGCGAGCTGGGCCTGTGGTTGGGGAGGGAGGGGGGTAACAGGGAGAGTGGATTCCTGTTCAGCCGGGAGGGGGAACGAGGGTAATATGTTCCCACCAGGTTCCCCAGCAGGCTCAGGTGATCCCTGCAGACCTGCAGCCCCATGGTGCTGAACCAGAAGCAGTAAACATGGTCCCAGTGTTTCATCCTGCGCTGCCTGGGGTGGGACTCTCGGAGTGCAGTGCCCGCAGGGCTGCAGGCTTGGCAGCATCGCCTGCCCCAGCCCTGCCAGCCTGGCTGTGGGGTCAGCGCAAGGATAAAACCTCCACAATGCAGAACAAACACAGATCAAGCCCCAAACAGACCGGGATGCCCCTCCTGGAGCTACTCCCAGGAGACACAGACAAAGCGCTAAGGCCTGGAGTGAGAGGGGACTTCTGTCTCCATGGCCTGCTCAGATGTTGGGCTCGCTACTCTGACTGTCCCTGGGTGCTGGAGGGGTGGGCTGGACCCCTGTCCATCAGGAACTGGAGTGCGACACCTCCCCACCCTGCGCACAGGCCCCAAACCAGGCATCGCATTGCCAGGACTCTGGGCCACAGCTGACTCGGTTCCAAAGCGTCTCTGCAGCGCACTGCCAGGGCCCTGAGTCTGCTGAACGGAACCACTGGGTCCAGCGGGTAACGCTGAAGGCAGTGGAGTGATCCTGGTGCCCAGGGGCACCCTGCAAGTGCTGTTAGACTGGAAAGCGATCAGATGACAACATGCAGCGCTTCCTGGCTTGTTTGCGTCTTCTCCTGCTAAGCTGGAGAGCAAAGCTAGTTAACTGTCCCAGTCCCCGCACCGCTGGTGGGCTCAAGTCCTGCCCCACACATACCAGGGCTAGAGAGTGACCTACATTTAGAAGCTATGAGCACTGCCATTGCTGGGGGGTGGGGGGACTGGTAGGGGGCGTACAAGCAATTTGTTGCTTTGACTTTCTGGTTTACACAGTAACACAAGCTGCAGATTGGACACAGGGACCCCCCCCCCCAGCACATTACACAGCAGTGCCATCTAAGGGACAGCATGAGGGGGGAGCACTTCTGTCTTGGACCCCCCCTTTCAGCCTGGCTGAACCCCGAGTCTCTGACACGCACTTGGCTCACCCAGCACCAGGAATGCTCAAACACAAATAATAAAATCACCCCCAGTCTGAATCAAAGAGACATCGCCAAGTTAAAAAACCCATATTTGAGTAAAGACGTTTCCTTCCCTGGGCTAACAACATCCAAAATGATTAAAAAAAAAAAAAAAAACTAAACTGACCCCCGGGGAGCCACAACTTCCCCCCCACACACACACTTTGTTTTCTTTCTGCATTTCATTCCACTGGGACAACAGATTCCTCAATTTCATCGGCACTCCTACATCAGTTTCACTTTCAGGTTCTCTGCTTTAGCGGGTCCTGCAATGTTTGGGTTGCAAACACGTGGGGAAGTGGTTAGCTCTAGATACCAATAAAACCCCAAACAAAGGCTGTGTGCATATATAATATTTTATGTAAATATTAGCTTTCGGAAACTTTTTAGACCAAAACCTCCATCTGGGGCCTAAGGAATCCATCAGGGCCCATGAATGGGTCTCTGGGGATGCTGATCAGAGAATAAACCAGCCTTTTTAGCAGACAAAGTATTTCTACATTTTTGCGTTGAACAGAATTTGCCTCATCTCAATATAAATAGAAGTCTCTCCCTCCCCCGCAGAGCTCGGTTTTAAATACCCTTGCTGCTAAACAGTCGGGAAGGAGTGCATCCCTTCCCGTGGGAGCTGCAGCAGGTACATGTCACAGAAGCTGGAGATGGACATGTTGACCCTACTAGGGGCCATCTAGTTCATCATCAGTGGGCCCAGCTCAGAATTGGTCCTTGCAGCATATTTGCAAATGGTTGGTCTAGTCTAGTTTTAAACACTCCAAGTGCCTAGGACTCTAGCACTTCCCACTGGGAGAAGCCACCTCTGGCAGATGTCACTAGATGTCAGCTCCCCGATCTAACTCCACTCAGGTTAGCAGAGATGCCTCTGAATTTGCACTGGTATAACTGAACCCAGTGGTGGAAAGTCTCCAGTGATGGTCAGCCTTGAGTCTCTTTTCTCATTGTCCCTCTAGTCACAGCCCCCTGGCATTCCTCCCTCTGCCCACTAATGCCTCACACCTACCGCCCTAGTGCTCCAGCCCCGCCTCAAGACAATAGCGGAACAAGAAGAATCCAGTCTGGGCTGGCTTACCCTTTTTGAACTCCTCCAGCATAGCATCTAGCTTGGTGTCGTGGAAGACAAAATGAACCGGATGGTTGTAGAACTTGGTGATGGTCTTGAGGGGGGTGCAATCGTCTGGGTCCACAAAGGCCAGGTCCTTGACGTAGAGGATGTCCACGATGTTGGAGCGCTCCTCCTCATAGACGGGGATGCGGGTGTAGCCGCTCTCCATGATCTCTGACATTGTGTTGAAGTCCAGGATGGCGTCGCTGTTGATCATGAAGCAATCGTGGAGCGGGGTCATGACATCCTCCACTGTCTTAGTCCGGAGCTCCAGCGCTCCCTGGATCATGTTGAGTTCCTCCTTGACCAGGTCATTGTAGGGCTCTGTCACCTTCAGCATCTCGACCAACTTCTCACGGTTGTAGACGGTGCCGATCTCCTGGCCCAAGATGCAATCCAGGAGCTTGCTGATGGGGAAGGAGAGAGGGAACGTCACCAGCATGAAGAACTTGGTGATGCCGATGGTGTTGGCGCCCACGGCCAGGCCGTGCCGGGAGCAGAGCGCCTGCGGTACGATCTCGCCGAAGATGACGATGCCAATGGTGGAGGCGATGACGGCGCCTAAGCCGGAGCCAATCAGGTCATCCAGCAGGATGGTGAGGGTGGTGTTCACCAGCACGTTGCCCAGCAGCAGGGAGCAGAGCAGGTAGTTGCCCTTCCTGCGGATGGGCTCGATCTTGCGGGCGTAGCGCTTCTCCTTGTCGGTGCCGCAGTTCTGCACGATGCGCAGCTCCATGGGGTCCAGCGCCATAAGGCCCAGGTTGAGGCCGCTGAACATGCCGGAGAGCACCAGGAGGCAGAGGATGAGGATGACCTGGAACCAGAGGGGCAGCAGCGACTTCTTCTCCTCCAGCACCATGAGGCGGCTGTCCCTGCCCTCATGCCGCAGCCAGGGCTGGCCAGGGCCGCGCTTGGTGCACAACACGTAGATCTTGGCCCGGTCGTTCTTGCGCAGGGGCCGCACCTGCACGTGCAGCACGCCCGAGGTGTTGTGCGTGTCGTTCATGTGGGACTGCACCACCAGGTCCTGGGTGTGCACGGGGCAGCTGGTGTTGGCGTCGGCACGGGCGCTGGCGTTGGCACCGGCCCTGGCACCCAGCTCGGCGAAGGCCACCAGGGCCCCGGTGTGCGGCCCGATGTCCAGCCCGAAGAGCCGCAGCTGCACCTGGCTGCCCTCGGTCACCTGGATGACGCCCCCGTGGGGCGCCGCGGCCGCTGGCTTGTTGGTGCCCTCCAGCCGCATGCCCAGGATCACGCTGCTGCTGCTGCTGCTGCTGTCGGGCGGGCCCGGCCCCGCCGCCAGGGGGAGCGCGAGCGCCAGCCCCAGCAGCGCCCGCAACGCCGCCACCGCCGCGCCCCCGCCGCAGCCCAGCGCCATGTTCCGCTCGCCCCGCGCCTCGCCCGCTCGCAAGTCACAACCGCCCGCTGCTGGGCTGGCGGCGCGCACGTCACCCGCCGCGCGGCCACGCCCCTGGGCCCGGCCACGCCCGTGGCCACGCCCCCTGCGCGCCTTAAGGAGGCGCCGGCCTGGGGCGTGTTAAGGGGGTGTCGCTGTCCCGTCCCGTCCTGGGACTGGAGGCGGAAGTAGGCGGACACGTGTGGGGTGTTATGGGGCGGCGTGACGTGCGGGGGAAGGGGCAGTTCTCAGGTGTTGGGGGAGGGTGTTTTGGGGAGGGGGGTGATTTTTGGGGTGGTGGGGGAGGGTGTTATGGGGAGGGGGATGATTTTGGGATGGGGAGGGCGTGTATGGGGCAGGGGTGATTCTTACGGGGTAGGGAAGGGGGTGTAGGGGTATATGGTGATGGGTCCTTTGGGGCAGCCCTGCCATGCCTAGGCCTCTCTGCCCTAGGTGTAAAATGCTACCCCATAGTTAACATGGGGGCTAGGTGCCTACAGAGGGACATGATGATACTCTCTAGGGCGTGGCAGGGGAGTCGTGCCGCTTCACCACCACCATCCCCTGCTCACATCATGACCCACTCACTACATGGCATTTTCTTCTCTTTGCCCCTTGTTTCCCTTTGTTGATTCATGACTTTTACAATTTGCCATAAAACATAAGAGTCAGTAAACACAGGAAGGGGACGACACTGTGGCGGCTTGCCCAGCATCATCCTGCAGCCTTCAATCTCTCCTGTGTTATGAGAAGGAGTAAATAACACTTCCTGATTTACTTTCTCCACACCAGTCATGATTGTATAGACCTCTGTCATATCCCCACTTAGTCATCTCTTTTCCAAGCTGAAAAGTCCCAGTCTTAAGCCGTTCCAGACCCCTAATCATTTTTGTTGTCCTTTTCTGAACCTTTTCCAATTCCAATATATCTTTTTTTGAGATGGGGCGACCTCATCTGCACACACTAGTCAAGATGTGGGCGTTCCATGGATTTATATGGAGGCAATATGGTATTTTCTGTCTTACTATCTTAATGATGCCCAACATTCTGTTCACTTTTTTGACTGCCGCTGTTTTCAGAGAACTATCCACAATGATTCTAAGAGCTCTTTCTCGAGTGGTAACAGCTAATTTAGACCCCATTATTTGATATGTAGAGATGGGATTTTGTTTTCCAAGGTGCATTTCTTTGCATTCCTTGTGGTGGGTTTTGTAGCGGACACATTATAGCAGAGGCAATTGTCCTCCAAACAGCATGCAGAAAGAGCTCCCTATTGTAGCATCAGAGAAAACCTGCATTGTGCACCTGGCACCCTGCCGCTGGGTAATGCTGGCATGTGAAGGGGTCTATAAATAACTTGCAATTCTCGATTGTACTCCATCCCTGGAGGATCCCAGACTGCTTTGCAAACTGTTATAACAAAGCACACAGTGGTCACTCCTACCGGGCCTGAAATGCAACTACCCCTGGGGTGGAACATCTGAGCTGTTTAACAGCTCATAGTAACACTAGGAATAATTTAGGGGCCCAAGTCTGTGCAGTACTGACCATCAACTCCCTTTAAAGGGGATTTGAAGACACTCAGCCTGGTTTGAATCAGGCTGTAGGAAGGAAGTTGAAGGAAATTCTGTACCCAAATAAACTGCAGGAGGGATGTAAAGAGGTGGAATGTAATTACTGACTTTGGAATGGGGCTAAGACACGCTGACTTCTGACAGGAGGCTGCATCTCCACCCCAGAGAACAAACAGCCCTGGCTAGTTAACATGCCTCATACCTCCACCTCAGGAGGCAGAGAGGGGGGTGGCGGTAGGTCAGGAGTCAGTGAACAGGACAGATGTACAAGAAGTCACTAATAAAAGCATCTCGGCAGATGGCCCAAAGGCACTCAGACAGACCCAGCCAAACCTACTGGATCATTTGCCCAAGTACCGGCAGTTCCCATCTCGGACTGAATATTGAGCGATGGAAGCTTGTTCTGCTCAGAGCACTTTAATACATAAATAGTTTAGCCAGCTCAGCACAGAGCGCACTTCTCCTTTAGCAGCTTTGATGCTGCCTTGTTGAGCAAAGTCCCTCTTCAGTGCTGGCCCCAGGTAGCTGGTAGAGAAGGGCAACAGCCCTACCAGGCGCATCAGATCAGCTCAACCAGACCCTGAATGATTAGAGAGGAAACAACCTGGTTGGTCCCTTGACATAAGTTCCTCAGTATTTTTAAACAGCCCATGGCCCTTAACGGCTTTGCCCAGTCACTGGAACCTGTCAGCTGAATAAAGTTGAGTTGCACAAAGCAGGCCTGTATGGGGACGCAATGGGAATGGGATGTTTGGATGAAGACAATTCTGTGTGGCTAGTGATTAGTTGGCTGGTTCACCGAACCCCAGAGTGACAGTGCTCAGTTACCAGGTGAGCTTGGGGTTACAGCACTCCAGGAGAGTCATGTCAGCATATGATGCAACCAAACGAAACCTAGTGAGTCAGAGACTTTCAAAGACAGGACAGTGGGTGGTGAGAATGGCCCGGCTGGGCAGCCTGTGTGGCTCACAAACAATATAATGACCCCAGGGCAGGCATTGTAATCAAGCCCCAGTTCTTCACCTCCAGCAAGGGGATTCACGCAGCTTTTCCAGGGGACAAGGAGACCAGTTCTGATTTCTCTCTTCTGCCAGAGACTGCACCCAGAGTTTGTTCTGGGCCCGGCAACAGCGATGGACTCACAGAAAGGGCACGAGGCAGAGGCAGGTGTAGAACCCAGGAGTCCTGATGCCCAGCATTATGTTTGATCCACTTAACCAGAGCTGGCTCTTCTTCTTCCTCCTAGTGAGTGCTCTGGTGCCTTACAATAATAACCCACTGCAACTCTATCAGAACCACTCAGTGCATGTTAACAACGTGTTAACATGTTAACAACAGCGTGTTAAAAATATCCCTTTTAAAGACTGGAAATGGATTTCTAGTTTAAAGTTTCCAGCAGGGCTCTAACTGCCAGCCAGAAAAAGTTCCCCATGATTTTAATGATCACATAGACTAGTGCGAGGGCCTTCTATAAACACAGGCTCTGTGCTAGCTATATTTGGACCCATTGCCACAAGGAGCTCCTTCAGGCACTCCAGGCGGATGTAAAGAATTCCTTCTGCCGGCATCGCCAGGTGCACAGTCCTAGAGCAGCTGGGCTTCATTTTCCTCTCGCTCGGGCTGGTGTCGCTCCAACTTGCGGTGCTGATTTCACCCCCGATGACATCAGCAAGAGATCACTCGCTGGGCAACTCTGACCTGTCTACAGATGCCCTGACACTGCTCCTCTCCTTCTGTTCCCCAGTCTCAGACTACTGTGACCCAGCCACAGGCAACAGAAAGAGCCAGGTCTCATTCCTGCTCTTTCCCAGAGGAAAGCAAGTGGTAATTAATGCATTGCCTTTGGGAACCGTAACCTCAAATTCACCATCAGAAATCTATGGTCCATTGGAATGTGTTTCTATAGCAACAAGGACCAGCGAAATAACTCCCTCAGAGAGCTGTTGGGCTCAGGCAGAAAGAGCAAGAAGATGCATAATGCTAATGCAGCCCTTGACTATCATTGCTGGAGAGCTGGGCTCCTGGATTAATTCACAGATGGAGATCAGTCTGGCTGGCTCTGCTCCTGGGTGGAAATCAGTCTGGCTGGTTCTCCACCTCTGCTTAGGGCTGGGCCAAGATGAGACCAGGAAGGGACGCCGTGAGTCAGGCTTGAGGTGGACAGGTAGACTACTTAAGGATGCAGGACCAGAGTAATTGGGTCAGGACTCTGAAGGGCATCAGCAGAGCAGGGTGCGTGGGGAGAGCTCAGGAAAGGAACAGGTAGTCGGTGCCGGAGATCAGGCGTGAAAGGCATTGGCAGAGCTGCGTAAGCAACATGGTTTGCACAACGCCTGAGTGAGCTCTGGACAAAGGGGAGTCAAGTGACATCATTCAAGGTGCCTTACCACAGTAAAGCAACATGTTCCAGCCCCATTTCCCATCCAGGCTGAACAATGCCAAGAGCCAGGCTATGGCAGCCTGTTCAGTGAGCACTGGTGGAGGCTGGGGCTGAGCGAGGCTGGCAGTCTCTGTCAGAGCTGCTCATTACATCCAAGGGGAGCATTCTTCAGCTTCTCAACAGAGCTGGAACTTCTGTTCAGAGAAACCCTAGGAAAGTTCTGCATCAGATGATTTCTATCCCCCTTCTTGACACGAACACCACAGTGATGGTGCCTGGTTCCTCTTTGGCCTCCCTGTCCCTCCCCACCCCAAGCCACAGCTCTGCTGATGCTGCAGAGTCTCTCACAGCACAGACACCCTGTGCTCCAGCAGGACTAGGGGGCGGGAAAGCTGGCTCTAGCTCCATCATTGACCTTAGGGCAAGGCCCTTCCGCCTCCCTGTGACTCAGTTTCCCCACACACAATGGGGTCAGTGACGCTGACCCAGCACTCAGGGAGCTGTGGTCTGTGCTGCAGAGGGAGACCCAGCGATGGACAGTGTAAAAGGGCCTGTTAGTGCATCGTGGCTGCTGAGATGGGCACAGGCTCCAAGAACTGGGGGGCAGGGGAGAGGGCTGAGCAAAGTCTAGTGCCAGGAAAGTAACAGTGGCATTTCGATGGGGAAACTGAGGCAGGGAGGCATAGTCAGGGCGGGGCACCCTCTGGCCCCCAGCACCACACCTGGTCCCGTCACTGCATCACTACGGTACCTGTCGCCAGATCACCGTCACCATGGCACCGTTGTCCCCATGTCGCTAGGCAACTGTGGCCGTGTGTGTCACAGTCCCGCTGGGGACCCAGGGCCGCCAGGCCCTGCCCCGAGAAATGGGGACCTGGTCCCCCTTTAAGCAGCCCCGTGCCCGGAAGCGGCGAAAGCACTACATTTCCCAGAGCCCTTCGCGCGGCTAGCACCATTCGGCCCAGTGACGGATGTGCTCCTCAGCCAACCAGAATCACGGTTCGCATCAGTAGGCGGTGCCTGGAGGAAGCCAAGGGTGGAGTTGGGTGGGGGCTCCCTGCAGCCAATGAGAGGCGCGGGGGCGGGCGCTAGAGGCACAGGTCGGCCCCGGGGAAGATGGCGGCGGTAGCGCGGTGGTGGCGGGCTGGGCTCCCGGGGCTGCTGCTGCTGCTGGGGGCGCGCGCCGAGCAGACCGAGGAGCACCTGAAACGGGAGCACTCGCTCAGCAAGCCCTACCAGGGTGAGGGGCCCCGCGGGGCGGGGCGGGGCGGGGCTAGGCTGGGGGTGGGGGGGACCCAGGATGGAGGATAGGCTGGGGGCCCCCCTGCGGTGTGTGTGCGAGGGGCTAGGCTGGGGGGCCAGGGCAGCAGGAGTAGGGGGGTGACGGGAGGGGCTGGGATGTTTGGGGAGCAGGGTCGTGGGATAAGCGAAAGCTGTACCTGGGGCAGGGAAGATGGGGGGGTGGAATGAGTCAAAGGGTGTGAGAAGGGGAGTCGGGAGGGGGCAGGCAAAGAAATGGAGGTAGTGCGTTCAGTGGGCAGCCGGTGTTGGGGGAAGAGAACGGCAGGGTGGGGGTGCAGAGGGAGCTGTGGGCAGTGGCTGGAGTATGACACTATTTTGGAGGCAGGGAAGAAGCAGAATGAGGGTGGGTTGGGAACCCCGAGAGAGAAGGGGTGGGGGATGAGCTATGTAGGTGGGGTGGGTGGAAGCAAATGTCTGTGGTGTTTTGTGCACCTGGGAAAGAGAAGGGTAGCCAGGTGGAGAGTCTGGGAGGGAAAGAGCGCAGAGCAGGGAGGTGGGTGGGAAGATGGATAGAAGCGTGAGAAGAGACAGAGCACAGGGCAGTCAGTGCTCTTGACAAAGTCACAGCACTGTACCCTTGTACGGATGGTGCAAATGTTTTCCTTCTACCCCTCAGGTGTTGGATCTTCCAGCTCCTCTCTCTGGGACCTTATGGGCAATGCCATGGTCACGACTCAGTACGTCCGCCTCACACCAGACATGCAGAGCAAACAGGGGGCTGTGTGGAACAGAGTGGTAAGAATAATGTTATCTAGCAAGCTGTGAGGAGTGCTGGCACGCCAGGGTTTTGTATCTTGTGCAGAAGTAATTTCTATCTTTGGGTTGCAGCCAGTATGTCTGAATTCAGGATAGTGAGAGGTAACAAGAAGGTAACTGAGATGACTTGATTTATGGAGTCAAGATTCTCATAGGAATCTGCTGCTGCAGGTCACAGGAAGTGGTGCACTGATGGTGAGAATCCTTAGCTCAAGTGCAGAATGAAGGGTGGATGGGCCTCAGGCAGATTGCTCTCATGAAAACTACTGGCCAGACAGATTTGTGGAATGGTTGTGCAAAACAAAGTCCAGCTACGGTTAATCTGAAACAAGAGTCTTGGCAGTGTCTCTGCTTTCGATGTAGCTACAGGAGATCATTAACTTTGTGACAGTATTCCATTCCATTGAGCTTTTCCTTTGACTAAAAGTGCTAAAAGGCAGTGCATCTAAATGGCTTGCTCCTGGGCAATGGCCCTGCCAATTCTATTATAGGATTTGATCCTAACTCCCTCTATGATTATAGCTCAGACATCCCATTGAGGATCACCATTCTGTTGTGCTCCATGTACGGGGCACATTCTTTAGATCCTGAGTAGATGCAGATCCATGTCCCCTGAATACAATAACTTATGAAAGAGGCTTTTTGTTCTGAGGGAATGTGAACTGTGTAGATGCACACAAGAACCCTAGACCAAAGGCAGATTTGGTATAAGTAATTGCAACTCAGATAAGTCAGTGGACTTGTACCTGGTCATACCAGTATGAATTGGGCACACTGAGTTTATCCTGTAAACTTGATTTGATGTTCCCCTGCTCCCATGTGTAAAGGTTCCATCAGAATCTGAAAACGACTAACCTCACATCTACCTTTAATACTTGGCCACAGCAGCACATGTACCTGGATTCTCTGCCTTTCTTTGGTGGCTGTCAGTTTGAGTCACAAATTCAGCTCTCATCGAATGTTTAGCTAACTTATGTCTTGCCTAAGGAGTGGATATAATTTGCTTATTAAGTGAAAAGCTGGAATTTGAGCCAGAAAGTGTCTTATGGTCTGTATATCTTCCTGTGCTGTTCAGTGCAGGCCTTCTCAACTTATATCTGCTTGAGCCCTCCAACAAACTCATACAGTCTTACTTTGCTGCACTATAGTTGTTGTTTAATGTTTATAGTGCCTATAGTGGATGCTACTTTTTAAAACATGTAATTATATATGATGTCCAAGCTTCAATCACACAGAACTGAAGCTTTGATAGGATGTTTCTCTGGCTTATAGTAGTAATCACACACTTCTTTCCAGAGCTGAAAAATGCCTATTCTTGGTGAGTGCAATTGCCAGGCAAGGGGAAGTGTGGTCTCCTAGATGTGATGCGGACACAAAGGGCTTGCTGTTAGAGGCTTTCTTTTAGGATCTTATGTGGCGCCCATCATCTTGTTGTGCCTATATTCACATGGTGCAGGATCATGACGTAGCTTGTAAGTGTGTGTGCTGGATTTCAGTGTTTGGCAGAGTAACTGGAGCAGTGATTCCCAATCTCTTCCAGATTAAGACCCTCTCCCGTCTCTCACAGGTCTAGCAGGAAGCCCCCTCCCATTTAGTAGTATGGAAGGGCCAGAGTGGTCACACCTCCGTCACACCTGCATCTGCTGGCTCAGGTTGAGCTCATGCACTACAGATCACACCTTATAATGTCTGGCTATGCAGTTGTTTTTAATGTTGCAGTTTTTGTCTGCATTTTGCACAGGCAGTGAATAGGCTTGCCTAAGTCCTATAACAGGATATACAGTAGGAGCCACTCAAAGGCATGACAGTTTGGGATGGAATTTTCTGTGGAGTAAATAGTACGTGAAAGCGCATCACTGTGGTTTTATAGAAAGTTTCCTGTAGAACTACTATGATTTCTGCTCTCTCCACACAAGTACCTCTCTGATTCTGCCTGGCTATCTGAGTCCCAAACTAGTTGACCGTGTGTTGGAGAAAGGTAGCTTGTTCCAAGATCAAAGGCACTGTAGCTATACCAAACCTTTCCAGGTCAGTACTCTTCTTGCAGCTCACTCTGTCAGGGATACTCTGCTCAGGAGGACAGAGTCCTGTCCGTTAATAGCCACGTCCTTTTAGTCCATGGGATGAGACTGTTTTAAGTCAGACATCTCCAAGCCTTCAGAGCGAGTTGGACAGCTGCCTCCTTATATTAAAGAGCTGTGTAAATTGTCTCCATGGAGCTCGGAGGCCTCCCTCATTTCTGCACAATTGTCTGTATGATGTAAGTGTGTGTCTCTGACCTGAACCTGTTCTAATTGTCTATTGTGAGTCTACCTTCCACAGTGAGTTGCCACCTGTCTCTGGTATGTATCTCTGGTGCAGGGCAGGCTTGATGCTGCTGCATTTGGCAATCAATACTCAGCCATGGGCACTATTGCGAGATGTGTCTGACTGTGGATCTTTCTGTTCTTTTATATGGAAATTCAGTACAAATAACATGCTTAAAAAAGGCTGTAGTCAAGGACCCAAATGTAGCTTTTTGAGAAGTCGTAAAATGTTTTTCATTTTAAAAAAAAAATGTCACGGAGAGTGTGTGTGTGTTTGTGTGTGTGTGTTTGTTTTGGATTGGTAGTTCCCCTGAAGTGATTGTGGTTCACATCAGCTCAAAATTAACCTGACAAGTGTAGCTTTGTTGCTTAAGCTGAATGAAATTCAGGAAACTGAACTGATTATATAGTGAAAAATGGACTGTTTTCTTAAAATCCATTGTCTTGTGGCATTGATAATATTGTACAGATGTGACTTTGAAGTGGGCTTTTGACTCCTCATATGGTATGAGTCCAGGAGTCGAAATACCTGTCTAACCACTAACTCGTATCCAGTCTGGATGACTCTGTTATAAAACTATTTACATTCTTTGCACCGATTGGTTCTACGCTTCATCTAATGTTCATAAGGGGGTGTAATTTGTTCATCTATAGTGATGAAATCCAGGCCCCTCCGGGCCCAATTCTGATCTCTTTTCCTGATTTCACTGGTTACTCCTGGGTTAGGACAGTGCAAGATCAGAATCAAGCTCTTTGGTTTTATATCCATGGTTCCCTAATCTTAACAGTGCCCCATGGGATTAATTACTCTTGCTGAAATACGCAAAGTAAGGCAGTGCTGCCTATTGGCAAGGGAAATAAAGGACGAAGAAATCTCTGCCACACGCTCCATTTAGCAGATGTATTTGTGCTAAGGCAGGCCAGCACTTTTCCATGAGGTGGTGGGTGTGTTGGTGCCATGGCTTGCTGGCTGCAGAAAAGCAGCTGTACTGTCTGGCTGGGGACACTGCAGCCAACTGTCCCTCCCCATCCAGATGGAACAGATCCAAGCTGAGATGATGTCCATTATTAACGTTATCTGCCTGCAAACCAATAGCCGGAAGGGCTGTGAATTGCAAGGGGTGGGTAGTCTATTGTCAAAGTCCCCCTGACTGCTGCATGCACTCTCCCCCTTTCTCTTTTGCAGCCTTGTTACCTGAGAGACTGGGAGATGCAGGTCCATTTTAAAATCCACGGGCAAGGCAAGAAGAACCTGAATGGGGATGGCTTTGCCATCTGGTACACCAAGGATCGCATGCAGCCAGGTAAAATGCTCTCACGGAGGCATTGTCTGCAGGGGGAAGTGTTGCACAGAGCTTCCGCTGCTGGCCTTCTCCTGCCCCAGCGGAGACACGCTGGCCAGACGAGCGTCGCCCTTGGCTGTGGGTGTAGAGTGCATGTGTAGTTGCTGCCAACCTTCTCCTTTTTGCAGGAACCGACAAGGAGGGAGCCAGGAGTGACTGTGAACCCACTGTAGCTAGTACTGACATTGCTCTGCAAAAGCTCGGGGTGACCATTGATGGGGGCTCGGAGGAGTCCAACGTGGCTATGAATTCAGCTGTGCAGTAGCAAACTGCTCACTCTGATTTTCAGAGGTGCAGAGCAAGCCCCATTCCTACTGCAGGACTAGAGGCTGCAGTTGCTCCAAAGCTCAGGAAATCAGACTTGTGCGGACTAAGCACGGACTTGGAACACCTGTATTCTGAAACTCTGCTCCCGTTCCCCCATCTGTCAAATGGGGGTGCCTGCCTACCTCATGAGTTATTGTTTGTAAAGAGCTCTGATATCTAGCACTCCTATGTAGACTGCAAAGTGATTCATCAGGTGAGAGTGTTGCTGTCTGCATTTGACAGATGGGGGAAGAGAGGTGCACAGAGGGAGTGGTAGACCCGGTGATTGAACTTGGGACTGCGGGGTGTCGGTCCTGTAACATGGGTGCTGGGCTCTGCTGTTCTGTAAGTGCTAAATGGTGCTATGTGGAGGGGGCTTCAGCCCCCCAAGCACAGACCAAGGAATGAATCCCCTGTGGGGAAGGGGGAAGGTAAGGGGTGACTCATCCACTGCCACTTGCTAACATTCCTTATGAGCTGCTACTGGCCCCATGACAAAGCTACCTTTGGAGGCATCTCCGGCATAGATTCTTAGGGGAAAACTCCTTCAGATGGGCATGTGCATGAAGATGGAGGCTGCTCCACTGGTTCTCATTGGCTACAGGGAGGTAAATGTCTGTCTGACGCTACCAAATATTACTGCAGCCTCTTCAAGCTACTCTTGTGGTTCTGCTCCAAGGTGGGGCCTGTCGATGGCTTGGGGAGTAAATCTACCCGCACACGGGGTGGAAAGCACTCACTCCACTGTCTCTGCTAGACTGTGATAGGACACAGGCTGTGTTGCCCATTGTTCACAATCTGCCATCTGTTCTAGGGCCCGTGTTTGGGAACAAGGATCACTTTCTGGGGCTGGGGGTGTTTGTAGACACCTACCCCAATGAGGAGAAGCAGCAGGAGGTAAGATGGCCTTTTGGCAGTTCGGAGGGAAGTGGGAGATGGATGTGAAGTTGTATTACATGGCGATGCAGCCGTATTGCGTGGCGATGCAGCCAGAGCTTGAGGGCAGAGTCGGCGTATTAGCTCATTCAAAAGGCTTTGGCCATATTTCTAGCTCCAATGCAGCTGTATGGTAGAGAAATGCCAATCACAGACCCGTCTAAACCAGCATTCTCTCCGCTCCTCATGGCTGCAGCTTTTGGTCACTTGCTACTGACACTGCTCTTTTTCCCCTTCCTGGCTCTCTTCCCTTCTGGTTTTGAGCTTGCTGTCTTCCTTGTTGTCCCTCTCCAGGGGACTAGCAGCAGGCAAGTAGCTCTTCATACTTGGAGGGGGCTGCAGGCCAGACCAGGCAGCTTCCCTCTGCAGCCCTTTCTGTGTGTCATGGCATCTGGTGTAGAGGCGCACTCGCAAGGACTGAGCATTCCTGATTAGCTTCTCCTCACTGCTGACTCCCTGTATGAAGTATCGTGCTCTGCAGGGCAAGTCCTGATGGTGGTGGGCATTGCCTTGCTGCCCCAGGCCGGTGTATGTAGGCTGGAAACACCGATTAGGACGTGCTGTGGGCCAGCAATGGCTGCAAACACTTTGCGGGGGAAATGGGAAGCAGTTGTACTCATTTCCCTTGGGGATTTGGGGACTGTCAGCGAGCTGGGGTCAGAAGTGTCTGAAATGTGTGGACCTGTAGTGTGGTGATCCTCACCTCTGCATAGCAGTGGCCTAAATGCCAGCATAAGAACGGCCAGACTGGGTCAGACCAAGGATCCATCCAGCCCAGTATCCTGTCTGCCGACAGTGGCCAGTGCCAGGTGCCCCAGAGGGAATGAACAGAGCAGGGAATCCTCAAGTGATCCATCCCTTGTCACCCATTCCTGCTTCTGCCAGACAGAGACTAGGGACACCATCCCTGCCCATCCTGTCTTATAGCCATTGATGGACCTACCCTCCATGAACTTATCTAGTTCTTTTTTGAACCCTGTTATAGTCTTGGCCTTCACAACATCCTCTGGTAAGGAGTTCCACAGGTTAACTGTGTGTTGTGTGGAAAAAATACTTCCTTATGTTTTGTTTTTTAAACTTGCTGCCTATTAATTTCATTTGGTGACCTGCTAGTTCTTGTGTTATGAGGAGGAATAAATAACACTTCCTGATTTATGTTCTCCACACTAGTCAGGACTTTATAGACCTCTATCATATTCCCCTCCCCACCCTCCTAGTCATCTCTTTTTTCAAGCTGAAAAGTTCCTGTCTTTTTAATCCCTCCTCAAATGGAAGCTGTTCAATACCCCTAATCATTTTTGTTACCCTTTTCTAATTCCAATATATCATTTTTGAGATGGGGTGACCTCATCTGCACACAGTATTCAAAATGTGGGCATATCATGGATTTATGTAGAGGCAATATGATACTTTGTCTTATTATCTATCCCTTTCTTAATGATTCCCAATGTTCTGTTCGCTTTTTTGACTGTCGCTGCACATTGAGTGGATATTTTCAGAGAACTCTCCACAATGACGCCAATATCTTTCCTGAGTGGTAACAGCTAATTTAGACCCCATTTGATATGTATAGTTGGGATTATGTTTTGCAGTGTGCATCACTTTGCATTTATCAACATTGAATATCATATGCCATTTTGTTGCCTGGTTATCCAGTTTTGAGAGATCCTTTTGTAGTTCTTCACAGTCTGCTTTGGACTTAACTATCTTGAGTAGTTTTGTATCACCTGCAAATTTTGCCACCTCACCGTTTACCCCTTTTCCAGATCATTTATGAATATATTGAATAGGACTGGTCACAGACCCCTGGGGGACCCCATTATTTACCTCTCTCCATTCTGAAAACTGACTATTTATTCCTACCCTTTGTTCCCTTTTAACCAGTTGCCAATCCATGAGAGGACCTTCCCTCTTAACCAAAGTAAGCTGTCATGGGATAAGAGCCTTTGGGAGGGACCTTGTCAAAGGCTTTCTGAAAATCTAAGTACACTATATCCACTGGATCCCCCTTGTCCGCATGCTTGTTGACCCCCTTAAGGAATTCTAGTAGATTGATGAGGCATGATTCCCTTTATGAAAACCATGTTGACTATTCCCCAACAAAAGACATTCATCTATGTCTGACAATTCTGTTCTTTACTGAAGTCAAGTACTAAAGTCAGGCTTAGTGGCCTGTAATTGCCAGGATCACCACTCTGGTACTTGCTGGCTAGGGCTTCCTGCATAGTCCTTCTGTAAAGCTGTTCTGGAGAACATCTCCTGTGCTCTAGAGCTGTACAGCGAGACCGTACTGTTACGTGTTATTGAAACAAACGTGGACTAAACGTGTGTGTGTATGTATGAGAGCTGGGCCCATACATGCTTTCACTGAAGAATTGCTTTGTAAAGGAAGCCAGCATTTTTGAGACACTTCCACTTTATCATTAAATTTCCAAGGATATTTTTTTTTCAGGCATTTGGATTTTTCTAAAGTGAGTGGGGAGGAGGAATCGAAGCAGCCAAGATGTGAAAAAAAAATTTGGACAATTTTGTCAGATTTTGCACAAGCTGAGTATTTGTCATCTCGTTCCAGACTTGTGGGAAATACGTGGCTGTTTTCTGGCCACCCCTGAGGTGTGTGGAGATCATCCCAAATTAGTATCCTGTTAATTCCTTTGACTTAAACCCCAGGGCTCTCCTTTAGACTCCAGTGCCTGACCAGCTCAGCTGTGTAGGTGGCTTCTGACCTTGAAACTGATTAAACAGATCTGCAGCTCTTGAATCAGTGTCAGGTTTGGTTGAAACATTAACATTGGCCTGCCCTTGCTCTGTGAAGGGCCTTTGTACCCTTAAGTTGGGTCCTAGAGAATGCTGGGCAGCTGGAGAAGCCACACTCATGGTATTCCAGCTCTTGGAGTTTAATTGAGGATAAAGATCATGATATGAGTCACAATGCAGGGAGAAGTGACAGCATCTGCAGCCTTTCTCTTGCCACAGATTTGTGCTGGCGTCTGGTTACGGTCCTAACCAGACAGTCCAACACAACGGAGGCTTTTATTTCTGTTCAGACTGGGCCCAGTTCTGATCTCTGCCACTGTGGAACTCCATCGATATCTGTGGAGCTGCATGGGATCCTCAGGGAATGGGTCCAGGACTGGGTCCCTCGTGAAAACTGGAGTTCACACCTGGGGCTCGTGTGCCCAGCTCCTCAGGACACTGGTGTCCATGCGGCTCTGGGACTGTCCCTAGCACAGCAACACTTGCCTCAGAGAAGCCAAGAGCCTCTTCCTGAACTGTGAACACTTCTATTCTATGGCAAGAGGGGGCAGAAACACTGGACAAGACAGCATCAAATCGCTCTACTAGTGCCTGCAATCACAGCTCCACCCTCTTCCCTTAGCAGCTCTTCATTCCCTGCGTGTGCTGTGGGAGCACCCTGCTGTCATGCGTTTTTTGTGGTGGACACAGTTAGGGGTGCTGGAGGCATTGTAGATCTGGGGGGTTGTGATTCCAGCCAAGCAGTCCTTTGTTGGCATGCATGCTCAGGTCCTTAGTGCTGGCTTAATATGGGTTTGTGCTGTGGGCTGGGGAAGGGAAGTACAGGGTATAAACTGGGCAGGATTACAGTGTGGGGTTTCTTGGGTCAGCTGCCTTTTTAAGCCATGTGTTCAGTGGTTTGGTACATGACGTGCAAAATGTAGGGTACCCTCAAGTCTTGGCAAGGGGACAGTGTTGGTGGTTTCCTAGGGTACATTTCCTTCCCAGTTTGCAGGTTAATACTAAACTGTCTGGTCGGTGACTCTGTCTTGCTTCTGTACCCTTTCTTGCTCTCAATAATCCTTCTGGACTCAGGCTCAGAAGAGGCGGTATACCCCTGGAAATCAGGTACTTTGCTCCTAGTTCATTTCCAGCCTCAGAGTCCCCTCCCCTTTCTCTGTCATTAGAACTTCCCGAGTGTTTGTGACCTTGCTGGGTGAGGGAAGTGCATTGCCAGAGTTACAGAAATCTTTATCTGACTGGCTGCAGCCAGTGTGGCTGGTTCAGAGCCAGTCTCTCCATCTGCCACCAGATCCCCAGGCCAGCGTACTTGTGCCAGAGTGCACTGGGCTGCTGATTACTTTCCTGTGACCTGAAGGAAGTCTAGCGTGTGCAGCCTCCCCAAGTCCCTCACTCAGGTGCACCTCTCTCTTCCTGTGGCTTCTCCTTATGGCTGTGCAGTTCCCACATGCGGAGGAGACGCTGCAGCTCTTGAGCTGGTCTGTGCTCATGGGTTCCTGTTCCTGCTTCATTTCGTAATAAACAACCCTCTGTTCCCACAACTTGTGCATCTCCGTGCTATGCAGCATTATGCTGGGGGTCTGGCCTGGGTGCACTGCTCGCCTCAGCTTGTCTTCTCACTGCCTTGTAGCTAGAGGAGGGTCCATCAGAAATGAATTAAGCTGCACACACCGGTGGCTCAGCTGTGGTGTGGTTAGCCCGTCTGCTACTGCAGACCTGGGAAAGGACTCTGCCCTTGGGCCTCTGGGCAGGATTGCCCATCTAGAGGAGTGGGAATGCTGGACCCAGTGTGATGCACAATGCACATGACTTGGTGGGGGTTTTGTTTTATTAAGATCATTCCAACTTGGAGGGGGAGAGGAGACGCGTGATCCCATGAACAGTGTTCTGGCTGGGGCGCCTGGGCTGTGGTAGCTGGATGTCACTGTCTCAAAGCCAGCCCAGCACAATGGCACTACTGCTGCCCGGCCTGTGTGACAGGTGTGCGGTGGAGCAGGGGTTCATGCCACACAAACTATCAATGGGAAGTTTGTGGGCAGTCTCTGTAGAGAGAACACCCCTTGGAGACAGAGCCCGTATCCCTCTCTAGACCTGGGTCCCTTGGAGTCAGGATGAGGCCCAGTGGTGGAGGGATCAGTCAGTCCAGTGCCTCCTGCCAGCACTTTGCTCCCTTACAGACCTGGTCCTGCCAGCTGCGTGAGAATTTCAAGCGCTGGCCAAGGCTCTTGTCCGTCTCTCGGCCCTGGTGTCGTGCTCCATGCTGTCAGTGTCCTGTGCATGTTCTCCGCTGGCTGCATGCATTTGGCCTGTTGCCCATGGTTTGTCTTGCCAGGCCTCCGCAAAGCAGTGTGAGGAGACCACTAACCTGCGGCTTTGTCTCCCCTAGCGCGTGTTCCCCTACATCTCCGCCATGGTGAACAATGGCTCTCTCACCTACGACCATGACCGGGATGGACGGCCCACGGAGCTCGGCGGCTGCACAGCCATGGTGCGCAATCTGAACCACGACACCTTCCTCGTGATCCGCTATGTCAAAAGGAGGCTGACGGTGAGTGACTCCTCCTTGAGCTCTCCAGGCCCAGGGCGGCGTTGGGTCGGGAGGGCTGGGCTGGGTTGCTCTGGGTTGAGTGAAGTCTCATGTGTTTCAGATCATGATTGACATTGATGGCAAGCACGAGTGGCGGGACTGTATTGACATGCCGGGGGTCCACCTGCCACGGGGATACTTCTTTGGGACCTCTTCAGTCACTGGAGACCTCTCAGGTACCGCGCTGTGAACCTGGCCAATGCTCCACAAGCGCTAAGGGTAGGCCTGTGCTGTGCCTGCGAGTCTCCGAGCCAGGGTCTCCAGAGCCTGAGCCGAACGGCTGCTTTTAGCGCTGGAGTGTGAGCCTGAGTCTGACCGCACCCTTCTGTTTTCAGTGGAACCACAGGAGCTCACAGGTGACACACTTGTAGGCTTGAGGCACCTGAAGTTCTGCAAGGTGCCGGGAGGCTCCTCTGAGTTGGCATTGACATTCCGAGTATTTAAAATACAAAGCTGCCCACTCTCACACTCCTTCACCCTGACCGCCTCAGACACTCCCTGGCTCTTGTGGCTGCCTGCAGCTGAACCTCTGGTGCGCACAGCCTGCAGTTAGACAGGGACCTTGGGCCGTACTTCAGGGGTTTAGAGCAAGCATCTCTTTTGCAGGGCACTTCTTGAGCTTTCTAGCGCATTAGCTCTTCCAGTATAGGCGGGAAGACCAGTTGCACGGACACTGATGCACAGCTGTCTGGCCTGTTGAGGCTCTTGTCGAAACTAAAACCTTGCCTGTTTCAGCCTGTAACGTCTGTGTGAATTCCATTCAGCTTCTGCCATAATACCCCAAAGTACTGGCCTGTCTGCTTTCGTAGTTCTTAAGCCAGTTTAGAGCAGATTTGAATCAAGCCTCTACAAAAGCACGTTGAGCACAATGCCTGGATTCATTGTTTGCTCCAAGCAAAGTTCCTTTATTTCCAAAATCTCTGCAGATGCTCTGGGAATTGGAGCCCCTGGCAGGGGCAGTTGAGTAGTTCTGCTAATAAGTGTGAAAGAAAGACAAAGGCAATGAATGTCTCTGAGGGCAATTCTAATTTGCTGCCTTCAGGTGGCTGAGTGGACTTTAAATCAAGGGTGCTCCCCGGCTGAACAACTCATTTCTCAGCCTGAATTTAAGTGGCTTATAGGTTGTGGAAAAGTGTGTTGTGTTGTGCTGGGCACAGCACTGCCCTGCCCTGGAGAGCTGAGTTCTGCTTGCTCCATACATGGGTGCTTGGCTCTGTTTGAGCAGATGTTCACTGTTTACCTCTTCCAGCAGCTCTGCCATCCCTGGTCAAGATTCCTCTTCCTGCCTGCTGTCTAAGACCATGTTTCTCTCGTGCCCCTAGATAACCACGACATCATTTCTCTGAAACTCTACCAGCTGACGGTTGAGCGGAGCCCAGAGGAGGAGAAGCGGGATAAAGAGGTGTTTCTGCCCATTGTGGACAACATGAAACTGCCCGGAGGTGAGTAGCGCACGGGTTGGTGAGGTGCAAGGCTGGGAACACCAAGTACCTGCTTTCCCCACCAGGCGGGCTATTCCCATCATTGGGTGGGGTCCTCACACCATCTGCTGAAGCTCCTGCCTGTGAGCCCCTCTGCTTGAATGTCTCCCTTTTCTAACAGTCCTAGAAAGAGGGGACGGTGTGACCAAATGCTGAGCACTGATGTCCCTGCATCTGTGCCAGTGCTCACTGCAGTGTCGGCTTCTCCAGTAGCCCTGCAGAGAGGAGCAGCCCACAGCCTCAAGCGGGGATTTAGGTGTGTCTGCAGCACAGCATGCCCTGGATCTCACTACTTCCAAGCGCTGGAGACAGGGTGGAGGTAGCCAAAACCCCGTGTGTGCTTTGAGATCCTCTGCAGGCTAGTGACAGTGTAGCATTCAGTCTCTGAGCCAGGCTCTCTCGCTTCTCCCTGGAGACCGAACCCAAATCCCATAGCTCAAGATAAATGCAAGTGCCTCATCTTGGATGAAGCGCTGGGGAAGGTGGGAGCTGGACGGCTGTCTCCCCTGGCCACTGCAGAGATGGGCAATGCAAGGAAAAGCCTATGGCCGTAGTTTCTGAGCGCGTGGTCTCTGCGGTTGCTAACCTGGGCTTGTGCCCCTCTGCCTTTGCCCCACAGTGGAGGCCCCAGTGGAACCCATGAGTGGCCTGGCCCTGTTCTTAATTGTGTTCTTCTCGCTGGTCGCCCTGGTGTTTGCCATTGTCATCGGAGTCATTGTCTACAACAAATGGCAGGAACAGAGCCGGAAACGCTTCTACTGACCTTGGTGCCTTCCCTGCCCCTTGCCTCGGCAGACTAGCCGCTCTGCTGGAGTGGGCTGGCACAGATGCCAGAGGCTAGCTGAAGAGAAGCCCTTGCCTGCTCAGCCCAGACTTTCCAGAGCCCCTTCAGATGACTGCTACTTTGCTGGCCCCCATGGGGACCGCTGCTGTCTCTCTTCGTACTCTAGGGTTCCCAGCAGGAGTGGATGTCCTGGATCATGTGGGGAGCACACTTTGTGTGACATGTCATGCATCAGGGAGACCTAATCCCCCTGACTCTCTGGAGGTTGGTGCAGTGACAGATGGGCTGTCCCCCAGCAGCTCTTGCTTTGCAGGGTGTTTAGAGGATGCTTGGGGCGGGTGGAGCTGAATGTTGTATTGTGTCCGTGTTGGTGAGCCTTACGTGTGCTATCTGGGGATGTCCCACAGCCTAGCTAGGAGCCAGGCGCTGAAGACTGTAAAATCCTAGAAAAGCTCCTTTGGCTTAAGGGTGAAACTTGGCCAAACAAAACACGTCTAGCTGAGAAGAGTAGTGCTGGCCCCTCCCTGGCCCCTGCAGGACATGAGCCTGGCCCTGCCCCCAGCCCCACCGCTGCTCACTCTGGCAGCCTGTCTGTTGCAATCCAGATGGTTTGGCTGCCTTAGGCTGGTTGGGAAAGCCAAGCTCATCTGCCCCAGGCAGCTTTAAGCTTTTAATCCTGGTTTTGTGGTAGTGCAGTTGAATTCTGCACCATGAATGAAATACTCCTTGTCCTGCTGCTGCTCCTCATTAGGAAGTGGGTGAACTGGGAGCTGTGCTAAAGGAAAACCCCTCATTTTACAGTCACCCCAATGTGGTCTGGGCATGAACACAAATATTGGCTGCTGGCCTCCCAGTGCCACCCTGAGCCTGCCTGATGTCCCAGCAGCACGGCAGGGAAAGCACTGCTCTTCCAGGCTGTGGATGGGCCTTGATGCAGCTGGCTCTTCTTGGCCTCTGATGGAAATTGGCCTGAGCTGCTTCCATTCAGTGCCTCCACTCTGCCACTGCTAGCATATGGTCACCTCCTCTTTCTCCCCGACAACTGGGCTCTCCATCCAGGGCCGAGAGGTTTTGCTGCTGGTGAAATATGCACTAAAAAGTCTCACTGCAGCCAGTCCGAGAAACTGTTCGGATCCTGGGCTCACTGCACAAGGGTCAGTACGTCTGTGTGCAGGGGCTCCATGACGCTCATTGCTGGGAATGTGGTGGGCGAGGGACGGCTAGTCCCAACCCACTTCCCGTTCGTTCACATGAAGCCAGGTTACGTTGCTGGGGTGGGGTTCACGTGGTCATGTTGCTGTCCACATGAATGGACTCGCCCAGCAACTGACTCTTTTAACACTGGGTTTCGTTGTAATAACCACTCGCTGCTGTCAGGGGGGCCTGGCCCTCCACCACTGGATCACTGTCTGCATGCAGTGCTGCCTTCCTCCCTTCTGCGTACCTCGGCCTGGAGCCAGCCTTTGCACAGGGGCTGCTTGCATGGCACCGTGTCCTGTTAGTGGTGTAAGTGTGATGTGAAAAGGGTCAGTTCTCTCTTCCTCGCCCAGAAACCTGATGCCAGCATTTGTACATGGTCCCTTTGTGTTTCTGAAGGACCTCGATCTGGCTGCTGAGGCAGGAGTTTGGAAGCATGCTGGCAAAGGAAGGTCAAAGGGTTTATTGGCCTGGCAGAGACCTTAGCCATGCTTGGGAATGAGAGCTCTGATCTCTACAAACATTGGGTTGCCTTTCAGGGAGGGTTAGTTATTTCCTACCTCAGTGACTGCTGTTCGAATGAGTTCTTGCTTTCTGTAGGTCCTGCTGAGTCGCTCATAATATAGATGCTGAAGGGGGTAGAATACGGGAACATGTACCGATAGAATCTCCAGGGGACCTGGTTACAAAACTTTGTCCTTGACACTGTTCCATTCTGTAGTGTAAACAGGCCTGGAACTGTGTGCTCAATGTGGACAAGGCTTGGCTGCCCTATGTCTGGTTAAATTGGACGCAAGACACCAGAGCCATGTTCTCACCTTGTTCTAGCTACCCATGTCTAACTGGATCTCTTGCCCTTGTTACAGTGACAGTAAAACCAGGCCCTGCTGGCTCCTCCTGCCCATCAGGCCATCTCTGGGTGCAGTAACCAGGGCTGGGCTGAGGTAGAGGAAATTCCCAGACTCCTCAGAGGAACCTGCCCTTTGAGGGAGGAAGGTTTAGATTCAGAATGTCCTCTCCCTTACAACTCCTGTCCTGGCTGCAGATCCTGGATTCCCGATGTCTCTGCACCCCAGGGTGGCCATGGCCCAGCTAATTAAAGAACATGGTTATTGTCCAAGACTTTCAAAAGGGACTTGTGATGGTAAACCCTGCTCTGCTCTGCAGCATGCCAGCCAGTGGCACTGGGACAGGTTGGATTGATCCTGGAGCTGTGCTAACATGGGGCAGTGCTGCTGGCACGTGGCCCAGACAGGACGCAGATGAAGCAGCCATTGTAGCTGGTGCTCGGCAGAAAGCAGATGTGTTGTTAACCGAAGGGTTCCTGAGCTCTGCTGGTGGGGTGCCCTGTTTGCCAGGAGCTACCACGACTGGTGTCCAGATGGATGCTGCAATTTGTAGCCTTAATTCAATGGACGTTAGTGGCATGACACCTGATCAGCAGAGGTGCGGGTGAGAATCTGTGCACTCTTTGCCCTGGTACCTGACGGACTGAGTGTGAGGGTGAAATGGGGCAGGGAGAAGCCAGCTGTCCTGGTATAGTAAACCCTGTAGCTCCTGTGCTGACAGGATAATGTGGCCTTACTGAAGTGGGGAGCGGCTGCTTGGTGGCTCTGCTCTAGATGCTGGTTCGAAACACCAGGCCATGTTGAAATAAGATCCCTGCTTGTGTATCTTTGAGTTCCAGCCTTCACGGCCTTTGACTTGCCCATCTGCACTATTTCCCTTCCCAACACAGTTCAGAGCCTTGGAAAATCAGTGATGAGGCTTGGGAGAGGTGCTGCCTTCCTCTCTGCAGAAAGGATCTGGCTAAGATACATTTGCTCCCATGACTTCATATCTAAGCTCCCTGTTCTGAGGGTGGCAAACTGGCATTTGCTGTAGCAGGGAGGTTTGGCCTGGTAGGATGGATAGGGGGAGATTTTACATGTGGCAAAGCAGTGGGACAGCCTGAAAGCACTGGGTCTGTTCTTGCCGCTTTTAAAACATTTTACCCGATCAACAGAACTGTCTGTACGTGTGCCTGGTTCTGCATGTGTAATTTGTGTCCTGGAAATAAATACACACATGCCCACCAGTGGGGGTCTGCACTGCACTTCATTTCGGGGTGCTGCTCTCCTCTGCCTGTCTGGGATGGAGGGGTTTTGATTGACCTTGTAGTTCTATAAAGACCAACGCCAGGTGAGTACGTGTCCATCTTCACTCCTCGAAGGAGTTTCACGGGGAGCGCAGGAGTAAGAGCTGCACTTTCGGATGCTCACCTGATCCTGCTGCTGCGGCTGGTAGGTACAATCCTATCTCAGTCACTGAAGTGGCTGAGGGTATGTCTACAATTTTGCAGCGCTGGTTGTTACAGCTGTATTAGTACAGCTGTATAGGGCCAGCGCTGCAGAGTGGTCACACTTACAGCAACCAGCGCTGCAAGTGGTGTTAGATGTGGCCACACTGCAGCGCTGTTGGGCGGCTTCAAGGGGGGTTAGGGGAACGCGAGAGCAAACCGCGGGGAAGCAGGTCTCCTTCCCAGCGGTTTGCTCCGGTGTTCCCCGAACCCCCATGCAAGCAGGTCTCCTTCCCAGCGGTTTGCTCCAGTGTTTTTTGAACCCCCGTGCAAGCAGATCTCCTTCCCCGCGGTGTGCTGTCGGGTTCCCCGAACCCCCATGCAAGCAGGTCTCCTTCCCAGCGGTTTGCTCCGGTGTTCCCCGAACCCCCCTGCAAGCAGGTCTCCTTCCCAGTGGTTTGCTGCGGTGTTTTTTGAACCCCCATGCAAGCAGATCTCCTTCCCCGCGGTGTACTGTCGCGTTCCCCGAACCCCCGTGCAAGCAGGTCTCCTTCCCAGCGGTTTGCTCCGGAGTTTTTTGAACCCCCGTGCAAGCAGATCTCCTTCCCCACGGTGTGCTGTCGCGTTCCCCAAACTCCCGTGCAAGCAGGTCTCCTTCCCAGCGGTTTGCTCTCGCGTTCCCCGAACCCCCCTGCAAACCGCGGGGAAAGAGATCTGCTTGCACGGGGGTTAGGGGAACGCGAGAGCAAACCGCGGGGAAGGAGACCTGCTTGATTACCAGAGAGGCTTCCTCTGGTATGCTGGGATACCTGTTTATTCCATGGAGGTCAAGAAAAACGCTGGTGAGTGTTTACACCTGATGACCAGCGCTGGATCACCAGCGCTGGATCCTCTACACCCGAGTTTCAACGGGAGTACGGCCAGCGCTGCAAACAGGGAGTTGCAGCGCTGGTGATGCCCTGCAGATGTGTACACCTCCTAAGTTGCAGCGCTATAACTCCCTCACCAGCGCTGCAACTTTGTGGTGTAGACAAGGCCTGAGTGTGCAATGTGGGAAATCCCACTATATCCGTGTCTAATTCCTCCCCCGAGCAGGGCCAGCTCCGTGCTGGGCGGGACACTGGGCTCAGTTCTAAGCCATCCCAGCCAGAGCGAGCGGGAGTATGCTCCTGCTTTGCCCTTCTGTACAATGAAGATTAAACCCCTGCTGCTGGCCTAGCAGGTGCACAGCCAGGCTTGGGGCTTGCCGCAGTGAGGTCGAGCACTGACCCCTCCCACTAACTGAAGCTAACTCCAAATGCTCCTGAAAACCAAGTCCTACATGACTTGCCTACAGTGCTGGAGGAGATCACTGGCAGAGGTGGGAACAGACCCCAGGAGTCCTGACTCCAGCCTACAGTCCTGATCCAGTATAAATGCCCTAGAACAAACAGGCCTTATTTTGATCATTACAACTCATGTAATATCACAGCAGAGACTGACAGGAAGAGCTGTGCTTGAGGATGCTGGCATAGGGGGCCTGGCTCTAGCAGCCTGGGTATGCTCCACTCAATCCCTCATGGGGGACTATGGCCCAGGGGCCACATCTGGCTCTCCAGACATTTTAATCCAGCCCTCAAGCTTCTGGGGCTTGCCCTATTCTGGTACACCAGCTGGGGAGTGGGGTCGGGGGCTTGCCCCACTCCCTGCAGCTCCGAGAAGCAGTGACTTGTCCCCCCTCTGGCTCCTATGTGTAGGGGCAGTCAGGGACATCTGCATGCTGTCCCTGGCCCAAGCACACCCATTGCAGCTCCCCTTGGCTGGGAGCTGCAGGGGTGGCGTGTGCAGACAAGGCATTGTGCAGAGCTACCTGGCTGCACCTCTGCATAGGAGGTAGAGGGGGGACAGGCTGCTGCTTCGGGGAGCTGGTTAAGGTAAGCGCCACCCAGAGTCTGCAGCCCTAGGCCCCAACCCCCTGATCCCCTTCCTGCTCTTTGTCCCAGCCTGGAGCACCCTCCTGCTCCTCAAACCCCTCATCCCTAAAGCCCACACCCTTAGCCGGAGCCCTCTCCCCTGCACCCCAATCCCCTGCCCCACCTCAAGGCTGCCTCCTGCACTCTTCATGTCTAGCTCCACCCCAGAGCCCACACCTCCAGCTGAAACCATCCCACATCCTAACCCCAATTTTGTGAGCATTCATAGCCCACCATACAATTTCCATACCCAGATGTGGCCCTTGGGCCAAAAAGTGCCCAGCCCTGCTCTAGAGGAATCAGTCACTGGTATGTCATGCTACCACTCTCTGGGGAGTAGTGCTCCCTGTTGGTGGTAGTGTGGAAATACAGCTGTCTCGGGCAGACGAAAGGGTCCTGGAAGCAGCTTTGCTCCTGCTGTGACTTGCCTCTCCCAGCTAATGCAGCCTTGGCCCTAACATGATTTCATATCGTGGGCAAAAAGAGCCCAGAAGTCTGACCAGGCAATGGTGCACGAGGCAAGGAGAGAAGCCGAGGGCTTTCCCAGCAGACTGGGTGGGGAATACTTATTGGCCAGGAGCCAGAGCTCAGTTTCATCTCTGGATGCAGCTCCTGGGTGGCACCCCAGGTGCCTTGAGTGAGGTGCTGTAAAGAAAATCTGGTGCTCAAGTCAAGGTCAAGGGCCTCCTTTCCATGCCTTTATTGGGGAATACTGGCCCTGAAGGCTTTTGGCTCAGAGAATGACCTGCCTGGGAGTAGGGCTGCTTTCTAGCCGAGGAGCTAGTCAGCCTCACTGGCCTGCGGTGAGTGGCGCTTGGCCCCCAGGGAAGGAGCAGCAGGAGTGCAGGCCAGGGAGGAAGTGGTAAGACTGGCTGCTGCCTGGAGGCAGGAAGATCCAGATGCCTGTAGGGCAGCGGGTGGTGAATGTGGAAGGGGTGCTGCTGCCCAACTCCTCAGGCTGGGGGTCAGGGCCAGGTCCCTCTGTGCTAGGGGACAGCAGGTGCTGTCTGTTTTCGGGGCCTGTGCCCGGTTGTCATCCCAGGAGCTGGGCTGGGGGTGCTGCTGCCGGCTTGTGGCCTATGGGCTCCCGCTGCTCCCTGCCAGAGGATTGAGGCTCCCAAAGGAATGGAGACTGCGGAAGGGGTTTATCAGTTTCATGGCCAGGTAGCCCTGGGGAGAGGAAAGCGAGGGAGTCAGGCCCTGCAGCAGCAGTGTCTCCTCTAGCCAGCCTGGGGTCTGCCGCTTCAGCTGGCTCCATAGGCCAGTGCCCTGTAGGGAGCAGGGCCAGATTAACCTTTCATTGGCCCCCAGGGTGAGGGGCCGGCCAGGGGCAATGGGGTGGGGGGGGTCCCTGGAGCAAGGGGCTGGCCAGGGGCAATGGAGCAGGGCGGGGGGGGGGGTGTCGGTCCCCAGAGCGAGGGGCTGGCCATGGGCAATGGGGTGGGGGAAAGGTTGGTCCCCGGAGCGAGGGGCTGGCTGGGGGCAATGGGGTGGGGGAGGTCAGTCCCCGGAGCGAGGGCCCGGCCGGGGGCAATGGAGCAGGGCGGGGTGGGGGCAATGGGGCGATCCTGCTCTGCCCAGCCCAGTACAAGGCACTAGTTACAAACAGGCAGTTGTCAGATGCCCAGTGGCCTGCCTGGCCCTGTGCTGGCAGCGTGTCCCTTCCCCTCACCCCCGATTCCCAATGCCCAGAGCCCCTGACCCTGCCACAAATGCCCAGCGCCATGCACAACACCACCCCTGCCCAGCCCCCTCACCCTCCACCCCCGATTCCCAATGCCCAGAGCCCCTGACCCTGCCACAAATGCCCAGCGCCATGCACAACACCACCCCTGCCCAGCCCCCCCACTCCCTAGTGCCCCAACACACAAAGATATTCCTCCTCCCACAGCCCAGTGCCCCCCTGCCCCCCAGAGACCCACTCCCCCACCTCCTGGCTGCACTCACCAGCCCGCAGGAGGGTCACTGTATCTGCTGGGCTGATCTGCCAGTGCAGCCAAGGTTGGTCCCAGAGCCAGGAATCACTCCGGCCCCTCGGGAGCGGTGGGATCTGCCAGGCCAGGGCCTGTCCCAGCCAGGCTCCCTCAGGACACACTTGCCTGGAGGGTCCCAGCTAAGACCTGCAAGGCTCCTGCACCAGTCCCAGGCAGCTGAGCCCTGGGGAGACAGGCCGGGCCCCACAGGTGGTGGGAAGCAGAGAGGCCCGGAGCCAAAGGTGCCCTGGGGTCCGGCCAGGGGGCAGAGAGGAGCTGGCGGGAGGGGTTGGGGGCAGAGAGGAGCCTTTGGCTGGGTAAGGGGAGCCAGTGGGGTCTAGGGGTGCAGTGCGAGCAGAGCAGACCAGGACCCATTCTAAGCAGGGCCCTGGCTCCACGATGCCACTGGCACCATTGTGAACTCGGGACTGGCCTTAAGGGGCTGGAGCCGAGGCACAGGCTGGAGGGCAGCAGGCTCACCCCGTTTGACTCCACTCAGCTTTGTGCTGCCTCCCTCCCCTTGCTTTCCCCAGCACTGGGCCCCAGGGAGCAGAGCCATGGGGTTGGGCTTAGGCCCTTCCCGGGCAGGGTGGTGCTGCTGCCCCAGGCACGCTAGGGTTCTCCGTCTGTGCCTGCAGCCCTACCCAGGGCTTGTGGTGGGGGGCCCCCACCCCTGCTGTGACTCCCAGGCCCCCCATGGGCACACGCACCGGGGAGGAGTAGATGAAGGCTGCAAGCAGGAGCAGCAGCAGGAGCAGCAGGAACCCCAGGATGATCTTGCACTTGTGCGGCTGCCAGAGGATGTAGCGTAGGCTCTTGAGAGGGGCCGTGAACCACAGGAATGAGGCTTCTGGGCGCCTGCAGGGAGGAGCCGGTCCCAGGACAACCATTCCCAGCATGGCCTGGGGTATCCTAGCTGGGTCTCTGGGCTGCCCTGGGACAGGGCAATGGGATGGACTCTTCCTGGGGCTTTCAGCTCCCTCTTCAGCAAGGCCTTGGGAATGGCCCAGTGCTGTGTCCCAGCAGTGGGGAGGGGACTGTTCCGGGATACTCCTGGGTCACAGCAAGGAGGGGTCCCTCCCCACCCCGTCTGCCTGCGGTCTTGCCCCCGCCCTTCCCCTTGGTCATGCGGCCCGGCCCACAGCCCTGCCCCTTCCCTGAGGCTGCCCCTCTTCAACCCAGCGTCCCTCCCCTTCCACCTCCCCCCCTGCAGCCCCGAGACTGGAGAAGCTCTGTCCCCGTGCCAAGCCCTAGGGCTGCAGTGAGGACAGAGCTCTCCTAATCCCGGGTCTGGAGCAGGGGTCCAGGTGAGGGGGCTTCCTCTGCCACTCCTCCCATGCTTCTGTGGGGGGACAGGGTTGGGTGCGTGGTTTCCCCTACCTGGAGTCTTCTGATGGGGTCAGGAGCCACTGGGGGGGCTTCCCCCACCTGCCCAGGGGAAGATTTTTTCTGGGGCCCCGGAGCACAGGCCCGCTGGCCCAGTGGCTAATCCATGCCTGCTCCTGTGGGAGGGCTAGGCAGGTGGGTGCTGGGAAGCAGAGCTTTTTGCAGCCCTGGGGTTGGGTCAGAACCTCTCCGCAGGCATAAGGCAGCAGGGAAGGGTTTGGCACTGGCTGCTCTGTGGGTACCCGCTCACACTGGCGCATGAGGTGGGAAACTGTTGGTTTGAAGCAGGAAGTCGCTGGGAATGTTCTGTATTATTTATCCTCCTGGCACAATTTGGGGGGTTTCCCTTATAAAATTCTAAATTTTTAAAATCACCCTGTTTGTCTCGGTTTGCCTCAGCCTCCTCGTTAGCACCGCTGAGCCGGCTCCCCCACTTACACAGGTGGCTGCAGAATGGGGTTCATGTTTGGCTCTTCCCTTCCCTTCCCAGCAGGCCGCTCTTCCGCCTCCTTGGCCGTCAGCAGCTCCAGCGTCATCTCGATCTTCCCCTTGAGAAGCAAGGCGGGAATTGGGCCACAGTGGTGGAAGGCAGGCGCCCTCCTCCAGAGGTGCTGGGGGCTCTCTGGTAGCTGCCTAAAGCTGGAGGAGGATCGGGCCTCTAAACACATACGCAGACCTCTGATTCTCCAACTCCCTGGGACACCCAAGCCCCCACCTTCCCCTCAGGTACCCCTGCATCCTTGCTGCCAGCTCTGTTCCTACCGACAGCCGCTGCCTGCCCTCCTCCTGCACCACGCACGGCCACCAGCCTCGGGCAAGCCTTTGCTTGAAGAGGGACGTTCTGGGGCAGCGGGGTGGGGCGGGGGAGTCGCTCTCATCCTGCAGCATTTTCAGGGTGCAGGCCTGGGGGCGCCTGGCTGGGCAGGCCATGCTGAGCAGTTTGATTTCCAGAACCCCTGCAAGTGGCAAAAGAAAACTGCAGGCCAACCTGGGGACTAGGCTGCCGGTGGTGGTGCATACAGGAGAGCGATGGAGCCCTTCATGCAGCCCAGAGGTGCTCCAGGGAGGACCTTACAGAGGCCCTGCCTGCCCTAGAGGGCTGGGGATGATCCCAGGGTGCTGTACCTCACAGCAGGGGAGCCATTCAGAGCCCTCTGCCAACACGGCTGCTCTTGCCCCTTTGTGCAGGGACCGGGGCATGGTTTTGCACCCCAGAAGTGGCTGCATATCATTGGCCCTGCAGCATCTAGGTTGCTCTCAGGGACAGAAACATACAAGATCATTAGCAAGAGGGGGACGTGCCTACGGCAACCGGTGGGAAGGACCAACGTGCCACTCTGCAGCCGCCTGGGCTGCAGGGTAAACACCCGCCCAGGGGAAAGGCCTCACCGAGAAAATCGTCGGCCGAGAACTTGTCATTGTCCCACACCTGGAGGATGAGCTTGGGGGGCACCTTGAGCACCGTCTCATCCAGGCTCCAGAGAGATTGCTGTAAGCAGAGTGGCCGTGAGCTGAATGGTGCCCCTCAGGCCCGGAGCAAGGCAGCTGCTGAGAGGCAGGAGTCTATGGCCAGCACGTTCCAGCTGGGGCCAGGGTGACCCAGCTGGGTGGGGAAAGGGCAGCTGCAGCACTTGGCCTGCCAAGTGGATGCTGTGTGGGTGGAAGCACCAGGCTGCTTCCCAAGTTGCCAGCCAAATGAATGGCTGTTTATAGATCTGCAGACTTTGACGGGTTAATGCCCCAGCAGAGGCTCAGGGTGCTGCTGTCAGGGCTCCGAGGCAGGTTTGCAGGCAGAAACTCCCCCACATTAGTGGACAGCTTTAGCCTGCCAGCCTAACGCAGGGGCAGGGGCTGGGGCTCCCCAGGGGAGGTCGTTATGTGAGGGCGCAGATCAGGCCACGTGATGCTGGCAGTCCAGAAGCAAAGGTGCCTGTTGGGGTAGGGCCAGCTTCTGCAATGCCCAACCCCTACACCAGGTGGCAGCACTGACAATCCCCTTTCCCCCAGCATGGCCAGTGCTCTGCCCAGCAGCCCGGCCCCAAAGATGGTCAGCTGGGTCCCAGCTCCGGCCAGGAGGGGAGAGGACAGATAGGAAGCAGGAGACAGGCTGGAGGACCCAGTCGCAGAGGGGCAGGGCATCCAGCAGCCTCCGCTGATGTCATGCCCCGGGCAGGTAGCAGAGCATGCTGGGACTCCGGCCAGGGGCACAACAGGAATTGGGAGGACTGGCCAACCTGAAACACAGCCAGAACCCTACCTGCCCCTCGGAACAGCCGCGTCAGCGTGTGAGGCCCAGAGCAGGCAGTGCTGCCATAGGGAAGTGGATGTCCAAGGCGAGCAGCACCCACCTTTTCGGGCAGGACGCAGACCTGCTCCATGGGTAGGAACTCGAAGGGGAAGATGAACCTCCAGTTGAAGTTGCCCTCTCCTCCCAGGGACCTGTAGTGGACATCGGTTCTCTGCCTCTCCTCCTCCAGGCCATCCAGCCACCTGCAACAAGGAGCCCGAGCCTGGGGTGTGAATGGAGGTGTGGCTGTAGGGCATGCAGGTCCCACCATACCCTGCCCCACTGTGCGATACTGCGCCCTGCCCTGCCTCGCTGTGCGACACTGCACCCACCCTGTGACACTGCACCCTGCCCCACCGCGCAACACTGCACCCGCCCTGTCCCATTGTGCAACACTGCACCCCGCCTCACTGTGCAACATTGCCCCCTGCCCTGCCTCACCCACTGTGCGACACTGCACCTGCCCTGCCCCACCGCGACACTGCACCCTGCCTCGCTGTGCGACACTGCACTCACCCTGAGACATTGCACCCTGCCCCACCGTGTGACATGGCACCCACCTTGCCCTACTGTGCAACACTGCACCCCCCTCTCCTCACTGTGCTCAACTGGATAGTACCCTGCTTGGGGATTGTTTGTTACTAAGGAGACGATTATGTCAGGGAGGTCATGGATTCCCCAATTTTCAGAGAACTGTGTGACATTCTCCACTTCTGCTCTGGGGCAGCAGGGCGGAGCCATCAGCTGAAGGGGGCCCTGGAGCTCCAAGCCACCGTGGGGGGACCCCAGAGCTCCCGGGCAAAGTGGGTGAGGGGGGAACCGAAGCTCCTGGATGGGTTGGGCAGGGGGAAAGCAGAGCTCCCGGGTACTGGGGGCGGGGGGAATTGGAGCTCCCAGGCAGTGGGGAGATTGCCCTGGAGCTCCTGGGTGGCAGACACCTCAGACCTCTGAACCACTGCTGGGGGTCCCCTGGAGCTGTCAGCCACAATGGTGGCAGGTGCTGCACCCCTCCTCCCTTCCACAGCAGGGCATAAGAATGGCCATACTGGGTCGGACCAAAGGTTCATCCAGCCTAGTATCCTGTTTTCCGACTGGCCAATGCCAGGTGCCCCAGAGGGAGTGAACCTAACAGGCAATGATCAAGTGATCTCTCTCCTGCCATCCATCTCCACCCTGCAGGCCACAGAATCTCACCCACCCACTCCTGTAACAAACCCCTAACCTATGTCTAAGCTACTGTAAGTCCTCAAATCGTGGTTTAAAGACCTCAAGGTGCAGAGAATCCTCCAGCAAGTGACCCATGCCCCATGCTGCAGAGGAAGGCGAAAAACCTCCAGGGTCTCTGCCAATCTGCCCTGGAGGAAAATTCCTTCCCAACCCCAAATATGGCGATCAGTTAAACCCTGAGCATGTGGGCAAGACTCACCAGCCAGCACCAGGAAAGAATTCTCTGTGATAACTCAGATCCCATCCCGTCTAACATCCCATCACAGACCACTGGGCATACTTACCTGCTGATAATCAAAGATCAATTGCCAAATTAATTGCCAAAATTAAGCTATCCCATCATACCATCCCCTCCATAAACGTATCAAGCTTAGCTTGAAGCCAGATATGTCTTTTGCCCCCACTACTCCCCTTGGAAGGCTGTTCCAGAACTTCACTCCTCTGATGGTTAGAAACCTTCGTCTAATTTCAAGTCTAGACTTCCTAGTGTCCAGTTTATATCCATTTGTTCTTGTTCTGGTCCCAGTGACTTGTTACTGTTAAGTTTATCAATTAATTCGAAAACTTCCTCTAGTGACACCTTAATCTGTGACAATTCCTCAGATTCGTTACCTACAAAGGACGGCTCAGGTTTGGGAATCTCCCTAACAGCCTCAGCAGTGAAGACTGAAGCAAATAATTCATTTAGTTTCTCCGCAATGACTTTATCGTCTTTAAGTGCTCCTTTTGTATCTCGATCATCCAGGGGCCCCACAGCTTCCTGCTTCTGATGTACTTACCTTTGGAGTTTTTGACTAGCCGTTCTTCAAACTCCTTTTTGGCTTTTCTTATTACATTTTTACACTTAATTTGGCAGTGTTCATGCTCCTTTCTATTTACCTCACTAGGATTTGACTTCCACTTTTGAAAAGATGCCTTTTTATCCTTCACAGCTTCTTTTACATGGTTGTTAAGCCACGGGCTCTTTTTTAGCTCTTTTACTGTTTTTTTTTAATTTGGGGGTATACATTTAAGTTGGGCCTCTAGTATGGTGTGTGATGAAGTGGCGGGTTTTCTTGGGTTTTCTGTGTTTTCCAGTGGTTGCATGCAGAGGGAGTGGGTCTCAGTGTCCCTGGGTGTTACTAGTTTAACGAGGTGAGGGGAGAGGGAGTTTGCTGTTACAGAGGACCGGAGAGGGAACTTGGGACCGTGGCCTATGGCCTGGAGGATGGAGACCCCACTGACTGGTGACCTGGTGCCCTGGAGACACAGCTCAGGAGTCACAGTCAGTTCTGGCCAGTGGGAGGACAATGGGCTGCAAAGAGAGGACCCTGGAGACCTGATCAGTCGGTTCCAGCCAGAAGGGTCCAGAGGAGGGCTGAGAGGAGAGGAGACCCAGGCCATCCTGTTTACGACCCTGTTTATCTGGAAAGAAGCCAATGGACAGAGGCGGGGCTTGGGGCCGGGGATATCAGAGGCCCAGATGGGAAGCAGGGGAGCTCTGGGCTGGAGACGGGGAGCGGGCAGAGCCCACCTGGATGCAGGAGGACTGGGATGTGCTGTGCTGAGGGATGCCAGGCCTGAGGCCCTGAGAGTTTCCTGTGCTGTGTTCAGACACTCAATAAACCCTTCTGTTTTACGCTAGCTGAGAGTCACTCTGGTCTAGAGAATAGGGTTGCATCAATCCCTTTGGGGGCAAGGAGGCCCGGGGGGGGGCCAGAGTGTGTGGACTACCTTAGGGGGCCCACGTCGAGAAACAGGTGTGCTAAGGCTCAGAGAAGTGCAGCTCCAGGAGGTGCATGGGCCTGACCCCGAAAGAGAGTGGAGCCCCGAGAAGGGCTGTCTCACTGAAAGGGGCACCCTCCACGGACCGCACGGGACCACGAGCTGGTACGATCTGTGAGTCTGTGACACGGTGTCTTTGAAAATCACCCATATAGCTTGTAGGGATTTCACAGGATTCTTTGCTACTTCAGTCACTGTACCTTTTAATTTCTGTTTAACTGACCCCCCCCCTTCATTTTTGCATTGTTCCTCTTTCTGAAATTAAATGCCACAGTGTTGGGCTGTTGAGATGTTCTTCCCACCATGGGAATGTTAAATGTTATTATGTTATGGTCACTATTTCCAAGAGATCCTGTTATAGTTACCTCTTGGACCAGCCCCTGTGCTCCACTCAGGACTAAATCGAGAGTTGCCTCTCCTTTGTGGGTTCCTGTACCAGCTGCTCCAAGAAACAGTCATTTAAAGTATAGAGAAATTTTGTCTCTGCATTTCGTCCTGAGGTGACACGTTCCCAGTCAATATGGGGATAACTGAAATCCCCCACTATTATTGAGTTCTTAAATTTGATAGCCTCTCTAATCTCCCTTAGCATTTCATCATCACTATCACTGTCCTGGTCAGATGGTCGATAACAGATCCCTGATGTTATATTCTTAGTAAAGCATGAAATTACTATCCATAGAGATTCTATGGAACATGTGGAATCATTTAAGATTTTTACTTCATTTGATTCTATATATTCTTTCACATATAGTGCCACTTCCGCCCCGCCGCATAACCTGTTCTGTCCTTCTGATATATTTTGTACCCCGGAATGATTGTGTCCCATCGATTGTCCTCAGTCCACCAGGTTTCTGTGATGCCTATTATATCAATATCCTTCTTTATCACAAGGCACTCTAGTTCACCCATCTTATTATTTAGACTTCTAGCATTTGTGTACAAGCACTTACTTGTCACTGTTTATTTGTCTGCCCTTTTCTGATGTGTCAGATTCTTTTTTATGAGAATGTTTCTCGTCTAATCTGGCCCATGCTTTATTCTCCTCCTGACTAAAACCTTGAAACTCTCTATCAATAGACTCTCCTCTAAGAGAAGTCTCTGTCCGATCCACATGCTCCTCTGCAGCAATCAGCTTTCCCGTATCTCTTAGTTTAAAAACTGCTCTGCAACCTTTTTAATGTTAAGTGCCAGCAGTCTGGATCCACTTTGGTTTAGGTGGAGCCCATCCTTCCTGTATAGGCTCCCCCTATTCCAAAAGTTTCCCCAGTTCCTAATAAATCTAAACCCCTCCTCTCTACACCATCAACTCATACACGCATTGAGACTCTGAAGCTCTGCCTGTCTATCTGGCCCTGCGCGTTGAACTGGGAGCATTTCTGAGAATGCCACCATAGAGGTCCTGGATTTCAGTCTCTTTCCTAGCAGCCTAAATTTGGCCTTTAGGACGCCTCTCCTACCCTTCCCTATGTCACTGGTACCTACATGTACCACGACCACCGGCTCCTCCCCAGCAATACACATAAGTCTGTCTAGATGTCTCAAGAGATCCACAACCTTCACACCAGGCAGACAAGTCACCATACGGTTCTCCCAGTCATCACAAACCCAGCTATCTACGTTTCTAATGATCGAATCTCCCATTACTAACACCTGCCATTTCCTAGTGACTGGAGTTCCCTTCCCCGGAGAGGTAACCTCAGTGCGAGAGGCAACCTCAGCACCATCTGGAAGGAGGGTCCTAACTATGGGATGGTTTCCCTCTGCTCCCATTGACTGCTCTGCTTCCCTGGGCCTTTCATCCTCCTCAACAGCGCAGGGGCTGTCTGACCAGAGGTGGAACAATTCTACAGTGTCCTGGAAAGCCTCATCAACATACCTCTCTGCCTCCCTTAGCTCCTCCAGTTCTGCCACCCTGGCCTCCAAAGTCCGTACGTGGTCTCTGAGGGCCAGGAGCTCCTTGCACCGAATGCACACATATGCCACCCTCCCACAGGGCAGGAAATCATACATGCTGCACTCAGTGCAATAAACTGGATAGCCCCCACTCTGCTGCTGGGCTTCTGCCTGCATTGTCTCCCACAGCTGCCTAGGTTAATGATGGGTTTTTGTTTAAATCAAGTTTGGATTAGAGTTTAGTTTAAAAGTTTTAAAGAACGGCAAGTGTCCCTCGCCCCCTTCCCAACTCCCTCTTGAAACTCCTTGTTAGCAGCCCCTGGTTGCAAAGCTCCCTGGCCGCTCGCTCTCGGGTTTATAAAGCCCTGGCCTTCCTGATAGCCCCGCCCCCTGACTAAGGCTCAGCCAATGAATAGAGGCTCGTTTAGAAGCTCACAGCTTCCAACTGCCGGTCACAGCATTGGGGTCCATCTGCCAGCTGGGGTCTCTCCCCCTCATGGGCTTCAGTCACTTCCCCCCATATTTAGTAACAGTCACAGACGGGTCATGGCTTCCGTGAAGTTTGTTTATTGCCCATGACCCATCCCTGACTGTTACTATAAATAGCTATGACAAAATCAGAAGTCCATTTATGACTAAGCTCATTCTCCGAGCTCCAGAACAAAGCGTCCTAGCAAAACGAAAGGGGGTCTGGCTCTCAGGGTGCCTCTGACGCCGGCCCTCTCTGCTCGGTGGCCAGTGCCCTCCAGGGCCTCACTTGGTCTCTGAGGCTCCTTACGGCAGAAGCCCCAGCCCTGCCCCCACAGCTTGTCACCCACCAGCTGGCACTGACCCCACTCACTCCTCAGGCTATCAGGGCTTGGCAGGCGGCTCTGGCTGGGGTCTGCCCTCAGCTAACGCAGACCCTGCCAGAGCCTCCCTGCACACCCAGCAGCTGCAAACATCTGCCCTGCCCGAAGAGGCAGCATTTATACCAGCCCTGAAGCCCAGCTCATCCCCAATTGGCTGGGAGAGAGGGAGGCCTGGACCCGCCCACTCTACAAGGCTCCTGGGCCCAGGCCCTTAAAGAAACAGTACCAGGATCTCTCCCCACTTACTCCCTGCTTCCCATCTCCCCATATCGCCTGCCCAGGTCCTTGTGTCCATAATCAGACCTTTCGGCTCTGCAAGAGCCATGCCAGGGGTGGGGTGGACTGACCAGTAGGCAGTACTGCCCCTAAGGGGCAGACTACCCCATCACACATGCTGGTACTCTATTCCCTTCCAGCTAGCCTATGCATCATGGCAAGGGCCATGTGCAGGACCTGGGGGTTGGGAGGAGCTGGGGAGTTGGAACATGGCAGAATCCTCCACTGCTCCTGGAGCAGGCCTCTCAGCTCAGGGCCTCTTGCCTTTCCCTCTTTCTAGCTCTGTGCTAGATGGGACAGCTCTTCTCAGGAGGGGCCCAGAGCGGCTGGAGCTCAGGAGAAAACCAGATACATCCTGTGCCCACAGGCGCCAACTTCTGGCGTTCTCAGGAGGTGCTTGACCCCACGCTCTGCACCAGGCCCTACTCCCATATCAATCCTTCCCCCAAACCCCCACCTCCCTTGGGCAGGATGTGGCCAGTGGCTGGGCTGTCCCAGGAACTGCCGGCTGCCTACAACCAATACAGACCTTGGGGGCTTGCTCTGAAGTCGTTTCTTATGCTGGTGGTTGTTGACTCAGGGCCCTTGATAGTGTCTCTGCCACTACCTGCCTGCCAGGGGCTGGTTCCAGAAGGACCCAGCAGCAGACTGGCTGGGCCCCAGAGCACTCAGCTAATGTCCTGATTCAACACCCACAGAACAAGAGAAGTCTCAGAGAAAGGAACCAAGATCCATATTGATACTGAGCAGCCAGCAATTCCCGCACCTGCCAGCATCAACCCATTAGAGACCCACTGAGCTATACAGAGACTTACCTTCAATGCTTCCGGGGGTCAGCACTGGGTACACTGGCAGAGGGGGCAGCCCAGGGCTGAGGCAGCAGGGGGCTGCGGGTCGGGAGTGAGGGGCACCAGCAGGGTGGGGAGCCCCAGAGGCCGCAGGCTGGAACTGAGGTGCCTAGGCACCAGCCAAGGTTTGTGTGACAAGAGTATAGCACAGGAGCTGCTGCTCTCAGCCTGTCCGTTTTCTCAGCTTCCATGTCACTGGCTCCAGCATTGTTTCATCCCCACTGGGCGCTGGCTGCTTCCCAGGCATGCCTGGCTGGGGGCCATGGGGCGGTCCCCTGGAAGGCCTATGGCTTGGGATCCCTAGGGCCCGAGGCTGCACCCCTCACCCTTTCACATAGATGTCGCTCATCCTCTGCCCCGTGATGCTGGTGTCCTGCAGATCCACGTCCTGCGTGTTCCAGATGATGCAGCGCAGCTCGTACCTAGAGAGGGGGCAGCGCTGGCTGGTGGGGGGCTGCTCACAGCCCAGGAGGGCTGGTGTACACAGCCTGCCCTGCGGACCTGGGCTCTTGAGGGCTCACTGGGGCCGCAGGAACGTGGAGAACACAGAGGCCACAGGAGCCCTCAGGCAATGGGAGACTCCACTGACCTCTGGCTTTCAGAGAACTTCCCACCTGCCGCACTCAAGGGGAGAGCAGGGTTCACACTTCAGGGAAGGTGCTGCAGATGGGGCGTGGCCAGAGCTGGGGCCTGGCCCCTGCGCTCGCCGTGGCCGGCTGGGGGAGGTGTGGCCTGGCCAGGCTCTGTGAGGCTGTACACTACCCCCGAGTTGCCAGCCTTCTCCTGGGCATGCTGGGTTTGTGCTGTGCCGGGGTTCGCCTGCTCTGGAAGCTGCCCAGGGCAGCGGGGGATTTGTCCCACTCACCGTTTGGGCTTCCGTGGGGTGATGTTGAAGGCAGGACCTGGGGGGCCAAAGCTCTCTGGGAAAACGTCCACCCACATCTGCAGCTTCCCCTGCCGAGCAGACGGGAGCAGGCAACTTATTGACATGAGCCTAGGCCCAGGCCGCTTCCTCGCCCTGCGTCTGAGGCCCCCTGCTGGGGTCACCCCTGAGCATGACTCGCTGGCTGCGTCGTGCCTCACTGGGGCCTGGCTCCTGGCTGAGCTCCCAGCCGGGCCAGGAGGAGCTGCTATTCTTGGGGATCCCCCCCGGCCCAGCTCATGGGAGAGGACGGAACCTCCTCAAACAACCACAAACCTCCTCCCCACTCCCCGCGGCCCGACCAGCCCCTGCACGGCTCTCGGCCAGCTGGTCTCTGGGGCCACGCGTCCCTCCCACCAAAATAACCGCCAGTGCCCCCACTCCTATGCACCCACACCCCCCAATGTGTGCACCCGCCTACGCCCTCCCTCCCACAAGCGCACCTCCCCATGCGCCCCCACTTCCACATGCACCCCCCCATGTGCACACATGCACACCCATGCACACATTCACATCCACATGCACCCCCCCGTGTGCACACTCCCACATGTACACACACACAGAGGTGCTCCCCCCCAAAATACAGGTGCACCCCCCCACATGCACACACGGAGGCACACCCCCACACATGCACACACACACACATGCACTCACCCCCACAGCCACCCACCCCCACACAGATGTGCACACACACACACACACACACACACACACACACACACACAAACGCACAGAGGCACACCCCCCCACATGCATGCACACGCAGATAGGTGCACACCCACCCACCCACTCCCACACACACACAGGTGCACACCCCCATGCACACGCACACACCCCACATGTGTGCATACACGCACACACACAGGCACACGTGCACACACATGCGGTCCCACTGTACAGTTCTCTCACACGCACACACATTTCGGGTGTGCGCACGCGGTGCGAACACACCCCTCAGGGCGGGGCAGCCTAGACTCACAGCCACGGAGCCAGGGCAGCCGGGATCACACAGCCGTTTCACGGCCCAGTGGCTCTGGTCTCTGGGCTGCCCCCGTCGGCTGTACCCTGGCTCTGGGCTCCATGCCAGCGGGTGGCTGGACACCAGCCAGGCCCTCGTCCCATGTAACAGACCCAGTTCTCTGGGTTCGTCCCAGTAAAGCTGCTTCCCCACATCCTGTTGCAGTGGCTGTGCGGGGCAGAAGCTACTGCTGGGGGACTAGGCTCACCGCTCTGGGGCCCCACCTGGTCAATGCCGGGTTGGATGCTGTGGTACAGTGTCCTGGTCTCCAGGTGCTCAGGGACCAGCCCACAGGTGCGGAGCAGGTGCAGGGCCAGGCGCTCTCTTGGGGGCCCCAGGTGACCGTGCACAGGGACCTTGTTCTCTGAGATAGGGAAGCCAAGCACAGCAGAGGGACATGGGGCACGGGCTGTGTCCCGCCCAGGGGCCTGCAACGCCCTGGGAACCCCGCATCCCACCCAGGGGTCCGCAGTGCCCTGGGAACCTCGCGTCCCGCCCAGGGGCCCCCAGCGCTCCGGGAACCTCGCGTCCCTCCCAGGGGCCCGCAGCACCCTGGGAACCTCGTGTCCTGCCCAGGGGCCCCCAGCACCCCGGGAACCTCGCGTCCCGCCCCCCCAGCCCCCTGGGAACCTTGCGTCCCGCCCAGGGGCCCCCAACACCCCTGGAACCCTGCATCCCACCTGGGGACCCCATATCTTACCATGGGGCCCACAGAGCCCTGGGAACCTTATATCCCAGCCCCAGGAACCCCGTATCCCCCCCCGGATCCTGTATCCCACCGTGGGGCCCACAGCACCCCGGGAATCCCATGTCCCGCTCGGGAGCCCCCAGCGCCCTGAGAACACCGTGTCCAGCCCAGGGGCCCACAGTGTCCCGAGAACCCCATGTCCCGCCCAGGGGCCTGCAGTACCCCAAGAACCCCATGTCCCGCCTGGGGACCCCATATCTTACCATGGGGCCCATAGAGCCCTGGGAACCCTGTATCCCAGCCCCAGGACCCGCATATCCCCCTCCTGGGACCCTGCATCCCACCACGGGGCCCACAGCACCCTGGGAACCCCATGTCCTGCTCAGGGGCCCCCAGGGACAGAGTCTGACTTGTCTCTCCTGGGGACTCTGGGCACTCACCAAACTGCTCCAGCAGGAAGGCCCTGCCCATGAAGGTGGCTTTGCCTCCGTCTGCACTGAACTCGGGCAGCGCAAGACTCCTCATCCTGGCAAAGTTCTCCAGTAACTGGGTGGGGAGGAGCTGATCTCGCCACTGACAGGGGCCAGAACTGGGGGCAGGGGAAGGGAGGGAGCAGAGATCAGGGTGAGGCCATGGAAATGGATGCATAACCAGCTATTCCGAAGCTGGGCTCAGCTCTCTGACCCCAGGGGGACAGCTGTGCCGGGATTAGGGCACACTTTGGGGGCAATTCCAGGTCTCGGCAGTGTTGTCCCCAGAGGGGAAACTGAGGCAGAGAGCAGGGCAGGGATCGCCCAAGGGTGCCCAGCAGGGCAGTGACATTGCTGGAAGCAGATCCTGCCTCCTGGCTGGTTGTCCTGTGCTCTAACCATGGGCGGGGGCTCCCCAGTGACGCCAGTGCAAGTGAGGCTGGGACTGGTCTGCCCATGCCCCCTCCTCCATGTCCTCATCCGGTTCTCACCCCTGCACCCTGTCCCTCCTTACTGGCACCCCCATGCTGGGACCCCCAGTACTTTCCCCATCCCTAACCTCTGGCCCCTCGTCCAGCATAGGGGGCCCCTGCAGCTCCCCAGGGAGAGAGATTTGTGTGGACAAAGGGCCAGAGCCCTGCTGCAGGCTGACTTGAGTACTGCTGGGAGAGGCCCAGGGACCCCACCACTTCTGCAGCAGGGCCAGATAAGTGCCAGGATGCGGCTACCCCCAGTGCCCCTGATCATACTAGGCCCAACGCCTGCTGGGCAGACTCAGGAGCCTGCATTTCCCACCACTCTCAATGGCATCTCAAGGTGGCTGGCTCCTGAGGGGGGGCACCGACCCAGGCTGAAATCCTCTCGGGGGGGCTCTGCCCCAGCTCCACAGTCCAGCCAGCAGGGAAAGGCTCCGGCCTTGCCCTGGCTCAGCTGGGGGGGCGGCAGGGTGGGGTGTTGGCCACTCACATGCAGTAGGACTGGGGCAGCCCACAGCTGGCCCGGAAGCGGGACAGGAGCCGGTTCTCCAGGTCGATGCTGGTGGCCCCTATCTTCTGGTCAGGGAGGATGAGGTCGTAGTCAAAGAGCGAGATCTGCAAGTCCTTCTCCAGCGGGAGGGTGCATGGGAGCTCGAACACCCTGGCGGGCAGGGCAAAGAAAGGGAAGGCAGCTCGCTCTGCGGCCTGAGGGCTCTTGGCCTCAGCTCTGCCTTCCCTCCAGCCCTTCCATCTACCCTGGCCAGAGCCCTGAGGGGCTGGGGAGACCCAGAGCCCAGGGAAAGCTCACACAGCACAGCGAGTCCCTGGCAGGAGATGGTCTTGGGGCTTTACTGCTCTGCAGCTCCAGGCCGGACCTGGCATGGGCCCAGCCATCCCATCTTTGCCCGCTCTGTACACAAGGGAAACACACACGGCACAGCAGGACCAAGCTCCATGCCGAACATGGGACTGTTGGCAATAGGCTGATGTGCCCTCAGTTTCCCTCTGGGCTTTGTCCAGCTCTGCACTGGTTAGAGCCCAGAGCCTGGGGCCCGCACCTGTGAATGGAAGAGGAGGCCTGGACATTCACTCCGACTGAGCACTGCCATGAGGAAGGAGATTCCTCCCTCTCTGCAGAGAAGCAAAGCCCAGCTGGAGGACACAGGAGACAGGTGGCAGATGGCTGGGGGAAGAGCTGAGCTCACATTGTACGTCTACACCGTGAACCCCCCCAGCGGCAGCGAGTCTCAGAGCTTGGCTCAATGCACTCGGGCCCACTATCAGGCAATGCTCCCTTTGTTCTGACCTGTTCCATCCAGGCTGCTCGGTGACGGGGAGAGCTCGGGAGGGCTGGGCAGGGTTCAGACCCTGAGCTGCCCTGGGGCTCTGGAGAGCTGCAGGCTGGACTTACCTGCCGAAGACAGGTTCCAGGGTGTTGGGCAGATACTGGTCTCTGTCCCCCAGTTTCTTCTTGCCCAGGGTGACCTGCACATAGGGGTCGCACTGCAGGGGATACAGCCAGGAAGGGGCAGTTAATAAACATCCCCTTAGTGCCTTGCCCTGTTCTTGTCACATGCAGGAATTGGGGGGTGGAAGCGGAGCGGGAAAGGGGCTCCCAGGCTGTGTCAGCTGGGCCTGGGCACTGGAATGAAGCTTGAGGGGCACAAGCTGATCTCTCCCCAACAGGGCCTGGAACAGGGCAGGCTGGCACACACACCTGGCTGCGCCCATGGCATCAGTCAGAGCTGGACTATTTGGATAGTAATTAACCCCCTGGAACCTGCCAAGTGCCTCCAGGTGCAGGGCTCTGGATTGTCAGGTTCCTTAGGGTACATCCACACGGCAAAACGCCCCGCTGCAGCAGGTTTCAGGGCCTGGGTCTACAGGCTCGCGCTACGGCACTGAGACCCTTTGCCTTGTCAGATATCAGAGCCCAGGCTGGCAGGTCTACATGGCCACTCAGGGGGTGCTGAAAGTGGAAACCATGTGTTTGGCTGTTATTACTACTTCAAGCCACGGGGTGCTTCTGCACCCCCAGCACCCTTAGTTCCAGCATCACTGCAGCTACTGTTAGCACTGTAGTGACCCCGGATCTGAAAATCTCGGACGCGGCTTTATTAGGGCACTGTCGATACTCTTCCAGGGCAGTGCACCAGCCTAAGGAGATTTGTCCCGGTGCCACAGGGAAGGGGTGCTGGGTGGGGGAGAAGCAGTGTGCAAAGCGGGTAAGAATTGGGCAATTACCAGGCCATTCCTATCCTTTGGCGGGAGGTTAAAGGCTCGGACGATGTAAACCCGGACCAGACACTTCTGGGGTTGGCTTTCGGGCAGCTCCTGGAACTGGCGCGGCGGTGGTGGGGAGCTGGGGTCCTCTGGCAGTGGGTAGATCTGGAAGAGTCCCTGCAAACAAACCAATCCACATGACTTCTAGCTGCTCAGATACTGGATTGACGGAGTCTTGACCCCCATGCATCTGGGGCCCATTCCCTGTTGGAAACAGCGCTACTCATACTGTTGTGCTCAGAGACCAGAGAAGACAGGGGCTGGGTACGGTGCCAGTGGCTGTGCTCAGAGACCAGGGTCGATGGGGGAGAGTCACGGTTCCAGCTGGCATGCCTGGCCCTGGGTGGCAGGTGTGGCAAGTTTCCCCTGGGGTGCCACTTGGAACTGGCATACCACTGAGCCTGCCTGACCCACCAGCCCAGGCTTCCTTTCACACTGTACTGTTGAGACAAGCCCTCAAGCCCCCTCCAGTACATATATACCCAACTGCAGCTTCACACACAGCTCAGCTAAGGAACTGCCCAGTACTCAAGTGCCTACCTCCCTCTGGAGGGCAAACCCCAAATTGTACCGTTTTAGATGCTGCACAGAGAACTGTACAGCGTAAGCTCATGAAATTCACCCCCTCCCTCAATGTGGAGAGAAAGATGCAACAACTCTTTACCCCCCCGTTAGAAATTCCACACACTGGGCTTTCGACAAAACAAAATCAAACGTATAACTACAAAAGAGAGATTGTAAGTGATTCTAAGGGACAGCAAACAGATCAAAGCAGATTACCTAGCAAATAAAGCCAACACACAATCTAAGCTTAATATACTATAGAAACTGGTTATACGCAGCACATTCTCACCCTAAATGTTGTTTTAGGCAGATTGCAGAGACTTGCTTGCAGCTTAAAACTCCAGATATTCCTTTCACAGGCCAGACACCCTCTGGCCTGGGCTCAGTCTCCCCCCTCCCCCGCCCCCTGTCTCTTTATTTCTCAGGTGTTTCCAGCAGCCTTCTTCCACAGGGGGGAGGGGTAGTGAAGAAGGAACCAAGATAATGTCACTTCCCTGCCAGAAATAGCTTTTGCAAATGGCGGGAACCTTTGTTCCCATGCCAGACAGTGGAAAAACACTGGGGTTCCAAGATGGATTCCAGTGCCAGGTGACTTGGCCACATGTCTCTGTAGTGCCATAGCAACCATGAGGCAGAGGCTGGTTGTTCCTCAGGAAGCCACCCCAGTGGGAGATTAGCATCTTCTAAGACCTACTGTTCTCCCTAATGGCTCTTCCTCACAGCCAGCCATCTAGACTCATTGCATTCTGTCTGGTGGGCGTTCCCCAGGTGTAAACACACTTGTAATAGATGCCCAGACAATATTCCTAACTTCAGATACAGCAATGATAGATGCACACAAATAGGATAATCGTATTCAGTAAATCACCACCTTTCCAATGATCTCTCACAGGATTTATTTTGTATAAAATCACTGTTATGCCATAAGCCTATCATAACAATCTCTCTGTGAAGAATATGGGGGTGCAATGCCACAACGGGGTCTGGGAGCATTGTATTCTGTAAATGGCACACACAGCACTGGGTGAAGGCTGAGTATTTGTCACTAGACCTCAGCTGACCAGCCCCTTTGCTCCCCCGTGTCCAGCTCCTCTGATGGCTGGACGCAGAGACACTGGGCTGCTGAGGGGGAGCTGCTGGGCCTAGGACCTTGTTGATACACCCTGGGAGCTTCGCAATGAAACCCATAAAAGGCCAAACACCTGGTTCTCACCTTGAATTCCCCAACCACCAGGGGGTCTTCGCTGGCCTTCTCCTGCACCAACCCGCGGTACAGCCTGAAGGTCTGGCAGAAATCCTGCAGGCCCTGGAACTCCGGCACAGCCTCCAGCTCACAGTTATAGACCTGCCAAGGAACCACAGGCTCAGGCTTTGGACACGAACAGCTTGGTCGTGCAGAGTCTGTGCTGTACGGTCAGCGAGGGCTGGTACTGAGCCAAGGGAGGAACAGGATGTGCCCTCAGGGTGGATCCCCCAAAGGCAGATTTCTCCAGCAGCAGGAGCCTGGACTGTCCTCCACTGCCAATCTGTCTGAGAGCCAGACAGGGCCAGCCTGGCTGGCTGTTGGGAACCCTCTGGCCTGCAGAAGGCAGATTCCACCTAGGTCAGGGCAGTCATCATCCACAGAACAGAGGGGAGACACCTCTCTGCAACCCCCGGTCCAGGTTCGACCATGTGCGACCACCAGCCAGGCGCACACCTTCAGGCTGTCCAGCCCTGTCTGCAGGTAGTCTCTGCTCTTTGCCAGATCCCCCGTGGCAGCATAGAACTTGCTCCACCAGTCGACACACTCCTCCTCCTCCTGGGGAAGAATGGAAGGAAGAGTAGCATGAGCCTTGCTAACCAGTGGGAAATGCAGGTGTCTCTGTCACACTGCTGCTGAGAGCTGCTATCCAGGGGTGGCTCCAGGCACCAGCGCAGCAAGTGCTTGCCTGGGGTGGCAAGCCGTGAGGGGTGGTCTGCTGGTTGCCGTGAGTGCGGCAGGCAGCTGGCTTTTGGCGGCGCACCTGTGGGTGGTCCGCCGGTCCCGCGGCTTCGGCGGCAATTTGGTGGTGGGAACATCGATGGTGCGGCACCAGTGGACCTCCCGCAGGCATGCTGCCCAATCCACGTGACTAGCAGACCACTCACAGGCACGCCGCCGAACACTGCCTACCTGCCGTGCCTGGGGCAGCAAAAAACATACAGCCGCCCCTGCTGCTATCCTACTGGGCACGGGGGCTGCTGCTCCAAGTTCCTTCCTGACCCCTCTGTGAAACCCACCTTCTCTGCTCTTGGTGTTGTTCGAAGCCACGACTCTGCAGCCATCCTGCTCAGCATCTGCAAAGATGAGGGGAGACAAATGTGTCATGCCCAAGAAGTTTAATACACCTTGTGACACTGCACCCCATATTCCTCACAGTGATGTTATTATGATATGATTATGGCATAATTATGGTGCATTTTGTACAAGATGGGTCATGTGAGATGTCACTGGAAAAGTTACGATTTGCCGAATATGATTATTCTATTTGTATGCATGGATCATTTTTGTATCTGAAGGTATGAATATTGACTGTGCATCTGTATTTCAATGTGCTGACTCTGGGTGACACCCACAACTAGCCTTTCACGCACAACAATGAAGAAGCCAGACAGTGCTGATGGCTCACCAGCAAAGACAATGGGCCCCGGAAGAACTTAACCTTCCTGGAAACGTTCCAGACAGCCTGTAAGCAATGGCTGCTGTGACTCAGCAAAGTATGCAAAGGCATATGACCAGACCACATGACTCTGGGCTCCATTTTGTGGTCTTTGTATTTTTCCACAAACTAGTCTGGGAACCAAGTTTAAAACAAAGGGTTCCTGCCGTATGCTAAAGCTATATAAGGCAGGGAGTGACATCATCTGTTCTTCTTCACTCCCCACACAAGAGAACTCCTGGAAACACCTGAGGAACAAATACTGAACTGGGGGAAGTGCTGGACCCAGGCACAATGACTGCCTAGGAAGGAGCAAAGAGGCCTGTGGCATCTTATAGACTAACAGACGTTTTGGAGCATGAGCTTTCGTGGGTGAATGCCCACTTCGTTGGATGCCTAGGAGGGAGCACCGCGGAAAGGGATCTGGGGGTCAGAGTGCATCACAAGCTAAATATGAATCAAAAGTGCCACACAGGTTCCAAAAAAACGAACATCATTCTGGGTTGGATTAGCAGGAGTGCTGTAAGCCAGACACGAGAAGTCCTTCTTCTGCTCCACTTTGTGCTGATTAGGCCTCAGCTGGATAGCGTGTCCAGTCTGGGTGCCACATTTCAGGAAAAAAGTGGACAAATTGGAGAGAGTCCAAACATCAACAAAAATGATGAAAGGTCTAGAAAACATGAGCTATGAGGGAAGATTGAATAAATTGGGTTTGTTTAGTCTGAAGCAGAGAAGACGGAGAGGTGACATGATAACAGTTTTCAGTTACATAAAAGGTTGTTGTTACAAGGAGGAGGGAGAAAAATTGTCCTTAACCTCTGAGGACAGGACAAGAAGCAATGGGCTTAAATTGCAGCAAGGGAGGTTTAGGTTGGACATTAGGAAAAAGTTCCAAACTGTCCAGGTGGTTAAGTACTGGAATAAATTGCCCCGGGAGGTTATGGAATCTCCATCATTGAAGATTTTTAAGAGCAGGTTGGACAAACACCTGTCAGGGCTGGTCTGGATAATACTTAGTCCTGACTTGAGTGCAGGGGACTGAACTAGAAGATCACTCCAGGTCCCTTTCAGTCCTACGATTCTATCTTGTTAAGGGATTTTTAGCCCGTGTATGAAAACCTGGGGAACTCAAGATGCAAAGCAAATACAGCTTGTGCCTTAAGAATCTGCCAGCCTGCTTGTACCATCACTCAGGGTGAGAAACTGCTAACTCATATCCAATCTATCTCGTATGTTAAACTCAGTTTGTGTTTTTGTTTTAGTTCTTATGGTAATCTACTTTGATCTGTTTGCTATCACGTCTAATGACTTAAAATATATCTTTTAGTAGCTAATAAACTTGTTTTCTGTTTTAATCTAAGCCAGTGTGCTTTGGGGAAAATCTCAGCTTGGTTAACACAAGTGTGCATTGTTCTCTTCACATTGAGGGAGCGGCGGACTGGGTATTAAACCCATATATTGGCCATAATGTGAACAGGGCAGAACGATACAGCTCTGGGGTCCTAGGCTGGGGAGCTGGGGGGCGGTGGCGGGGTTGCTCTCTACTGACGGTTCATGCAGGGGCTGGCCAAAGCCCGCATGTAATAGCAGCTGGATGTGTTCCTGCCCGTGTGAATGCTGGTGGGAGTGTAGGATCCGGAACGGTCTGCACTTGTCCCTGCAGCACAATGCAAGAGGGAGCCCAGGCTGGACAGACAGACGGCTTAGTGGTACCCCAGTTCCCGGTTGCACCCGGGGGGACCCGTCACATACCTGATCAGCTCCTGCCTGGCCCACCACATGCTGCCTCTCTGCTGGGCTCCTCATGGCTCAGGACATGACCCCCAGAGTCCCGTGGAGGGCTTCGGAGACATTCTAGGAGCCATCTCACATCTCACTAGTAAGTGGAGGACTGGCCAGGCCAGCTGGAGGGTCTGCAGGGCCCTTGTGGGGAGTGGTAACCCAAGAAAGGAGTGTGGGTATAGGGTACCTTTTCTTGCAGCTGGCATTTTGATTGCTAGCTTTGGCAGGACTTTACCAGCACTTGTGTTAATGATCCAGGCTGAGCAATGCTCATAAGAACAGCCAGGTGTTATTGTAGAGGAGAACTCTGTAGATAGGTCACTGCAGCGGGGGCCCACATGGCTGAGGGAGCCAGCATGGATGAGCAGGAGTGTCCTGGTGCTGGCTGCCTTTTCAGCTTCCTGGAGGAGGGGCATCTGAGCAGCTGCTCTGGCTACAGGCTGTCTGGAGACCATCCCCTTCCAGCTGTCATCTGAAGTCCAGGTGAAATTTGCTGATTTGATCAGCGAAATACCTGACCTTGATCCGAGCCTCCCTCCCCTCTAACATACATGGGTTGGATTTTTATTGGTAAATGTCAGTAAACGCCTTTTCCACTGTACACACGCAAACTGACGAAATTTTTTTTCCACGGACAGTAATCGAAATGTGCAGCTAGGCAAAGTAAGGGAAACGCTGCTTGGGACCGTGTTGAGTTTGATTTCAGGATTGACGTGGTGTATTTTGACTGGAGATGTTGACAATTTGTGTTTTATTGGCTATGAAGCTTTAATTTTTGGAATTTCACAATTCAATTACAATCGATTCTGTCAAACCTATACCCAGACAACCCTTCCTTCTGTCCAAGCAGCTCACAGTGCTTGACAAGCGTTAAGTCATGAAGTCTCACAAACTTCCCCCACCTGTGAGGTAGGTCAGTAGTATCGTAGTTTTACAGGTGGGGAAACTGAGGCACAGAGCATGGCCGGCACTGGTCCAAAGTTGGACATCAAGTCTGTGGCAGAGCTGGGTATAGATCCCAGATCTCCTGGCCTCTGTCCCCCTGCTCTAATCCCTAGATGATACTGTCTCATAGGGCCCTTTAGGGAGAGCCCCTCAGACAAGTTAAAGGCTGGCTATGTGAGCACAAAGCGAATGCACCTTGGAGTGAGGTGCAGATGTGACATCATGGGATGCAGCACGGGGCTTCCTGCTAGAACTGCAGTGAGGGGAACTCAAAGGGTTAAAGCAGAGCTGAGGCCCGGGTTACCCCGCGCTGTGTCTGCACTGAGGTCAGTGGTGCTGGAGCAGGAATACCCATGGCACCAGGGAGCAGGACGTGAGTGCTGCAGAGAGGGGACCCAGCAAGCAGGTGGCTCTGGGCTGCTGGAGAGTAGCACTCACCTTCGCGAACTTCCCCTTCGGAGCCACTGCGCAGGGCAGGGAAGGGAGGGGGAGAAAAGAGACATGAAATTAATGGCAACATTGAAATAACCCCAGGTTCCCTCTCAGCCCCGAAAGCGCGAATGGCTGGGGGAGGCTCTCTGACCTGGGTAGGCCGAACTGGCTGCATAACCACACTGGGCCCATCCAGCCTGAACGTCTAGGAATTAGCCCTTTAATGCCACAAACGAGGAACAGAAACTAGGATTCCTTACGCTTACTATGAGGACTAGACTCAGCCACTGGTTACTGCGTAACTTTGCCACCGCTGGAGGTCAGGAGTCAAACTGGACTCCCGTGAGGGGTCAGTGTGGTTATTCAGAACCCAGGTCCTTGACAGCATTTCTTTACATTGCAAAAGTAACCCAGCATTTAGCACCTGACAGGCACGGCTCATGGGAAGCCAAGCTTTCTCACAGGCAGGCTGTTCAAGGCAAGGACTGATTGGCATTGGCACCGCTGTGTGCGGGGAGCTCAGAGCTGGGCTAGCAGGAGGCTGGGGCTTGGGAGTGAGGCCACTGGCAGAGCTGTGGGGCGGTGGATGGGCCCTCCACGACTGGAATAGCAGAGGACTGCGGATCCCAGCTATGTCCTCCCTAGGAATACATCTTCCTTTAGTTTTAATGTTGGGGGATGTGCAGTCCTGGCACCCCAGCGGGAAAAGATTCTGTGGGGCGATGGGGGCTGGGGGGCTGCAGCATTTCTGTGTTAGAGCACACAGACACCACACTGGAGCCTGGCTCGGCAGAGCCAATGGTGCCAGACGGCTGGCTCCAGTGAAACGTGGGGTTTGGCCAAATAGTTCCAGAGGAGAGAGTCTGGCAGTGACAGATCCCGAGGTCCCTGCCAGCAATGGGAGAAAGACAGTGTTCCCCAGAGGTCCTGGGAACTGGGCTGGATGTGGGGGATGGCGAGTGGGATTCATTGGTTGGCCTGTACCTGGGGGTGGCAGGCTGGGATGGTGCCCCTCTGCAGACGGCTCGCACATGTACTGGCGCAGGGATCTCACGCTGGCCTGGCCCACCACTGGCTTATACCCAAACTCCCGGTTGTCCACGACCTTCAGCTCGATGGGGGGCATTAAATCTTCTTCCATGGGCAGGTGCTGTGGGGTGGCAAGCAGGTCCATGAGCTCCATGGGGAGGCAACAGAAGGAGCAGGCAACTGGGCCAGCACCTGGACACTCAGCCATGGAGCCCTGTATGGACAGACAGACAACGCTGGCCATAAGGCTAGAGGTGATGTGGGTCGGTGGGATCAAGTGGTCCCTGGAACTCTCCAACCATCTCTGACTCCTAACCCAGGCACGTAGGCAGGCAGGAAGGGAAGTGGCTGAGAAGCAGTGGGTGGAACTGCCCTGCCCCATGCTCCTGCCCTGCTCACCACTCTCATGAGGAAGACATTGATTGGGAAGTTGGGGTTCTCAAGGAGGTCTCTGATGGGAGCTGTCTGGATGGCCTCTCCTCCACACTCCACCACCAGGCTCGGCGACATGACGCTCAGCAGGTTGTAGCTCTGCAGGCCTCGCAGGCCCCAGGCCAGGATCTGGAGGGGAGGAAGAGGTGAATGGTTTGGTTGTACCATGGATGGACGTCACGAAGGAGGGGTAGGCTGGGCTGCTTCAGCACCAGTCCCACTGACAAAGACACCGGAGTGAAGCTGCCGATGTGGCTCTGTTTCAGAATCAGAACAGAGCTTAGAAGCCAGCCGGGCCAGAAACACTCACCAGCCAAGAGCCCTGGCCAGCCCCTGAGTCTATTGGACACCTAGCAGGGAGCTGAATGGGCTGGACTGCTCTGGGGCCCAGAAGGCGATGGAGGGGCTGAACTGCTCTGGAGCCCAGAGGGTGATGGAGGGGCTGACGACAGTGGCTCCCCAGCACAAACTCCCACCGACGTCCTGCCTGGCCAGTCAAGGTGGTGGGTGGGAAAAGGGCAATGCTTCAGCCTGTGTTGGTGCCAGGTGGAAGGGATGGTTCTGGGTGACAGGAGAGTTACAGTCAGGAGTGAGGGGCTGGGGTTAACCAAAGGGAGAAGCAGGGTCTGGAGGGAAATGACACGGTGACTAAACTAGAGGGGCAACCTTGCCCCGGCCCCCAGGCGATGAGCAGGGCGGGACTTCCTAGGTGCTTCCATCCCCATGCTGATGAGGAGCAGCAGCCTGTCCCCTCAGGAGGGGAAGCAACTGCAGGTCATTGGGGGCCATCGACCTCAGCCCATCATGCTGGTCTGATCTTCTTAGCGCTGCCTGCAGCAGTCCCCATGCAGGATGCCTCCCAGTTCCATCCCCGCTATCCCCCAGTCCCTGCTGGCTAGGCCCTCCTGTGGGGTAGATAGTGGCTGACACCCAATGGCTTGGCAGGCTTTGTGGCAGTAACAGGTGTTGCATGGTGCCCTCCGCAGCAGATGCTTGTTTCCTCCTCCCACCAAACAAGCTGCTTCTGCCCTGGAGGCCGCGTGAGCAGAGGGGCCCTGGCTGTCACCCTCACCTCAATGGCCATCAGTCTCAGCGTGGGCCGGATGCCGCTAGGGATGACGTAGATCCCGTTCTTCCAGGAGGGGGCGGGAAGGCAGCCTGGGGCACCATCCTGGGAGAGGAAGGACAAGGCTGTTGTGTGATGCTCTGGCTTGGCTGCACTAAGGCTCTTTCTTTGTACAAAATGGACAGAGGACTTTTGTGCTGGGGAAGGACCAGGACTGGCAGCCAAGGGCAATTCCTCTGGCTTCCACATCGTGCCCCATGCTAAAGTGACCCCTCCAGCCCTCGGAGACCCTGCTACATGGGCCAGGGGACTCAGTCTCTGTTGCTCACCGTTCCTGGGAATGCCAGCAAGGAGACTGAGGTAGAGCTTAGCTTTTGTGTTGGAGACACCTGTTCGGTTGGAACTCTCCTGAGATTCTCCATCAGGATGAGTGATGTGATGTCTGCCAGTCCCGGGGCATCTCATCCGTCCCCTGCACTGGGGCAGGACCCACTAAACCCTTCAAAACCACCAGTGACGGGGATTCCACAACCTCCCTTGGAAGCCTGGTCCAGAGCTCCACTCCCCTTAGAGTTAGAACGTTTTCCCTAATATCTAACGTAAATCTCGCTTGCTGCAAACTAAGCCAATTCCTTCTTGTCCTACCCTCGATGGCCGTGTAAAACAGCTGTATACAGTGTTGTTGCAGCTGTGTCGGTCCCAGGATATTAGAGAGACAAGGTGGGTGAGGTCATATCTTGTATTGTACCCATTCCTGTTGATAAGAGAGAAGCTTTCAAGCCCAGAGCTTCAGCACTGGGAAAGGTTCCCCGAGTGTCACAGCTAAAGACAAGATTGAACAGATAGTTTAGCATAAATAGCACATATTCTAAGGGATCCCTGTAGTCACAGGACAAAAAGGGGGTAAGTGGGTTACAGAATTGTAGAGTTAGAAAGGACCTCAAGGGTCATCTAGTGTAACCTCCAATAAACCATTAATCCAGCATTTTATTAAGTCTTAATAAAGACACTGGATTTATAGTTTATTACAACAACCTGTAACCCATTGATCCCTCTATTTGTCCTGTGGCTTCAGGGGTGTTAGGCCACTTCACCTTGAATGGTCCATTCCAACGTGTGCTAACTGCTTACGCTGAGCTATCTTTCAATCCAGTGTTTGGCTGGGACACTCGGGGTGCCTTTCCCACATCCAGGGATGAGGTCTGTGCGGCCAACAGCTTGGCTCTCTCGCCAACAGAAGTTGGTCCAATAAAAGTTATTCCTCCCCACCTTGTCTCTCTAATGGAAGACAGTCACCATCTTCCTTATAACAATTTTTAAATATTTAAAGGCTGTTATCAGATCTGGAGGACTGGGTGCCACACTTAAGGAAAGATGTGGACAAATTGGAGAGCATTCAGAGGAGAGCAACAAAAATGATACAAGATTTAGAAAACCTGATCTAGAAGGAAAGGTTAAAGAAAATGGGCACGTTTAGCACTGAGAAAAGCAGACTGAGGGGGGACCTGATAACAGTCTTCAAACTTGTTAAGAGCTGTTAGAAAGATTCATGGATTCCAAGGCCAGAAGGTACCATTGTGATCATCTAGTCTGAACTCCTGTTTCGCACAGGCCAGAGACCTGCGCCACAGTCATTCCTAGAGCAGATCTGATAGCAAACATCCACTCTTGATTTTAAAATGGTCAGTGATGGAGAATCTACCACAACCCTCGATAATTTGTTCCAATGGCTAATTACTCTCGTTGTTAAATGTACACCTTATTTTGTAGAATCATAGAAGATTAGGCTTGGAAGGACCTCAGGAGGTATCTAGTCCAACCCCCTGCTCAAAGCAGGACCAATCCCCAACTAAATCATCCCAGCCAGGGCTTTGTCAAGCCTGCCCTTACAAACCTCTAAGGATGGAGATTCCACCATCTCCCTAGGTAACTGTAGTGGGGTGGTTACCCGCTCCTGCCTGGAGAGAGCTGCAGCTCTAAAAGCTGGGCTGACTGGTGAAGTCTGTAAGCCAGGAGCCCAAACAGTCTCCTTCTGCCTGTAAAGGGAGATGGGCCTGGCTGCAGGGAGCTAGAGACAGGGTACCTGAGTGGAGCAGGGCTGGGGAAAAGCTGAGGAGCTGGGGAGCTCCAGCCTGGAAAGCCCCAGACTGCGGCCTAGCACAAGGCTAACAGGTACTGGGGGTTGCAGAGGGCAGCCCAGGGGTAGGCCAAGGCAGCAGGTCCAAACCCACCCGTGCCAGTGATGAGAATGCTGATACTGCAGTCTGCCTCAGGGTGTGGGGCTAGACAATGTCTGGCAGTAGCCGTATATTGAGGCGAGGTGGGGATAGTGGATGGGGGTTCCCCTGGGAGGGGGAGACCCTGAGAGAAAGGGGTTACTGCCAGGGGGCTGCACCTCAGGTAAACGGGCACCAGGTCCAGGGAGGGACACGGGTGCCAACAGCAAGCAGTAAGGCGGATCACTGGCCTGCAGAGGTTGCTCTGGGCTGGAAATCGAGCTAATTCCCTGAGAGACCAGCAGGAGGTGCCACAGAGGTGAGTCCACACACTTACAGTATCCCATTTCAGTGCTTCACCACCCTTCTAATGAAATAGTGTTTCCTAATATCCAGTCTAAACCTCCCGCACTGCAACATGAGACCATTGCTTCTTGTTCTGTCATCTGCCACCACTGAGAACAGCCAAGCTACATCCTCTTTGGAACCCCCCGTCAGGTAGTTGAAGGCTGCTATCAAATCCCCTGTCATTCTTCTCTTCTGCAGACTAAACAAGCCCAGTTCCCTCATCTTCTCCTCATAAGTCATGTGCCCTAGCCCCCTGGTCATTTTTGTTGCCCTCCACTGGACTCCCTCCAATTTGTCCACATCCTTTCTGTAGTGGGGGGCCCAAAACTGGATGCATTACTCCAGATGTGGCCTCACCAATGTCGAATAGAGGGGAATGATCACATCCCTCAATCTGCTGGCAATACTCCTACTAATGCGGCCCAATATGCCATTAGCCTTCTTGGCAACAGGGGCACACTGTTGACTCATATCCAGCTTCTCATCCACTGTAATCCCCAGGTTTTCCGCAGAACTGCCACTTAGCCATTCGGTCCCCAGCCTGTAGCAGTGCATGGGATTCTTCCTTCATAAGTGCAGTACTCTGCGCTTGTCCTTGTTGAACCTCATCAGATTTCTTTTGGCCCAATCTTCCAATTTGTCTAGGTCACTCTGGATCCTATCCCTACCCTCCAGCGTATCTACCACTCCTCCCAGTTTAGTGTCATCTGCAAACTTGCTGAGGGTGCAGTCCATGCCATCCTCCAGATCATTAATGAAGATGTTGAACAAAACTGGCCCCAAGACCAACCCCTGGGGCACTCCACTTGATACCAGCTGCTAACTAGACATCAAGCCATTGATCACTATCGTTGCTGCTTTTACTGATCACTATCTGTTGAGCCCGACAATCCACACTTCTTTAACTTGTCGGCAAGAATACTGTGGGAGACTGTATAAGAAGTCAAGGTGTATCACATCCACTACTTTCCCCATATCCACAGAGCCAGTTATCTCATCATAGAAGGCAGTCAGGTTGGTCAGGCATGACTTGCCCTTGGTGAATCCATGATCACCTTCCTCTCCTCCAAGTGCTTAAAAATGGATTCCTTGAGCACCTGCTCCATGATTTTTCCAGGGACTGAAGTGAGTCTGTAGTTCCCCGGATTCTCCTTCTTTCCTTTTTTAAAGATGGGCACTATATTTGCCTTTTCCCAATCATCCGGGACCTCCCCTGATTGCCACTAGTTTTCAAAGATAATGGATAATGCAATCACATCAGCCAACTCCTTCAGCACCCTCATATGCATTAGATCCGGCCCCATGGATTTGGGCATGTCCAGCTTTTCTAAATAGTCCTTAACCTGTTCTTTCTCCACTGAGGGCTGCTCACCTCCTCCCTATACTCTGCTGCCCAGTGCAGCAGTCTGGGAGCTGACCTTGTCTGTGAAGACCGAGGCAAAAAAAGCATTGAGTATTTCAGCTTTTTCCACATCATCTGTCACCAGGTTGCCTCCCTCATTCAGTAAGGGTCCCACACTTTCCCTGACCACCTTCTTGTTGCCAACATACCTGTAGAAACCCTTCTTGTTACCCTTCATAACCCTTGCTAGCTGCAACTCCAGTTCTGGTTTGGCCTTCCTGATTACATCCCTGCATGCTCTAGCAATATTTTATACTCCTCCCTAGTCATCTGTCGAAGCTTGCACTTCTTTGCTGTCTGAATTTGTCTAGCTTCAGCTTCCAGCCATTGGATGGTTTTAGACCTTCCTCTGCTAGAATGAGGAGCCTAATTATTACACATTTGTTCCCCATGTAGGTACTTTTAGACTGCAATTGAGTCATCTTCTCTTAGACAAGCTAAAAAGATTGAGCTCCTTGAGTCTATCACTATAAGGCAGGTTTTCTAATCCTTTAATAATTTTCATGGCTCTTCTCTGCACCCTCTCCAATTTATCAACATCCTTCTCGAATTGTGGGCTTCAGAACTGGACACAGGATCCCAGCAGCGGATGCACCAGTGCCAAATACAGAGGGAAAATAACCTCTCTGCTCCTACTTGAAATTTCTCCGTTTATCCATCCAAGGAGCGTATTAGCCCTTTCAGCCACAGCATCACACTGGGAGCTCATGTTCCACAGATTATCCACTGTGACCCTCAAATCTTTTTCAGAGTCCCTGCTTCCCAGGACAGAGTCCCCCAGCCTGTAAGTGCGGCATATGTTCTTCGTTCCCAGCTGTTTACATTTACATTTAGCTGTATTAAAATACATATTGTTTGTTTGCATCCAGTTTACCAAGTGATCCAGGTTGCTCTATATCAATGACCTGTCCTTTTTGTGATTTACTACTCCCCCAGTTTGTGTGTCATCTGCAAACTTTATCAGGGATGATTTTATATTTTCTTCCAGGTCATTCAAAAAATGTTAAATATCGTAGGGCCAAGAACTGATCCCTGCAGGACCACACTAGAAATACACCAAGTCAATGATGATTCCCCATTTACAATTACATTTCGAGACCTATCAGTTAGCCAGTTTTTAATCAATTTACTGAGTGCCATGTTAATTTTATATTGTTCTAGTTTTTTAATCAAAATGTTATGCAGTACCAAGTCAATGATTTACAGAAGTCTATTATATCAACACTATTACCTTTAGCAACCAAATTTATAATCTCATCGAAAAATATATCAAGTTAGACAAATATCTATTTTCCATAAACCCATGTTGATTGGTATTAAGGCATTAAGTCCTTTAATTCTTTATTAATCGAGTCTCATATCAACAGCTCCATTATCTTGCCTGGAATTGGTGCCAGACTGATAGGCCTACAATTACCTGGGTCATCCTGTTTACCCTTTTTTAATATTGGCACAACTTTAGCTTTCTTCCAGTCTCCTGAAACATGTCTGGTATTCCAAGACTTATTGAAAATCAACATTAACAGTCAAGCGAGCTCCTCAGCCAACTCTTTTAAAACTTTTGGATGCAAATGTGACCCCAAAACCCCTTAATGCCAACAGGCAAGGGGGTTACAGGAATGTCCTGATTCTGTTATATACATTCTGGTTCACCACAGAATGTCTTGTGAGGTCTCAAATGAAAGCTGGTGTCATATTGGTCATTAATATCACTGTGAAATGTATGTCCATAAGGAGTTATGTACATAGATTGAAGATATGTTCTTAGAGTCTGTATCAAGGTTCGAGTCACCGGCAGAGGTGAAAAAAGCAGGTTTTGTGTCAGACAAGAGGTGTTTATTCACCTGTCTCTCTGCTGGGATGGAAACGAAGCATTGTATGCTAACACACTGTACTCTAGCCCACTTACATATGAAGTCAACAGGGAAGCATGCATGGAAAAATAAACCAGGGGTGGTTATCCTGTCTCTGAGCACAGGCAATGAATTTTGGGGATTATAAATAGAAGACAAAGAAGACACTCCTTACCCTTCACCTGGGAAGTAAACGGGCAGTGCGTCTGCATTCGTAAAACTGGGATCTCAGCCAACCTTGGCTGAAAAGCTGCAAAGCACTTTGGGGTGAGATGAACTTCTTTAGACAGGTGGTTAATTTGTTAGTTAAGTTTAGTCTCTAGAAGACATGTTCTGATTTAGTTTTATTTGTAACCTTTTGTCTCCAATATTCGTACTACCACTCTAACCTTGAATCTTTGATGATAAACTTATTCTTATTGTCACTATTAATATATCTCAGTGCTATGATATTAAGCAAGGTGCTGAGTCTGAGCTGAATCAGACAGGCTGGTGTGTACACTGGTCCTTCCCTGGTATTTCTGTGAGCGTTCAGGGGATGGGGCAATAGGCACAGCCGGAGAATGCTTCACAGGGTATTGGGGTCTGGGATTATTAACCTGTAAGGCCTGGCTTAGCCCAGAGGAGAATGCTAACAGGCTGGTGGCATTGTGAGATGACACCCAGTGAAGCAAAAGCAAGACTCCTTCTCACTGAAGACGGGGGCCCACAAGGTGACTCACACTCCTGGGTACCCTGAGATCTGTCACAGAAAGTTATCTGGACTTGCTGATTTTAAAATGTCTAATTTTAGCAGCTGCTGTTTAACACCCTCCTGAGATACTAGTGGAATGGACAGAGTGTTCTCAAAAGATGATGCTACATCTGTTTTTTTCCCAAATAGAGAATAGAAATAGTTATTGAACACTTCTGCCTTTTCTGCATTATTATTGATGATTGTACCATTTCCATCTAGTAAGGGACCAATACAATTGTCAGGATAATTTTTGTTCCTAAAATTCTTAAAAAGCTCCTTCTTATTGTCCTTAACTCTGTTGGTCATAGATGTCTCCTTCTGTCCCTTTTGTTTCCCTTATCAATTTTCTACAATTTACAGCTTCTGATTTATATTAACTTGTTATCAACTTCTCCTTTCTTCCATTTATTTATTTAATTTTGTATAGCTGCCTTCATTTCCCCTCTAAACCAGGTCATTTTTTAAAACCAGTATGGCCTTCTTCTTCAATTGTGGGATTGTGCCTTTTTGGGTATCTAGTAATGTATTCTTAAATAATTCCCAATTACCATGAACATTTTTCTGATGAAATAATTGCAGATGATTGGGTAATAATTGTTTCAGTTTTGTGAATTTGGCCATTTTACATTACCAAGTATATATCTCACTGGTCTGGAATTCATTCTGTTTGCACATTATAAATGTGATCAAATCATGATCATAAGTTACCATTAATATTTAGTTCTGTGATCAGTTCTTCACCTGTCAAGACCAGGTCTAATACAGAATTCTCGATCTTGGATGCAGCACTTTTTGAGTTAGGAAATTGTCATCTCTAATGTTTAGAAATTCCAAGGATGTTCTAGTTCTGGCAGTGTGAGACCTTCAGCATGTGCCATTCAGATTGAAGTCCCCCACGATAATATAGTTTTTCCCCTACACATTGTAGATAGGTGCGTAAGGAAGCAGTTATCCTGTTCATTTGTGGGATTTGGTGGTTGGTTGCAGACACCAACTAATACCTCATCTTGTGCTTTAGCCATTAAAACATTGATCCATAAGCATTCAAGAATGTTCTCTTCCAAATAATCAGCAATTCAGAAGCAGATGATGCCATTTCTGACATACATCTTTTGCCCACTTGCTCCTTCCTAAATGGTTATAACCATTGATTTTAACATTCCAGTCATGGGAATCATCCCACCAGGTTTCAGTAAATAAAGAGGACGGTGACCAATTGTTCGCCAGGTCCACTGAAGGCAGGACAAGAAGTAATGGGCTTAATCTACTATAACCCCCAGATCCTTTTCACCTAGCCGGTACTACCACCTAACTAGTTATTCCCCATTTGTATTTGTGCATTTGAGTTTTCCTTTCTATGCGCAGTATTTTGCCCTTGTCTCTACTGAATTTTGTCTTGTTGATTTCAGACCAGCTCTCCAATTTGTCAAGGTTATTTTGAATTCTAGTTCTGTCCTCCAAAGTGCTTGTTACCCCTCCCTTCAGCTTGTGCAAACACCTTCCCCCGTCCAAAAAAAACCACACCCCTTTTACCTTGGGATCCAATAGGAGCTCAAAGGCAGCTAAGAGCTTGCCCGCTTCCTTCTGCTGCTTTGTGATTGGATACCACTGGAGGCGGGGGAGGTGTCGGGATCCGAGATCCAGACATACCAGTGGGGAACACATGCTCCTCCCCAGGAAGTCATCCTTGTCCTAATATAATGAGGAGATATGATCAGATCATGTGAGTCATGGGGCTGCAGATCCTCTTCACCTGCTCCTCCTTTACCCCCTTCCCTGGGATCTCGCACTTACAATGATGTCCCGGCCAAACAGCTCCAAAACCACCAGTGGCGGGTCCTGCCGGGTGGCCTGGGGGTCTCCGTAAATCAGTATATGGTCGAAGATGAGGGTCTGGTCCCAGCTGGGGCTCAGGGTGGCAGTCAAGGTCTGCGTGCGCTGACTCCTGTGCAGGAAGGACACGTGGGCATAGGGATCTGGAGGAAGGAGATGGGAGAGATGGGCTGTTCACTCATAGAGTCATAGAATATCAGGGTTGGAAGGGACCTCAGGAGGTCATCTAGTCCAACCCCTCTGCTCAAAGCAGGACCAATTCCCAACTAAATCATCTCAGCCAGGGCTTTGTCAAGCCTGACCTTAAAAACCTCTAAGGAAGGAAATTACACCACCTTCCTAGGGAACCCATTCCAGTGCTTCACCACCCTCCTAGTGAAATAGTGTTTCCTAATATCCAGCCAAGACCTCCCCCACTGCAACTTGAGACCATTGTTCCTTGTTCTGTCATCTGGTATCACTGAGAAAAGTCTAGAGCCATTCTCTTTGGAACCCCCTTTCAGGTAGTTGAAAGCAGCTATCAAATCCCCCCTCATTCTTCTCTTCTGCTGACTAAATAATCCCAGTTCTCTCAGCCTCTCCTCATAAGTCGTGTACTCCAGCCCCCTAATAATTTTCGTTGCCCTCTGCTGGACTCTCCAATTTTTTCACATCCTTCTTGTAGTGTGGGGCCCAAAACTGGACACAGTACTCCAGATGAGGCCTTACCAATGTTGAATAGAGGGGAATGATCTTATCTCTCAATCTGCTGGCAATGCTCCTACCTATACAGCCCAAAATGCTGTTAGCCTTCTCGGCAACAACGTCACACTGTCGACTCATATCCAGCTTCTCATGCACTGTAACCCCTAGGTCCTTTTCTGCAGAACTGCTGTCTAGCCACTTGGTCCCTAGTCTGTAGCAGTGCATGGGATTCTTCCATCCTAAGTGCAGGACTCTGCACTTGTCCTTGTTGAATCTCATCAGGTTACTTTTGGCCTAATCCTCTAATTTATCTACGTCCCTCTGTATTCTATCCTTAGCCTCCTGCGTATCTACTCCTCCTCCAGTGTATCTACTTCTCCCAGTTTAGTGTCATCTGCAAACTTGCTGAGGGTGCAGTACATGCCATCCTCCAGATCATTAATGAAGATATTGAACAAAATTGGCTCCAGGACCGACCCTTGGGGCACTTTGCTTGATACCAGCTGCCAACTAGACATGGAGCCACTGATCACTACCCGTTGAGCCCAACAATCTAGCCAGCTTTCTATCCACCTTATAGTCTGTTTATCCAGCCCATACTTTAACTTGCTGGCAAGAATACTGTGGTAGACCATATCAAAAGCTTTGCTAAAGTCAAGGAATAACACGTCCACTCCAGTCCTGTAGGAATCCGTCAGAGCGGGCAGCGTCTCAGTGTTCCCGTCTGGACATAACAACGTGAGAGAGATGTAGAACTGACCTATCTGAGGGGCACCGTGCAGCCCATTGGACATTGTGCGCCCAGCAGCAGGGAACCTGTAGGACCACTGTTTGTACAGCGTACAGGGCCGGCTCTGGCTTTTTTGTCGCCCCAAGCAAAAAAAAAAAGAGGGTGGGGCCACCAGAGCACCAAAACGGGGAAGAAAACGGCGCGGCTGGAGCAGCAAAGCGGGTGGGGGGAATATGGCGGGACTGGAGCAGCAAAGCCAGTGGGGGGACACGGCACGGCTGGAGCGGCAAAGTGGGGGGGGGGACACAGCGCGGCTGGAGCGGCAAAGCAGGGGGGGACACGGCGCGGCTGGAGTGGCAAAGCGGGGGGGGGAACAACACAAAAATGGCACGGCTGGAACAGCAAAGCGGGGGGGCAGGGGGAGTAACAATGGTGCGGCCGGCAAAGCAGGGGGAAAACAAAACAAAAAACTCTACAGGGCAACCGGAGTCAGGGGACTCCCTGTGCTGCAGAGTGCGCGCCCAGTCTAATGTGGGGGAAGGGGAGGGAGCGTGGGGGAGAGACAGAAGCGGGGCGGCCAGCGCTTCAGCGGGGCACTCACCCCGCGGCCCCGATTGCTGCGCCGCCTGCCGGGAGGGCTCCGCTCCACTCCAGTCGGCAAGGACGCGGGCTGCCCTGCCAAGTTTGCTGCAGGGCGCTCCCCTCCTCCGCCCCCAACAGGGCGGTCAGAGCAGCGAAAAAAAAAAAAAAGGCAGCCGTGCCGCCCTAGATTTGGGCGGAATGCTGCCCCGTAGAATCTGCCGCCCCAAGTACAAGCTTGCTCAGCTGGTGCCTGGAGCCGGCCCTGACAGCGTAGGCCATTCAGAGCTCCCATGCCCAACAGGGGGGACCTATCTGGCCTTGGAGGGTTATACCAAGGGTCGCACCAAGAATATTTGTGTTAGGCCCCCAGGCGTTATGATCTGGGGGTGCCAGGAGATGGGTGGGGTAGAGCAGGGACGGTCTGAAGAAGCATGTGCTGAGGGTGGCGGGGTTTGCCTCATGTCACCTACCGGAGGAGCTCCTGCCATCGCTTGGTGTCAGATCCCTGGCTTGGTAGATGTAGCAGTGTAGCTGGTAGTAATTGGGCTCTGGAATATGAAGAGTTCACAGGTCTCACCCACACTCCTCCTCACCTGTTACGCAGAGGTGCCCTGCGGTGTCCCCCCATTCCTGCCACCATCCAGGGCCCAGCTGCAGAGGCTTCAGTCCTTCCGTCCATGGAGAGGGGCCCAGGAGGAGCCAATGATCGCAGGGACCCTGAAACCAGTGGATGGAGGGACAGATTGGGGGGCTACCTTCCTTCTAGGGCTCTGGGGCCAGGTGTGATCCCCTCCATGCCAGTGACTCACGCTGGAAGACACAGGTGATCAGAGGAGTGTTCAGCTGCAGGATGTTCTGGGCTGGGGACCTCTTCTCTCTCTCTCCCTCCTCCAGGATCTTTTTCTCTTGCTCCGTTTGTTTCTCTTTCTCTTCTCCTTCCTCCTTCTCTTGATCTTCAAACTCCATGCCCTGAGCAGAGAGCAGTCCTCAGCCCCTGGGCACCCTCAGCTGCAGGACGTCCAGCTGGAAGTGCTGGGACCCGGGTGGAGCTCTCACTGCCAGGATGCCCTCAGCACCCCCTTCCGGCTGCAGGTCCTGCTTCCTGTTTCCAGCTCCACGGAGTCTATAGCCCCTGCCCTGGCTATACATCCTCACTAACACAACAACCACTTCCTCCCACCTCTGTTGTAACCATCCCCATCATTCCTCTCCATTCCTCTCTATGGCTGCATCTCCCTGGGGGCTCAGGAGCACCCTGCCTTGGGTCTGTGAGCTACCTTGGGGCAGGATGACCCTTCTGTGTCAATCAGCCCTCTCTAGCCTATGGAGACCCTGCTTTGGGCCAGTGGTTTGTGATAGTGGCTGGGCAGGTGCTTTCTGGGAGAGGAAAGAAGAGAGGCTCCAACTGGAGACAATGGGCCAGGGGTTGCACTCCTCCCTCTCTAGCCTGAGACCACCCATTGGCATAAGGCTGCATGCACAGCTCCTACTGGATCAGCTGCAGCCGGGGGTTTCCAGCTGAGATCTGCCTGCCTCAGGGAAGCCTCCTGTTGGCTCACTCTGCAAGGCTGCTGCCTACGAGCCTCCCAGTTCCTGTCATGCCCAGTGCATGGGTCTGCATGGGTCTGGCCAGGTGATAGGGGGGAAGGGGTTCCCAGCCATTCTAGCGTTTGGCTAGCCGGGGACAGGATCTTACTTAGAATAGCGGCCAAATGAACAGCCAAGGGCAATGCCCCTTTGCTGCCTGGCCTCTTACCAGGGAGCCCTCCAAGAGGAAAATGGGAGCCACCCTGGCGGGCTGCACAGGCACGAGCTTCCTGTGCCAGCAGCGCCGCCGGTAAGTGTCATGCAGCCGGGGCTGCAGGTGGAACTTCCAGCCAAAACAGGAGGCATATTCCCAGGTGTCCTCTTCCGCCGGCTTCCCTGTCGAGTGCTGCAAAAATGGGACAGTCCTGAGAAAGAGGGAAGAGCTGCGCCACAAGGATCCAGCTCAGATTCAATCCTGACCCTCCGTAAGATTTCCCCGAAGCAAGTCCCCTCCCTGGCCATCAGGTTTCACCCTGAGACACTTTGGAGCTTTCCAGCTCCATTTTGCAGACTTCAGAGGCTCAAGTACAATCCGTGAACCTGGGGGAGTGCATCTCCAAACAGCTCAGTTGACTTTGGTGGAGCCCCGGTGATTTGCAGAGGAGCCAGGCCGCCTTACACCAGCTGAGGGTTTGTCCTCGCAGTGTGGTGTGTGTCTGACGCTCCCTCACCTCTCGGGTGCTGGGAGCAGCCCCTTCCGAGCCAGCCCCATAGGCACCATGAGCACAGCCCCAGAGCTCGGCCACTGCCACCACTTACCAGCTGGAGAAAGGAGGCGATTTCCTGCTCCTGGTTCTGAGCGTTCAGGTCCCGACAGCGTCTCCGCAGCCAGCGCCGACGCCGGTGTGTGTGGTATGTCTTCTCTGCAGCATTCCAGGATTGGGGGGTTCCAGTGGGGGGGATGCCAATGCCGTACTCCCAGCCTGAGAGAGGAGCCGTGCTGCCATCAGGACCTGGGAGGAGGCCCCAGGAAGGTGTGCTCACATCCTGGTGATCGGACCCTCTCTCATGAAACCAGGCAACCTCCTGCATGGCCTCTCCTGCTGCCTGGGCTCACTCCCCAACTGCCTGGGATGGACAAGGTGCTGATCCTGTGACTGAGGCTGGCAGGGAGAAGCTGCAGCCAGTACACGTGTTCATGCACCAGCTCTCTCTGTCTGCCAGCAGGGAAAGCCTAGGAAACTCCCCTCATGTGCCCACCAACCCAGGTCTAGAGCAGCCTCCTCCAAGGGTGATAGGGGAGCTCAGTCTCCATGGCCTGTCTGCTGAGGCTGCCAGCAAGATGGGAAGCTTGTACCAGTGGTGGTGTCGGTGATCCTGTGATGAGGATGCTTGTCTGCTGGGAACCCGCTAAACTCACTCTGGGCTGCTGAATGGCCCTCGCAAAGACTGCCCCACAGACCCTTCAGGATGTGCCCAGGAGAACACAGTCAGCACTGAGCCCCACAAATCAGGGTGGGCAGCAGCTTGGTCCTGGCTCTCTGATTGCTCCACAGTGGCCACACCGATTTCCCTGGAAACAAGCATGGGAAGGCCACTTACCAGACTCATCCACAGCTCGGTTCACCTCCACCCTCCAGCCTTCCTCGAAGTGCCAGCCCTTAGGGCACACGATCCCTTCCTTTGGGGAGACAGCGGCTCCGCCCTGGAACCGAGACAACAGGGGAACTGTGGAGCTGAGCATGTTTGCTGGAGGTGCCCCGGACCTTTCAGAAGGGTCCAGCAGCCATGGTCAGGGCCAGACTCTCTGGAGAGCCCAGCCTGTCATGGGTTGAGCCCTCTGACACATCCAAAGCACTGAGTGTCACAGCAGGAGCTGCTGGGAGCTGAACCCCTTTGCAAATAATGTCCTCAGAGACCAGGGCCCAGGGAAAGTGTCAGCACCATGGAGACCAAAGCCTCTGGGCATCCCTGGGAAAAGGTAGACGCAAACCAGGGCGGGCAGAAAGCCAGGCTGCAGGCTGGAGCTGGTATATATCCTGGAGAGGGGCTGGAGAGGTTCTGGTTTGATGGCACAAATGAATGAAAAACAACCTCCAAGATGACACCTCCCACCAGCCAGTGCTGCTTGCACCCAGGGCTCCCTCCTCTCCTCACCGCATCAGTGTTGGGAGAAGGGGCTGGGGCCCACTCTTCCCCTGGCTGCCGGCTCTCGTTCTCGTACACCTCCTCCAGCACCTCACTGTGGTTGGTCTCAGTATCCAGCAGCAGCCTGTGCAGGAGGCCAGGGCAGAGTCAGGAATGCAGGAGTCTCATCTCATAGCTTTTCCAAAGGGTTGGCCGGACAGCTCTGCATGGATCCTCCTGTCATCTCCTGTTCTCTCCCATCAAACCTCAGGGACCTGTCCCTCTAGTCCAGTACCTGGCACCTCCATCTGGAACCCTCCACCAGTGAGGGAGGACGTTCCTCCTGACCCCAGCTGGAGATCCACTCACACCTTGAGGCCTGATACAAGGTCTGAGAGCCCCGGGGCAATAGTCCTCGCTAGCATGACTGCAGATGCGATCCTGACTGGGACATGTCTAATCTCTCCTGGAAACAGACTCATCTTTTTGCTTCAATAGTATCCTGCAGCAGTGAGTTCCACAGCTTAGCTGTGCAATCAGCTCTCTAGGCCCTTCACTGGCTCAGCTCTTCCCATCCTACTCCAACACTGATGTGGGGGACTCAGCGGAAGGCACATTTAACCCTTTAAACACCTTCCCTCACCAGGAGCCTGTACTAGCCAGTGTCATAAGTTAATGATCTGTTGCATACCAGGATGTTTCCCAAAGCCCATCTCGTGCTGTTTCCTCCTTTGGCCATGTCCGGCGTTTCAGAGAAAGGTGTAAGCTCACTTCATAGCACCCCTCACAGTACAGTACTATACACATGGGAGATCTCTCCCAGAGCCCCTGAAACTCCTCCTCCCCATAATGGTTTTTGGGCTTCCTCCTGGCCTGGTTCTCATTGGCAGGAGACAGCCCCTGTGAAGGGCTCTCAGCAGGACAGCATGTCACACGACTCACCTCCTCTGTGGCTCCACCGCCCAGTCGCCATCCCAGTGCCAGCCCTTGGGCAGCTGGAACTTGTCCCTTGGGACACCAATCTTCCCGGTTATGTCCGAGAAGCTGGGGTGCTGCATCAGCCCTTTGGGCCCCCACTTCCCAAAGATCTTCACCTGGTTCTCATACTGAGTAGGGCACAGGGGAGTGACAGACACAGACGGAAGCAGGTCAGAACAGGTGCAATTCCGCAGACACAGGGCGGGCTCCGGGCGTGGGGTGAGCGCTGGGCAGCTCCAGCCAGTGCGGGGTGGCAGAAGGGCTGAGCAGAGCTGCTGTGGAAGGGGTGTGCGAGGCACATGAGCTCTTATGGGCTGGACCCGCTCCAAAAGCAGCCACCATGCATGGGCAGAGCCCGCTCCACCCCTGCATGGCTCTCCGGCTCCCAATAGCCCGAGGCAAGCGACAGCAGCTAAGAGATTCTGGCACATCTCTTACCTTCAGGAAGAGGGTGTGGGTTTTCCTGAAGGTAAGAGGCTCAATTGGCCTGCTGAGGGTGCACCCAGTGTACGCAGCATTCTCTGTCGGCTCCAGCACCACCCTTGTCCAGCAAACCTCCCTCCCCACATGGAAGCCCCGGCAGATTATCTCTGCCTCTCGCCCCAGAGCTGTCCTCCTCCTGCTTACCGTCTCTGCATAGACACCAATCTTCCCCTCGCAGTGCCTCATGAACTCCTGGCTGTCGGACACCAGACTCAGCCACATTCGCATGCGCAGCTGGCCATGGATGGTGTCCTTCCCATCCCGCCGGGGGCTCTGCAGGAGAAAGGCAAAGGGGCCGTGCTGGACCCGCTCCAAAAGCAGCCACCATACGTGGGCAGAGCCCGCTCCACCCCTGCTTGGCTCTCCGGCTCCCCACAGCCCGAGGCAAGCGACAGCGGCTAAGAGATTCTGGCACATCTCTTACCTTCAGGAAGAGGGTGTGGGTTTTCCCGCACAGCTTGCCACAGGCACAGGGACCGGCCTTGGAGAACATGATGGTGTGAGCCTTCACGCGGGCATAGGCCACCCGCTTCTCCTTGCACAGCATCCAGATCACCACATCGGGCATGCTGGCTTGGGGCTGGGGGTGGCCGCACATCAGGAGAGAGAAGAGATTTCACAGATGCTATTGCAGGAGCAGAGGGCTGCTCCTGGGCTGCTCTCCTTCCCATGGCAGGGGCTGTGCCAACTCAGCCCCTTAGGCTCCCCCCTCATGCCAGCCTGGCCCTCCTGATAGGCCTGTCTGCAGATGCAACCCCCAGCGTGACCAGAGAGCCCCTCTGGAGCTATTCAGCACTAACTCAGCATCACTCCTAGCTACCAGTGACCCAAGGAATGAACAGCGAGATCAGAGACTGGAGAGTGAGAGCTCCCTGGCTAAGCATGTCTCCATTCTTCTCCAGGACTGCTCAGCCTGGACACTAGAGGAGATGACGTTAGAGGCAGGGCCAGCTCTAGGCACCAGCAAAGGAAGCAAGTGCTTGGAGTGGCCAATTAGAAAGGGGCAGCACGTCCAAGTCCTCGGTGGCACTTCCCTTAGTCCCTCTCTTCCTCTTTGAGCTGCCGCTGAAGTGCCACTGAAGAGGAAGAGAGGAAGCGAAGGACCCGCCGCCGAATTGCCGCAGAAGAATGAAGCGGCACGATCGAGCTGCCGCCGAAGTGTTGCCGATCAGCTTTGTCTTTTTTTTTTGCTTCGCAGCTTGGGGCGGCAAAAAAGCTAGAACCGACCCTGACTAGAGGAGATGCTGGCGGGCAAGGCAGCCTGGGGATGGTGTCTGGGGAAGGGGTGCAAGGCCTTGGCCTACCTCCGGAGTGACGGAGTTGATCCTCTGCAGCCAGTCCTCTACCTTGAGGATCAGAGTCTTTGGGTTCATCCCAGCGCTCAGCCTCTCTGCAGACCTGGCTACTTGGTGGAGGAGCCGACGACGTAGGTCCCTCAGCTGCTGATCCAGGACTGTGGCTGTCACCTGACCTTCCAAACTGGGCAGCGGCCTGCTGTGAGGAGCATCAACAGGGAGAGGTCAGAGTTCCCTCACTGCCACCAGCTACCCAGGGCAGAGAGCATGGGGGTCTGATAACTGACCTGCCCCTTGGCTTGCGGGTGGAGAGATGAGAAATGTGGAACTGACCCATGGCATCATGTAAGTCAGAACTGGAAAAGACATGGCCAGTCCCTCTCCTGGCCAGGCAGGATTGCTCCCTGCAGCACTTTTGCCAGTGCTTTGTCCAGTCCAGTTTTACATGTCTCAAGTGATGGAGATCCCACCCCGGTCCCACATCCTCATTGATCTCACTGGCAGGAAGGACTCCCTGAGAGTCAGCCTTCAGTTTCCATTTCTCAAGTCCATCCCGTCACTCCTAATTACCCTACGTTTCCCATCCTAAACAATCCCCCTTCCTCCTTGGGGTTGACACCCATCAGACTTTTGCAGACTATGATCACATTCCCCACGCCCTAGACACTGCTTAGCTAAGATGTAACCCCGTTAGCTTGCCAGCCCCCTGTTTCTCCTAACTCCTCCCAGCTGGAAAATACCCTTCTGGAGATGAAGACATGTCATGAGGGCACAGCCTGATCTGTAACCTCCATGCTAGGTTAGGAAGCCAATAGATGGTGAGGACATGGACAGACACTGGAGATCCAGCTTCGGAGAAAGGCACTGAGAAAGCTGGCACCATAGTCTGGCAATCAAAAGCCCAGAGTAGCCAACCTCTGGAGACAGGGGGACACATGCAGTATTGTCGATATAGCCTTCTTGTACAGTTTGGCAGTGTGACGCAGTAGGGAACGGGGTGGATTGACCTGGGAATGTCGTTTAGTTTTACTAGGGTTTTCTGCATGGGTGATGGGAGAGCAGGGGATGACTTTAGGTGAGGGACGGTACCTGAGCCTATAACCTGAGCCAGGAAGGGGGTCCGGGAAGCTGGACAAAGGGAGGAAGCCTGCTGAAAGGGGTTTTTTTGGTTTCAATTTTGGGCTGGCTGGGAAGAGGCAGGGAATCCTAGTCTGGGGTCTAAGATCCTTGCCCCCCGGAGGGACCTGGCTGAGAGGTCCTGGTTGTACCTACAAGCCCTGCTTGAGACTGTGTTCCTGTCGTCTAATAAACTTTCTGTTTTACTGGCTGGCTAAGAGTCACATCTGACTGCAAAGCGAAGTGGGGAGGGGTGTGCAGGACCGTCTGGCTTCCCCAGGACTCCGCCTGGGCAGACTCGCTGTGGGAAGCACATGGAGGGGCATATGCTGAATGCCCCAAGGAGAGATCCAGGAGGTGAAGCTGTGTAAGCTTCTTGCCCTGAAAATAGTCTGCTCCGAGGGAGAGGAGGCTCCCCAAAATCCTGACTGGCTTTGTGGGGAGCAGTTCCAGAGCATCGCCCAGGGACTCTGTGACAGGCAGCCCCTTTGGTAATAAATGATACTTTGCCCTTCTATAGCATCTTTCCCGTGAGGATCTCAAGGCCAGGTGCTCACAGATTGCGATCTGTCACTCCGGTAAAAATCTGGAGTGACTCCACTGAGGTCAACATTCATACCTGGGTAACTGAGCTCTGAGTCTGGTCCTTTAGGGTTAATTACACAATGTATAATTCCCATTCGACACAGTGAGACTCTAGATCACAGTGAGAGGAAGGCCCAGGTTTTCAAATATCAGGATGTAGCCGTGTTAGTCTGTATCCATAGAAACAACAAGGAGTCTGGTGGCACCTTAAAGAATCTTTAAGATGCCACCGGACTCCTTCAGGTTTTCAAAGGTGCTCAGCACATTGGGGGCATGTAGGGTGCTGCACACTTGGAGATTTGGCTCTGAGGTCTGGTGTAAGGCTAGCCCCTGCTGGTGGCAAGGTCACCCAGAGCCAGTGACGAATGGAACCCAGGAGTCCTGACTCGCAGTCCTGTGACCATCAGTAAAGCCCTGTGAGATCCTGGAGAGCTGCAGGAGTGCAATGCAATTTATTACTTTATTATTCATCCTCTGAGAGGAAAGCTGTGCAGGTCACACTCCTGAGCTGCCCAGAGGGTATGTCTACACTGCGATTAAAAGACGGTGACTGGTCTTTGCCAGCTGACTTGGGCTCACGAGGGTCGGCTCAGGCTGCAGCCTAAGCTCTGGGACCGTCCCATCTCGCAGGGTCCTAAAGCCTGGGCTCCAGCCCAATCCTAAATGTCTACACTGCAACTGAACAGCCCCTCAGCCTGAGCGCTGCGAGCCCGGGCCAGCAGTGAGGGTCTCATTGCAGTGTAGATGTACCCAGGAAGACCAACACTTAGCGTCCTGGCTCACTTGCAGTCCTCCAGCAGCTCTTTCAGCAGCTTCTTCCAGACGTCACCCAAAGATGGATCCTCGGCGGTTCGGACGGATCTCAGAGCATCCAGATTTGATGTCTGATGGAGAAGGAAATCAAGTCAGACTTTATCTGCGGCTCATCCTCCAACCGGTGGGCCAGGGCACAGAGCTACAGTGCAACTGATTCAGTTTCCAGTCAAGTCAACAGGGGGTCTCTCCATTGACTTTAACCAGTAGGGCCCACATTCCTCCCTCAGGACAGATCCAGTATTTGGTGCATCTCGAGCTGTGAAGGGGAGGAGCTAAGAGATAAGCCACAGGAAAAGTCTGTGCCTGAGGGGTTTGGGTGTGGCTGGCATGGGAGCTACAATGAAGTTATAATAGTCATTAGAGGTAGAAAAGGCCCGTTAGTGCCCATCCAGACCGTCTGCTGCCAGTGCCGGATTGTTCTCTACCATGCACGTGCCAGGATTTGGTTTAGTCTAGTTTTTAGTGTCTTCCATCCATAGGTGCTGGAACTTGGGGGGCAAAGGGACGCTGCTGCACCCCTGGCTTGAAGTGGTTTCCATCACATATAGTTTGGTTCACTGGCTCCCAGCCCCCCTGCTTCCATCCCTTTCCTTGGGAGACAGACGATTCTACAGTCTAATACATCTTGCTGTTTAACTCCACCTCTCATTCCTTACTGCCCCTCCTTGTGCCCCAACCAGCCCTTCTCCTTCCTGGCATTTTACCCTTAACACACTTGCAGACTGTTATATTCCTGCCTGTAGTCACCACTTAGCCAAGAGAGGGCCAGGTAATCGGTTGAGTCATCCCCTGCAGGCTCACCCCTCCAGCCCCTTGACGGTTTTAGTTGCTCCTCTCTGAGCTCTCTCCAGTCTGCCAATACCTCTCTGGCATTGAGCTGCCCACAGCATTCCAGATGTGCTCGCGTTGGAGCTGTCCCTTGTGGGCTCTGTGATGGGGTGCCCCTCTGTGCACACAACCCCTGTCTGCTGCTGTCCCTCATCCCAGATTCATGCCTAGCTTTGCAGTCTGTTCTTGGTGATTTGCCCGGCTCCCTGCACAGCGAGGACCTGCACTCACCAGCCTATCCCGTGTGGAGTGCAGGATGTTCAGGGTGTCCATGTAGTAGCTAGCGTCCTCCCAGAACGAAGTGATGGCCACCATTGGCTTGGTGTCGTACCACGGCAGATAGTGATAATGGTTTCCTGGACAGCAGGAAGGAAGGTAGGTGGACTACTTGGCTCAGGGGAGCTCAGGCATGTTCCTTAGGGACATGATGGGTGGAAGCAGGCTGGGTGGGTTAATATCAGCAGCGTGCATCCTATGTAGCTTCTCTCCCCTGCTGCTGGCCATGGGTTTGTAGGGCCTGACGCATGTCCCTCTGTGAGGGCCCCTTGACAGCTTGAGGAATAGGTCTGTGTCCAGTTATGAATTCCACCTGGTTTTATGAACACTCTTCATAACTGTGACCATCACTGGGGATTAGATCTCAGGAACTGGACAGGGAGAGAGGGCTTGTTTGCACATGCAGTTATTCCACAATAGCCCCTGCACTGTCAGTTCACAGCCTGCCTTAAGTACAGACAAGCCCCGAGGAAGCTCTGTCGGGAAAGGCATGATAAGGCCATCAGAAGCTATCACCACTGAATGGCTCTCGCCTAGTGACTCTCTACACAGAAACCTGCCTGAGGCAGGGGGCAGGAATCCCACAGTCTGGGATGGTGGAGAGCGGCAGCATCTGCACTTCATTCCCTGGCCCAGAGGCGTCGAGAGTGCTTTAAAAAGGAGTGCTTCTCCAAGCCAAAGAAGCAACTGGGGTGTGTGGGTGGGGCTGGGGCGCTGGTGTCAGGGTCTGGCTGGACTGTGGGTTCCCACTGCCAAGGGGGATGTCAGACACAGGGTCTGCACCTGGGACTATGCCCAAGGGATCGAGAGCAGGGACACTGACCAGTCACCACTCAGACCTGGGGGTTAGCAACACGTGGGATGCAATGGTTGGCTCTCCTCACAACGGACTGGTGTGTGTCCAGAGACTGAGACCAGCCCCTGCACAGACAGAAGGGGCTCATGGCGATATGCCCCCCAGGAACAGAACTGGTCAAACTTTTTGCAATAAACATTTTTCTATCGGAAACTGCCACTTTGTCATAGAGTCATAGTCTAGTCCAACCCCCTGCTCAAAGCAGGACCAATCCCCAGACAGATTTTTACCCCAGTTCCCTAAATGGCCCCCTCAAGGATTGAACTCACAACCCTGGGTTTAGCAGGCCAATGCTCAAACCACTTGTCAAAACTGAACCTTTCTGTGAGAATGGGGTGATTTTGACATAATTTTGATTAGGAAAAAAATTGACAAGAAGTGTTTCAAGAAGCTCAAACCAGAACACTCTGACCTTCTGGGAGCAGAACTTTTCGTTTGAAAATGGATATTTTTGTAATATACAATTAAAGCAGTCGAAATCGGAAGGAAACGTTTCCGTTTGATCAAACCAGAACGCTTCAACTGACCCCAAGGACATTTTCTGGAAAATTTCACTTCACAGGAAAATTTGAAATTTTGTTTGTTTTCATTCAGACTTGGAAGAGGAACAACCATCGGAACGTCAGGATTTCCTGCAGAATGCTCTCTCAGAATCTGGCTCCTCACATCTCTCCATCTCTCCAGAGCTCTTCCTTCTCCTGACTTCCTTCCTGCTTTCCCACCCTTCCACCCCATCTTGTGCCTCCCGGGCAGCCTGTCTCCTCTCCCCTGGCCTTGCCTTGTTCCTACCGTCAAACACAGCTTGGCTGTACTGGGTGGTTGAGGCACAGGGCTTGCATGTCATATCAAACTTGTTGCCATAGTTCCCGATGCTGACCTCAAACTGGATCAGCTCCTTGATAGCGGGCAGCATGGTGGCTGAATAGAAGATGGCACACAGGCCGTACTTGCGCCGGGACAAGTATCGCTGGCAAAGGAAAGACCCAACAGGCAGGTTAGGACGGGGAGGGGGCAGGTGATGGTGTCTTGGTCACTATCACCTGTCCCTGCAGGTCATCAGCAAGGACCTAACCTGAGACCTGAGGCAGCAAAGTACCAGCCTCTGCTGTTTGAGCTAAAGGAGTGACAGCCCTAGCTGATGGCAGTAGCAGACTTTATCCTCTGTGTGGGCCAGTCAGCAGCAGGAGATGTGATCATACTGTGACTTCTATACCTTGGGGGAGCATCCTGGAACCCCCATAGTCCTCATTTTCATATAATCATGATCTCACATAGAAAGCAAGACTTGTAAGGTATCAGGGGAAGGTTATGATCTGCTGAAAGTCATTTCTCTGTCCATACGTGTGTATCATTAATGCATATAAGTTATGAGAATTGTGTAGTATGGTTGTCACTAAAGCATGCTGTAAATGGGGAGATCAGCCAGATATTAGCTCCCCAGAGGCAACAGCAAGGAAAGAACCAATGCCCGGGTGGGGTGTCGAACAACCCATCACCAGCCATTGTCCATCAAGGGAGCTACAGTGCAATGACTCCCCTGCATGAGGCCACACTGGGGGAATTGCTCAGCCTTGCACAGTTGCCAACTTTCACGCAGTAAATAAGCACCCTGACTTTCACAATAAACCCAAAATCAAGCTAATTCCATTTCAAAACAAGGCCAAAACAAGCCAATCCCTAAGAACCCCAACACTCTATGTCACTAGATCCCTCCAGCGTGCAGTCTGGGATTGTGGTAGGCCTGCTGTGCACTCCTGACTCTCTCCCCAACTTGCCCCTGCTTGCCCCCACCCACTTTGCCGGGAGCTAATAAAACAAAAGAACCAACAAGCTACAACAAGCAACAAGCTAGATGCCCAAAACTACCCAATAAGCAACTCACAAGCCAATTAAGCCAAAAACAAGCCCAGTTTCTGTGTTTTTTAATGGGTTTGCCGTATCTGCAACCTTGCTGGGTGACTCAGCAATGCTCCCACACATGCCTGGACTTGCGCTCCTCGAACACATGGACTGAGGGTATAGAACAGGCAGAGTGCACACATACTGGACTTTCTCCTGCCTCAACCTATGCTGCAAGCAACTAAGACACTGAGAAGAAGATTGAAGACTCCAACATAGGAGACTGGCCCAGGTTTAAGGGACAAACCTGTCTATTAAGGACAGCAATATCCAGTGGGGTGAGAAACTGCTTAATCTAGATGTTGCCCAGTCTAACGGGGATGAGAGTTTAGACTGCCTGCTTAGATTTTATTTCTTCTCATAATTACCTCTGACTTTTTGCCTATCACTTAGTATCACTTACAATCTACCTGTTACAATCAATACATTTGTTTAGTTATTTATCTTTACCAGTGAGTTTGTATGACGTGTGGGGCAAATCTGCTCAGGTTTGACAAAGGCCAGGGGCGGCTCTAGGTATTTTGCCGCCCCAAGCACAGCAGGCAGGCTGCCTTCGGTGGCTTGCCTGTGGGAGGTCCCCAGTCCCGCTGATTTGGCGGCAGCCTGCGGAAGGTCCGCCGAAGCCGCAGAAACAGCGGACCCTCTACAGGCAAGCAGCTGAAGGCAACCTGCCTGCCGCCCTTGCGGTGACCGGCAGAGCGCTCCCAGTGGCTTGCTGCCCCAGGCACGTGCTTGGCGTGCTGATGCCTGGAGCCGCCCCTGACAAAGGCTGGTGTCTGCCCACTTTCCATTGATGAAGTGGTGAACCAGTTAATAAATCTGCACTGCCTGTCTTCAGCGGTGCAAGACTGTATATTCCTGGGGTACAGTGCTGGGAGCTGGGGGGATTTGGCTGGTGCTTTCTCTGCATGATTCATGAGTGGCTCTAGGAGCATTCATGAAATCTAGCTGGGTGTGGGATCTCCACATGTGGTTTGCTGAGTGATCACAGTGCCTGGAGGGGTTTGCTGCTAGTCACTAGCCAGGCACTGTGACAGACAGCCCAGGCTGGGGAGAGTTCAGGGGGCACAACGGTCCCACAGTCCCAGGCTGCACCCCAGGGATCCCAGTACAACGAGCAGCATGAAATACACCGCTCGTTGTACTGCGCAAGATTTACACTTCATCCACTGGTGTAAAGATTTTAAGTGAGGCTTTAAGTGTGGTGGCTAAGGACAGTCAGGAGGAGGCTACCGATTTGTTATTTTCTGTTTGCTTATTTCGGGAAAGGGAAGTAGGGACAGAAAAGCAGGAACCTGAGTGAAAGCAGTGAAACGATTGCGAAGTTGGAGCTTTTTAGGCTGCAGGTTGCAGAAAAGGAGAGGGAGCACCTGAGAATATTGCTGTTAAAGAAACTGGCCATGGAGGAGAAGGAAAGAGAGTGGGAGGAAGGAGAGAGAGAGACAGAAAATGCAAATTGGACTTGCTAGAGAAGTAGAACCAGAAACCGCCAACCCCAGCCATTCCCATCACTCCAAAAATCCACAATTGGGACCACCTATGGCCTGCATACAGTAAGACCAACTCCTGCACTGCAGCTGGAGGCAACACCACATCGGGAAGGGATGGGGGTGTGATGCCGTCCAGGGAGAGACCTGTCCATGTTGTTAGCTGCCAGCAGGTTGAGGCTGAACCACAGGCAAAGCCGGCTCTAGGGAGCAGAGAGAAATGTGTCCCAGAGGAGAGCCCAGAGAAGGGTGATGGAATCTCAGAAACCACTGAGGTGGGTGAGGATTCCTGTGACTCTGTAACACAGGGAAGCAGGTGCTTCCAAGTGTGGGAGGGGCTGAGACTAGCTCCTTTCCAGCAGAAGGCAACGTGCCATCAGTTGCAGGGGCAGGAGAGGGGCTGGTGATTAAGGAAACTGTCCTAGTTGTTATCTGGCAGAGTTCTGCAGATGAACAAGAGACAGACTCCTTCCTAGGGAGCACAGAGGAATGTGTCTTAGATGGGGGCCCAGAGGAGGAAACTGGGGAAGGAATAGTGGGGGTACAGGAATGTCTCCTCACTAGTCACTTGGGGCAGGATGCCCAGGACACTAGGAGGATGGCTGGGTCAGCATCTGTGCACCCAGGCACTTAGTCCAGGACCCAGGTTTTGAGAGGGAACCATGTGACTGACTTCCTGGAGGGGAGCAGTCACACAGCTGACTTCCCAGGGACAGAGAAAGGGGTGGCGAAGGTACCTCAATCCAGGTCCCAGTTTTTCAGGATGCTATTTCTGAAAAGTTTTTGGAAAGTAACTGTGTCTCTTTACATCAAGATGCAGCTCCAACGTCTCGGGCAGCAGAGGATTTGGGACCAGAAAATTGCCAGATGGTGGGTTGTGAGAATGCAAATGACCCAATGGGCAGAGAAGGGGGTGCTTTCCCCCAGGCTGGTGAGACACAGGGAGCAGTTATGGGAAAGCTGCTGGGAAAAGGTGAATCTGATCAAAGCATAAACACACCTCGCCCACAGAGCAGAGATCACAGTCCTCTAGGAAAAGGGGGCAGGGAGGGACTCAGTGCTGGGAGGGGGAAACACAGGGTGACCCCAAAAGAGGAGCTGGATTTTCTGTATATGTACAGTCCTGAGGTTGGGAGACCGCTCCCCCAGGGGCCAGCCAATGTGCAGGATCCCACTGAACACCCATCTTGCCAGACCCTAGGCACCAAAATTCCAGAAATATGATTAAATTAAGAACCCAGGCAGAGGGGAGCCCTGGAGGGAAAGAAAAGTCCGTGACTGATTACAAGGGAAAGAGTCAAATGACACCCTGGGGTTCCTGTTCTCTAAGCCATGTATCCACCAGGAACACACACGGCCTCTGATCCTGGTGGGGAAAGAACCAGACTCATGGGATCACCAGTGATCTGACCTTTGGAGGGAAGCTTTGCCCTTCTGTACTTTCCTAGGTACACTGGGATTGCCAGACAGGATCAGGCTTCATCTAGCCCCATGTCCCGCAAGAGCCACCACCAACTGCTTCAGCAGAAGGTGCAAAAACCTCACAATAGCAGATGTGGGATAATCTGCCCCCATGATGGTCTCATTCTCACCCTGGAAAGTTAGTAGCTAAACCCTGAAAGCTTGAGAGGTTTTATCTCCCTTCCAAAAAGTGATAGCATTAACTATTACAGCGCTTCATTTTGTCATTCCCCATCTAAATTTCCTCTGAATGAGGTCAAAGGTTCTGTTTAGATCTCCCTGGTAGCAGAGGCTATACAGCTTCTCTGGGGCGCGCTGGTGAGGGGGGACCAGGGATGGTTGCGGCATGATCAGCGTAACTGGACGAAATGTGTCCAACCTCTTTCCGATATTCTCCCAGCACCAAGAGGACACATTCTGGGGCCCTGCCTTTCTCACAGCTCCAGGATGTGTTTTGTTGTCAAGTGCAATTCTGCTCTGAGCCGTGACAGTAAGAACTGCATGGGGAGTTTATTAAGTTCCTATCTCAGATGGGCTCAGGGGCCAAGTGAACGTGTGTTTCTGTCTAACTGCCAAGCCCTGCAACTGGAAGAGAAAGTCGTGGGCTCCTGGAAGAGCCACTGGGAGCTCCCAAGGCAATCACAGCTCATAAAGGGCTGGCTGGAATGCTCACACAGCATTACAATTCATAAATGATGTGCCGCTTCCTTCTGCTGGAACTGCTTCCTGAGAAACTCTGTTCCCCTGCTCCCCATCCCCATTCATTGTTAGGCCATAGCTGGGCTGCGGTGTTGGGGTCACACCCTCAATCATGGCTAGTTACCTCCACCCTGGCAACAGCCTCTGCAGGGATCTCCTCTATTTCCTGCAGGGGGGTCCTATCCATGCTGGTGTTTAATTCCACTAGAATCCGACCTCGATAGGCCACTCCTTCCTCCTGGAAGACAAATAGGTCCAGAGAAGAGGATAGAAGAGCAAGGAAATGGGAGACCATGGAAGAGGGGTAAGAGAAGAGAGAGAAGAGCATGGGGAAACTTTCCCCACCCTTTTTCCAGGTCTGACATCAAGCGCAAGAAACCCAAACAACTGTCTGAGCCTCTTGCCACAATGTTTACGGGCTCCATGCAGGCTCTGCAGCTCATGGGACAACTCAGGGCAGTAAGAAGCAACTTATGGGCTGTGCAGGAGGAGAAAGGTTTCTACCAGATTTCTCCCTGTTGCAGACTGCCCGGCTCACCCCACCTCAGGTCTGCCCTTGCTCCTCCAGACCCTTCTCCTCCCTTCCTAACTTCCCCTTCAGCAACAGCCAGAGGTCACTCATGCTGATGATGCAGGCTGGGAGCACTGCTTAGCGCTAGAAGTAGCCTGCTACCCCAGGAGCGACCATGTCTCCGTGAGTTGGGCTCAGAGGGGAAGGCGGAGGACAGACACTGTGGGTTTGGGGAGATGGGCTATCACCTACTGGTCATCCTCTCTCATCCCCCTGTACAATTCACTCATCTCTGGAGCAGCTTGGGGAACTGTGGGGTGCTCCCGTCAGTGAAGGCCAGAGTCAACCCAATGCTGTGGCCAGATGCCACACTACGAGCCTAGTGGCATGGACTCAAGGCAACCCCAGGTCTTGGGAGTCATGAGGACCCCGCCCCTAGGACATGCTTTCCCTGGGATCTGGGCCATGAACGGAAGAGAGACACTTACGCTCCCAGAGTTGAGTTTCTCATATGGGTCGTGGAGGCTGGTGAATTCCCTGGGGCTCCCATAGAGGGTCAGGAAGCTGGGTCCAAAGCATGGCAGGAACCCGGAGAAATCCCCTGGAACCAAGAGAGGAACGTGAGAGGATGAAAGGGCCCAGAATGAAGCCAGCTCTCGGTGAGCAGTCAGAGCCCCTTACCTTCTATCTCAGCCCCCATGGAGGACACCTGGGACAGGTTGATGTACGTGGTCCCAAGGACGTCTCTCTTTCCTGCTTGGTCCCTGGAAATGCAGAGCAGACAGCAAAGGGCCTTTCTGTGTCATTGGAGCAGGCTGGGGGTGCTGCTGAGAAAAAGGCCCACCAAGTGCTGCGTGCTCCTACCAAGCCCTGGGGTCTATGGACACTGGCTTCTGCCAACCCAGTCAAGGGGTGTGACAAAGTGGGACTGTTCTTAATGTTTCCTCTGAATACTGTGTGGGTGCCTCAGTTTCCCCTATGCATTTCTTAAGTCTCCAGTGTGCATAATTGGCTGACACTCTGTCTCCTGGCAACAAATGGCCAGGCCCTTCCCCCCTGCAAGGGAATAGCTAAATGTGAACAACAAGATCAGGTGACCTCCTGGCCTGGAAAAGAGACAAAGGCCAGAAAGGAGGGGCTGGAGGGGGTTTCAGTTGAGCTGGCTGGGGATGAGAAGTGAGGGCAGATGGGGTTGTCTGGCTTGCTGGGTCCCAGAATGGATCCGGCTGAGAGGTCCCATTCTCTGTACCTACAAGCTCTGTTTTAGACCGTGTTTCTGTCATCTAATAAACCTCTGTTTTACTGGCTGGCTAAGAGTCACGTCTGACTGGGAAGTGGGGGTGTGTGCAGGACCCTCTGGCTTCCCCAGGACCCCACCTAGGTGGGCTTGCTGTGGGAAGCGCACGGAGGGGCAGAGGATGCTGAATGCTTCATGATCAGACCCAGGAAGGTGAAGCCGTGTGAGCATCTTGCCCTGAAGACAGTCTGCTCTGAGGGAGAGGAGGCTCCCCAAAGTCCTGACTAGCTTTGTGGGGAGCAGTTCCAGAGCATCGCCCGGGGACTCCATGACAAGGGGCTTCACAGCCTGGGACCAGGGTATTTAAAACTTGGCCAAAGCTCTGGGATGCACCACTGTGGCCCAAAGGAACTGTCTACTGTAAGGATCGTCAGGGCAGGAGACAGAGCTTCCTTTGGGGTAAGTCACAGAATGAAATCCCCCAGAACTAAGGACCATCCAGAACCTCTCCCTTCCCTGACCTGCCTTCTCTAACATAACACAGAGCAACATGTCTATTTATGAACCCCTCGCGGGCCCCTGCCCTTCCACCCACCACAGTGTCTCTGCCGGATTTTCCTTCATCCCACTGACCAGCCTCACCCCGTCCTGCTCTCCTCAGCTACTCCCCTGCCTCTGGGGGTAACACCACGATCGCCTGCTCCAGGCAGGGACTATCCAAAGTGCTGCTTACCCATTCAGAACCGTTAGCTTGATCTTATCACACACGGACGGTAACTGCAATGGGAGAGTGGCAGGTTAGAAGGGCATAGGTCCCTGGGGCCAGCCCCAGTGAGCCGTTTAGACTTCGACCCAAATGACACAGCAAGGCTCTTCCTTCCCACGGTTTATATGGCAGGGCTGCCCTGCCTCTGTTGGCATAGTAGGAAAGATGCTGCTGTGTGGACTGGTGACAAAGCCATTGGATGCCCCATCTGGCTCTTCAGCTGTGGGAGCTGGGGATGGTCAGCGGACGGAGAAACTGAAGCACTGTCTAGGGGGAGCAGAGGGAGGCAACCATTGTGGGGAACTCCCCCTTCCTTCCTTCCCCTCCCTACAGACAGGGTTTCCAGCCTCTTCCACTGCTGCAGGGCTGGCTCCACTCCCTATGTTCCTGTGAGGAAGAGGGTATTTTCCCTTGTTACGTTGTATGTGAGTCTTGCTGTTTTGCTTGAACGCTGGGTGCGCCTCCGTTTCCCTGTGCGTCGCACCAGTGCCTAGGTCGTGGGAATAAGCGTGGGTGACCTTTGTGGGGGCTGCTCTAGCTCCTTGCATGGATGCTATGGCCGCCCCTTCGCAACCTGAGACCCAGGAGGGGGATGTGACCAGGTGGCTGTTGGCCCGGGAACAGAGACAAAGGCCAGAGGAGGATCAACAGGCAGGGCAGAGGCCAGAAAGCTGGAAGTGAGTGAGTTTGGATCTGGTTGGGGAGATAGGGGAGGCCCAGAACTGTGTCTGCGCTCCCCACCACCCAAGGTGGACCTGACTGAGGGGTCCTGTCTTCTGTACCTACAAGCTCTGATTTGGACCGTGTTCCTGTCATCTAATAAACCTTCTGTTTTATGCTGGCTGAGAGTCATGTCTGACTGCGAAGTGGGGGTGCAGGACCCTCTGGCTGCCCCAGGAGCCCCGCCTGGGCAGACTTGCTGTGGGAAGCACATGGAAGGGTAGGGGATGCTGAATGCTCCGGGATCAGACCCAGGAGGTGAAGCCGTGTGAGCTTCTTGCCCTTGAGACAGTCTGCTCCAAGGGAGAGGAAGCTTCCCCAGAGTCCTGCCTGGCTTCATAGGGAGTAGTTCCAGAGCATCGCCTGGGGACTCCGTGACAGTTCCCAGTGTCAGGAACATGTGCAGGGGAGAAACCCAGCCCCCATAATAGGGAAAGGACATGACCTTCCACAAGCTCTGTATGTCACTTCTCCTGCCCCCCGTCAATACTCCTGGGACTCTGTGCTGCAAATGCCAGCCCTCCCAGGGAGAGACTCTATTAGGGGTCTATAGCAAGAACTTCCTTAATCCTCTTTCAGGAAATGAGAATTTGGGTAACACCTGGGGGAAAGAATGGATGCAGGGCAGATGTTCAGTGCAGATTGTTGGGGCTCTGACAACATCCCCTTCCTACCGAGTCATCCATCTCACCTGGGCAGGAAAGAACACCACCTGGTTCCACGCCGGGTTGGCATTTCTTGGCATTACTCTGGTGCAGCACTGAGAACATTAAATGACACTATTAGAAACCAGAGATCAACACCTCTCCTTCCAGCTACACCCTCTGCAGGTCAATCACTTCCTTTACCCACCTTAGTTTCCCATATTTTCCCCCAGCAAACAAGAGTTTGCTCTCTAGGCAGCACTGCAGAGCCTTAGATGAGGTTTGGTACTGTCCCATGCACTGTCAGCACCAACACCAGTTGCCTTCCCATCGTGGGATCATCAGGACTGACATAGACTTGGGGAGGCTTAGAGAAATCATAGAAATGGGGCATCCTTATGTGAGGGGCCCTGTCTGGCATTTCTCAGTGTCAGAATCCCTCAGTCGCTTTGTGATAGTTGGGAGCAGGGCCTTCATCATCCTCCTAGGCACCAACTCTGGAGCACCCATGGAGAAAAATTAGCAGGTGCTTATCACCCACCTGCAACCAAGCTCCCTTCCCTCCCCCCAAACCCTTCCCACCCACTGGCGACCCCTGCTGATCAACTCCTCCCCCTCCCTCCCAGTGGGACAGAGGGGGAGGAGCAGGGATGGGGTGTGCTTGGGGGAGGGGGTAGAAAGAGGCAGGGTGGGGGTGGAGCAAGGGTAGGAAGAGGTGGGGTCGGGCCTTGGGGGAAGGGTGGAGTGGGGATGGAGCCTGGGGCTGAGGGGGGTTTGAGCACACCCGGGGAAAATTAGAAGCTAGCGCCTGTGATCATCTTGATCCTGAGAAGTGTGCTGATCAGACTTATCCAGAAAGAGGGACCCAGATGACATTGCCACCCCTGCTGGCTTCAGGAGAATCTCAAATACCACCTGGGATGTGAGACTGTCTCTCTCTCTCCCTTTGTGTGTCCTTTTCCTTCCCCCTCTCTCTCCTTTTGCCTTCTGCTTAACAAGAGTCTGGCTTAGCCAGCCAAGCCTGGATATTTTTAGCACTACTATAAATCTGGGACCAGAAAGAGGCAGCTAAAAGTAATGGCCTAACCAGCCCAAAGTTGATATGAGTTTGCCTCAGAGTGCCTGTGCCTGTCTTTCTCCAGCAGGGAGGTTGCAAGTGAGAGTCACACCAGAGACAGAAGCTGCATTTTTTACCTTCTCTGTTCTTGTCTCCCCCCTTTTGCGTGTGTTTTTCTTGGTGCGTCTTAAGAAACAGGATCAGACTTTAACAGCAGCAGCAGCAAGGACAGCTCCAACCCATCTCAACTAGCTTCTTCTCTATTCCCCCAAAAGGACACTTATTACCATCAGAGAGATTGTCAAACAACGGTGCTTTTCCTTCGAAAACTGACTTCAACAACAGTGACATCTCCAGCCTATCTCAACTAACTCTAGGCTTGTCTTCAAGTATAGCACTACAGCTGCACCCTGTAGCGGTTTAATGAAGAAGCTACTATACGGATAGGAGAGCTTCTCCCAAGGGTGTAGTTAATCTTGTTCCCGAGAGGGGTAGTGCTGTCTACGCAAGGGGCGAGGTCGGTGTAACTCCATTGCTCAGAGGTGTGGATTTTTCACACCCCTGAGTGACACTGTGATACCGATACAGGTCTGTAATATAGCCCAGAGACAATTTCAGACTTTAACCAACAGCAGCAACAACTCCTCCAGCTCATCTCAACTACTTTCTTCTCTTTTACCCCTCCCCCCACCCCCACCTGCAAACAGTTCTTACTATCTTTAAAACCATCTAAGAGACTGTTTGCAGTGATGTTATAACTGTGTTGGTCACAGGATATTAGAGAAACTAGGTGGGTGAGGTCGTATCTTTCATTGGCCCAACTTCCGTTGGTGAGACAAGCTTTTGAGCTTCGACAGAGCTTCTCTTCTGTACAGAAGAGCTCTATGTAGCTTGAAAGCTTGTCTCTTTCACCAACAGAAGTTGGGCCAATGAAATATATCATCTCCCTCATCTTGACTCTTTAAGAGACTGTCAGGCAAGATGGATTTTCCTTCTAAAAACTTTCTTCAGTTAAAGAGAAAGGAAACAAGGATTGTTGTTAAAATTAAAGCCTTATTTAACACTTCATATTTCCGATGCTTTAATTGTGTTTCCTTCTCTTCTGTATCTTTAATAAAAAGTTAAAAGAATTTGTGATCGTGTGTTTGCCAGGCTGAGGTCTCAGTGTACCAAACCTTGGACCTTGTTTAACACTGCTTAATGTTGGACAGTGACCGGCTTCTATTCACACCTTTGGCCTATGTATTCCATCCAAATTAATAAAACAGGGCCCAGTTTGACTCTCAGCCCTCAGGGATGGAAGTTGCTTGGTGTGCTCCTGCAAACAAATCTTGTTTGGACTCAAATAGAGCAAGTTCGCTATGGAAAGTGCCGCAGGATAATAACTACCAGCCCGGCCGTGGTAACAGGAGTGAACTGGGTGACTCTGGACTAGAGCACTCATGTGTTACTATACTAATGGGATAGGGATTCAGTCCATGGTGTTGTGTAGAAACTCCTACTGCTAGGTTTACTCTCTGTGTGTATTGACGTCTGCTAGATGGCACGACGTCATCTGTAACGAACAGGCTAGCGTGTCTGCCAGCTACTGGATGCAATCAGTACTGCTCAGCTGTGTGTAACAGACTGTATACTGTACTCCCAACAGCTAATGGGGATTCTCCTTTAGCTCAAGGTGGGATCTGAATTCTATCGCCTCTGTTGTCATGGCATTTCTAGAGGCCACACATCTGTTACTACACTCATGTGTTAGTGTTTGAGTACAAGGCTGGCTGTTGGTGAGGTGACTGACGTTGCCTGGTGCTGACACACCCGTCTCCCAAGAGGTCACTTTTCTGACCGGAGCTGCATGTTACCTACCGTTTTCCCTGCAAAACTAACTTCCACAGAAGGGTCAACGCAGATCCTTTTGTCGACATGCATCTGGAACATGGATCTAAAGTAGTGCAGGCAGGAGTCCTCCACTGGAGGGGGAAGAGAGAAACGTTCGTGTCAGATAGCTCTCGGCTGGCACAGTTTGCTGACCGTCTGTGCTTCAGTGTGAGACCCAAAACCTCCCCTCGGCTGAGGGTAATGAGGATCTGAAAGGGCAGAGGAAGCTGGTGACATTGGAAGCAGGCAGACAACGTGGCAGGCCACCCTACAATAGTGGGAGGGATAGCTCAGTGGTTTGAGCATTGACCTGCTAAACCCAGGGTTCTGAGTTCAATCCATGAGGGGGCCTCAGGGGGCCTTTTAAGGAACTGGGGTAAAAATCTGTCTGGGGATTGGTCCTGCTTTGAGCATGGGTTTGGACTAGATACCTCCTGAAGTCCCTTCCAACCCTGATATTCTATCATTTGCCTCCAGCCCCTCTAGGAACTGTCACTGCAGAAGGGTGAGCAACAGGGACTGTCAAACCCTTGTGCTTCCTGTGTTCTGGTAGCAGCCATAAGTGTGCTAGGTGCTGCACAAACATCAGAAGGCCCGATCCCCACCCAAGGAGCTGAAACGACTGAGGAACAGTCCCTGGAGTCCTGGCTCCCATCCCCCAGCTCTGATTACCAGGCCATGGAGAGGTATCCTCTGCGCTATACGACACATACTTTGGGGAATATCCTCAGCTCTGTATATGCGGAGCTCAAAGGTGGCCATGCATACGGGCATCGCTGCTGGCTTGAGAAGGCTGGACTCTACGTCCTCGCTCTCTGCAGGCTTGTCCAGCTCCTGAGAGGAGAGAAGAATGCTGAGAATGTATACAGGCACAGAACAACTGCAAGACAATTCCACCAGCAGAGCAATGGTAAGAACCAGAGAATGGTATGTGGTGTGTCTGAGACCAGGTGTTTCACTGCTCTGGAGAGAGCCAAAGGCACGTGGCAAGCAGGTTACTCTGCAGCCTGTGCGGTGTTAGGGTCAGATCCTAATGCCTCTGGAGCAAGGACGGCTCTACCAGGCACTCCAGTGGGAGAAAGATTGGGCCCTTATGCTGCAACCGAGAGTCATCTTAGGGCTCTGTATGAACGGTGGCCTGCAGGGGCCAGAGAGCATGGCCTGTGGGTGGAGAGAGCATGAAGCCAGGTATGGAAGTGTGAGTGCAGATGCTAACAAGGAGTTGTGCCAGGGCCTGATCTGCAGAGACACTGAGCACCCACAGCTGCCTCGATGTGCAGTGGGAGCTCAGCACTTCTGACAACGCAGGGCTCTTCTGCTGAATCACCCTCGACTCATGTTCAAACCCTGCACCAAGATTCAGGCTAATCACTGCTGAGTCTTGCTAGTAGGTGGGTTCACTGAGTTCCAACAAGGGACTGAAGCATGAGCAGCCATTGGGGGACACGGCTGCTGGGGGAAGCTAGCCCCGGCCCCTCCCCTTGTGCCCAAGGCCTTGCCCCTCTCCATCTCCCCCTCAGGAGCCCAGAGCACCCCCACTGTGGCCCCCGACCTCAGTGCTGGGTGGCCAGGGGGCAAGGGCCAAGCCCTGGTGTGCCAGGCAGCAGCACTCCCGGCCCCCGTGCTCCGAGTGGCACCACCCCAGCACCAGCTGCCCTGTGTCCCTGCGGGAGGCAGGCCAGCCAGCCTGGGCCAACCAAGGCAAAGTGCTCTGGGAACCGCAGGAGGGGGCCTGGCCTAGGGGCGGAGTGTGGGCAGGGCCACACTAGGCTGTTTGGGCACAGCCTACCCCTACCTATGATACTCGGCGGGATCACAAAATATCATGTCCCTTTCACAGGCAGTGTTTACCGGTGCCTGGTCCCCGGCTCCAAGCACACAAAGGCTGACTTTCAAGTAGCCTCTCAAGCCAGCATTCAGATGAGTCGGGTGGTAAAGACTGAGCCATTTCCAGTTGAGAGCATGACCTGGGAGAGAAGGACAGCAGGGTCTGCGATCTGTGAAACTCGTTGTATTCCTCGCACTCAGTTTTTATACAGTCACAGCTTCCAGGGCCACAAGGGACCATTGTGATCCAGAGAAGCTGGATATGAGTCAGCAGTGTGCCCTTGCTGCCAAGAAGGCTAACAGCATTTTGGGCTGTATAAGTAGGAGCATTGCCAGCAGATCGAGGGAAGTGATTATTCCCCTCTATTCGGCACTGGTGAGTATTGCGTCCAGTTCTGGGCCCCCCACTACAGGCTGTGGACAAATTGGAGAGAGTCCAGTGGAGGGCAACAAAAATGATCAGGGGGCTGGGGCACATGACTTATGAGGAGAGGCTGAGGGAACTGGGGTTATTTAGTCTGCAGAAGAGAAGAGTGAGGGAGTATTTGATAGCACCCGTCAACTACCTGAAGAGGGGTATGATCTTTCACTCCATATTTTTTATGAAAATATGCTTATGATATGAACATGTCATAACTGAGATGTACTTTATGCAAGATGGTTCATGTAGGATATCACTGGAATTTAGCTGTACTGCATTGGAAAGGTTATAATTTACTGTAATGCGATTATCCAATTTGTGTGCCTGTACCATTTCTGTATCTGAAGTTAGTAACAGTGACTATGTATCTGTAGTTCATCTATGCTTCTTTGTGTGACACCCATTGCCAACACTTCAGGTACAAAATGTAAAAGCCAGACAGGGTGGAAGGCCCATCAACGAGGACAATGGGCTGTGAAAAGGTTTGGCCTTCCTGCAGACCCTCCATACTGCCACTGACTCATGGACGCTGTGATACTAAAGAGTCAGGTGGTCTGTCACCTGATACTAAACATTACCTGGGACTTCTCATAATGTTCCACGGGAAGGAAAGGGAAGGGTGGGGAGGAAGACAAAGGGACTCCTCCTTTCTATGGTCTGTCTCCCCAAGAAGAAAGACTGCAAACACCACTTGAAGGGGAGCCTAGACTGAGACAGGGGTCCAGTCTGAAAAGGAATATAACTGGAACTCTGAACCACAGAAACTTTGCAACCTGCCTAAGGTGAGAATTTACATTGTGTAACCTGTTTCTTAAGTCTATTGAGCTTAGCTTACATGCTTTGTTTTATTTGCTCAGTAATCTGCTTTGTTCTGTCCGTTATCTCTTATATTCATTTAAAATTCACCTTTTGTAGTTAATACACTTATTTCGTGTTTATAATATAACCCAGTTTACGTAATTTCTAACTGGGGGTAGGGGGAAAGACATTGCACATATCTCCCTCCACATTGAGGGAGGGGACGAATTTCATAAAACCTTTGGGTTTGTCCCTGTTAAAGGAAGTGGGCACCAGAGTGTTAGGGAAGCCCCTAAGGCTGAATCTTCGCAGAGCGGGTCTCTGTCTCTCTGCAGCTGGGTGAGGCCCTGCCTGTGAGCTTGGCTGGAAGAGGGTTGTGAGCCTAGCCCAGCAAGGCCAGGTAAAGGGGACCCAGGTTGGCAGAACAGGCTGACTCAGTGGCACCCCAGCACATCAGGTGACACCCCAAAGGGCCCAAACCCATCACAGGGGGTTCCAAAGAGAATGGAGCTCAGCTATTGTCAGTGGTGGCAGATCACAGAACAAGGAGCAATGGTCTCAAATTGCAGTGGAGGAGGTCTAGATTGGATATTAGGAAAAACTATTTCACTAGGAGGGTGGTGAAGCACTGGAATGGGTTACCTAGGGAAATGGTGGAATCTCCTTCCTTAGAGGTTTTTAAGGTCAGGCTTGGCAAAGCCCTGGCTGGCATGATTTAGTTGGGGATTGGTCCTGCTTTGAGCAGGGGGTTGGACTAGATACCTCCTTAGGTCCCTTCCAACCCTAATCTTCTATGATTCTATAGTCTTGTCTGAGCCCCTGGAGAGTACAGGCCAGAAACCTGCCCCACAATAATTCCTGCAGCAGATCTTTTAGAAAAACATCCCATCTTGGTTTAAAAATAGTCATTCATGGAGAATCCACCACGACCCTTGGTAAATTGTAACTGTTAATTACTCTCTCCATTAAAAAACTGCACCTTATTTCCAGTCAACTTGTCTAGCTTCAACTCCCAGCCATTGGGTCATGTTAGACCTTCCTCTGCTAGACGGAAGAGCCCATTATCAGATCTTTGTTCCTGTGACAGGCAGGGCCAGCTCCAGGCACCAGCTTAGCAAGCAGGTGCTTGGGGAGGGAACTCCGGAGCGGGGGTGGCACTTACAGGTATTTGGCGGCAATTCGGCGGAGGGTCCCTCACTCCAGCTCGAAGCGAAGAACCTCCCGCTGAATTGCTGCAGATTGCTATCACAGCTTTTTTTCTTTCTTTTTTTTTTGGCTGCTTGGGGTGGCAAAACCCCTGGAGCCGGCCCTGGTGACAGGGTGCTGGCTAAGAAAATCTGAGCCAGGGCTCTGTCACGCCAGCTCCAATCAAGAAAGGGGTATTGGATCTGGCTGGCTAAGTCCAGGCCTGATTGGCAAATGGGGAACAGCTGCTGGCCTCATTAGCCAGGGGCTACATAAAGGCTGGCAAGAAAGAAGCCATGGGGGAAAGAAGGAAAGGGAGTGGGAACTCTCCTCTCCTGGCTGCAGGAGCTAGCAGTCCCTGAGGCTGTTTGTAGCTAGAAGGTGGTGGGAAAGTACACTAGAAATAAAGAGCATGGTTGATTGCATCATTGCAGAGGTCTCTGGCTGGTTTGTGCACCTGGAGTCCCAAGGGTGAGAATAAACACAGGGCAACTGGGATTGGTTTGAAATCCTGATTTGCATCTTCTTTGGTACCCAGGCACTTGGAACAGCCCAGCCCATCTAATTGTCTAATGGCTCCACGAACAGCCTTCACCTACCGGGAGAGTCGTACACACGGCCAACCTCTAGCTGTGGAGAGGAAAATGGAGCACGTTAGGGGATCTGCCCTAGGAGAACAATAACACCACCTGGCATTCCTCTAACACTCTCCCTCTTAGGATCCTTCAGTGCTTTAAACCACGCAGCCCCCCATCAGGTAACTAGGATCCCTGTACAGGTGGGGAAAGTGAGGCACAGTGCGGCAAAACGGCAGAGTCTGGAATAGACCCTGGCCCGCTTGACTCCTTGATCTGTATTTAAAAGCACAGCACAAGGCCATGCTGACGCTAGGGGCTTGTCTCGACTTACAGTGCTGCAGCATTTCACTGGCAGCTTCGCTGCTGCAGCACTTCATGAAGATATGACTACACTGACGGGAGAATGTAGGCGGTAGCTATGGCGACAGGAGAAGCCCTCCCACTGGTCTAGCACTGTCCACGCCGGGGGCGTCGCTCAGGGGTGTGTAGATCCAGGCTATGGCGACGCTACAGAGCGTACAGCGGCACAGCTGTACCAATGCAGCTGCATGCTGTAGCACTGGTAGTGCGGATGCTCTAACCCAGAGGAAAGAGCCCTCCCATTGACTTAATTACTTCAGCCCCGTGAGCGACAGTAGGTATGTCCCCACCGGCGTTGAGGTTGGCGTAACATATGTCACTCATGGGGTGACTCATTCATACCACCGAGTGATATCACTTATACCGACGTAAGCAATAGCGTGTACAGAGCCCAAGCCTAAGAGAAGCTAAATCAAAGGCAAAACAGAGCTCAGCTAGCTGCTGTTGCTCCTGTTCTACTCATTCCTCTTGTGACGCGATGCTCCATATTCTTCATAGAACTATGCTCATGAGATGAATATGGCATAACTAAGATATACTTTATGCAAGATGGCTCATGTGAGATCATTGGAAAGGTTCTTACTGACTGTGATTATCCAATTTGTGTGGCTGCATCATTTCTGTATCTGAAGTTAGGAATATTGATTATGTAACAATTACAACTGTGTGTGTACAGATGCTCCCAGGTTACACAAGACCCAACTTACGCAAATTTGCACTAACGGAAAAAGTTCCATAAGCCAGAAATAGGATTTTCGAGTTGTGGAAATTTTTGCATAACGTACAGGTATACGTTTCCGACTCATGCAAAATTTGAGTTACGCAAGGCTTTCCGGAACAGATTGATTGTGTGAGTCGGAGGGTGTCTGTACTTGGGGAAACGCCCACCAGACAGCAGGCAATCTTCCTGAATGAGCCATTTAGGAAGGACAATAGAATGCTGAAGATGCTAATCTCCCACCTCCCTGAGGAGGTTCCTGGGATGCTGCAGTGACACTACAACGCCTGGTGATAATGTCACCTGATGAAAAATACCCCCTTAGACACTGCTGGTACTCTTCCACTGGAAACCAAGGCTTCCCGCCTTATGCCAATTCTATTTAAGGCTGAGAGGCAAGGCCCTTGGGACTCTCCTCCATTGCCTATCCAAGAAGAAAGACTGCTGAAAGTACATGAAGAGACAAAGGAACTGAGCTGTGGGAAAGGCAAGGGCTGAGTCCAGACTGAGACAGAGGAGACTAGTCTGTAAAGAGAAATAACTGGAACTCTGAGCTACAGAAACTCTGCATCCTGCCTACGTCAACATTTAGGGGGAGAAATTACATTTTGTAACATGTTTCTTTAGCGAATCAAGCTTAGTTTGCAGGTTTTGTTTTATTTGCTTAGTAATCTGCTTTGTTCTGTTTGCTATCCCTTATAATCACTTACAATCTGCCTTTTATAGTTAATAAACTTGGTTTCTTATTAAACCCAGTTTGTGCAATTTCTAACTGGGGATGGAGGCAAGAAGTTGTGCATCTCTTCCTCCACGTTGAGGGAGGGGACGAATTTACATTGTATAGATTTCTCTACAGAGCAAGACAATATTATCTGGGGTTTACCTCTTCACAGGGGGTGTGCACATGAGTGCAGGGTGAATCCTTTCATACAGATCTGACTGCAGTCATGTTTGCAGCTGAGTGTGGTCTTGCCTGAGTGTGTGCTGGAAAGGGATTTGAGAGCCTGGCACAGCAACCCAGTGCAAGGGAAACCCAGGCTGGCAGGGCCGGAGGGCTAAATGGGACCCCAGCACATCAGGTGGCATCCCGGATTGGGGGAGGGAGGTCTAACTTGAAGAGAGGTACTGGGGTACATGTGTGGTATTGGGAAATGGGGTGGGGGAGTTGGAATGGCCCCAAAACAAGATTTAATGAAAAATCTTGATGTTTCAACATTTGCTTCCATTCTGATGCAGAACAAAACTAATACCTTGTGAACTGGGGAGAGGGATTGACCAGCCCATCCCAGAATGGTGAGTAGCTGGCCTTCTAAGGCATTCCCTTCATTCAGGCTAGGTACTTGAACCTTAGGGCAGGTCTCAACTATGGGGCTAAGTTGACCTAAGTTACGCAACTCCAGCTACATCAATAATGTAGCTGGAGTTGACGTACTTTAGGCTGACTTATTGCGGTGTCTACACTGCGCTGGATCAATGGGAGACACTCTCCCATTTACTTACTTTACTCTTCTCGTTTCGGTGGAGTACTGGAGTTGATGGGAGAGCAATTGGCAGTTGAATTAGTGGCTCTTCTCTAGCCCCACTAAATTGACCCCTGGTGGATCGATCCCCATGTATCGATCCCCTGGTAAGTGGAGACAAGCCCATAGACTCCTACATCCCAGGCATGCTCTAGACAAGTAGCTATTCTGGCAGTCTCTTGCTCTGGTTTTGATCAGAAATCCCATCCTGGACCTGCGAAACCTTTCTGGCAAAATTTTAGTCAAAATAGATGTGTTTCTGTGAAAACGTCCAGTTTCAGAAAACCAAGATTTTGTCAAAAAGTGCCTGACCAGCTTCAGTCAGCAGTAGCTGAGGTAATTCCTGGCTGCCTAGAAAAGTGGTGACTGACTAGGAAAGAGACAGGGACAAAAATCTAGGAACATACGTTACAGTGGGCAAGATAGACAATTTCATCCCCACGTTACCACAATGTGCCAAAGGCAGGAGCAAGGTAAGGGGGAGAGTGTTCATAGGTAGAATTATAATGAATGACTGGAGTAAGGATAAATTATAGACCCACTGGAGAACTGTAACCAGTTGTGGAGATCACTACTTGGAGACAACAGATGATTCCTAAAGAGCCTCTTGGGAGCAGGGCTGGCCAGAAAACAAGAATCCCGTTTCACACCTTTTCAAAGTTTTGGCCTTTGTTTTGTTTTGCATTGGGACAAGCAGAGCTCTTCGAAACCTTTCACAAAAAGACAGAGAGCATGAGTGCACGCCACTAGAACAGCTCACTGGCTACGGCACTCAGCTGCAATGGAGGAGAAAAGAGCTCAGGTCCCTGCTCTGCCTGATTCAGAGGAAGGACATGAAGGTGGGTCTCCCATGCCCTAGGTGAGGACCCTAACCACCTGGCTATTGGCTATTCTGAGATGGGTTGGTCTCTCTTTCTCTCTCCCTCCCTCCCTCCCAGCAAATTCTCAACCAGCTCTACTTGGGAGTGAGCATTGCCTCTATGCAGGTTGCCACATCCATGCATGCAACATCACCAGGAAAATATCTGCTGGGGTGGTCCAGTCACCTGGCTCTGCCAAGATGATTACATCCGCTGTCACTCACCTTGAATACTCCAATGATGGAATCCGCTCGCACAGCCCTTGAGTTCAGCACCTAGCAAACAAAAGCAAAACTTTGGTTCACTGTTCCTGTGCTAGGAGGTGAAGCCTCCGTCTTCGCCGCCGCCCACCTGAGGGACAGCATGATGGCTCTACTACCTACAATTCCCAGCTCCGCGGTGCTGACATGAAGGGTCTGTAGGCCTGATTCTTCAATGCCTGGAACCCTGTCTCATCACTTACACCGGCGTAAAATGCTACACAATCAGAATTCTCCAGGCACCTTGCATAGGAGAAATGACTGCATAAGGTGCAAAGCAGAGAAGAATTGGACTTCAAGTCTTGAAAGCCCTAAATGGCAACTAAGCTCTGTGAATATAAAGTTCATAGATTCATAAATCTAAAGGCCAGAAGGAACCATTGTGATCATCTCGTCCTGCATAACACAGGCCACCGGACTTCCCTGCATTAATTCCTTCTTTGAGTCCAATAGCTGCAGTTGAACTAGAGCAGATATTTTTCTAAAACATCCAATCTCAATTTAAAAATGGTCAGTGATGGAGAATCCACCATGACCTCTGATAAGTTGTTCCAATGGTTAATTACACTCAGGGTTAAAAATTTGCCCCTGTATTTGCCTGGCTTCAACTTTCATCTATTGGATTTTGTTATACCTTTGGCTCCTAGACTGAAGAGCTCTCTATTCTCAAATTTCATTTCCTCATGCAGGAACTTATAGACTGTGATCAAGTCACTGGATACGTCACACGCCCCTTAACCTACCTTTTTGATAAGCAAAATAGATTGAGGTCCTGGAGTCTCTCACTATAAGGCATGTTTTCTACTCCTTAAATATTCTCGTGGCTCTCCTCTGAACCTTCTCCAATTTATCAACATCTATCTTAAAATGCAGGCACAAAAGTGGACACAGTATTCTAGTATTGATCTCACTGACAAGAGAGATTTTGAGCTGCTCTATTTTCCTGAGCACAGCACTGAAAACATTGCTTTGCCACCATTAACTGAAAACAGGGGAAGAGCAAAAATAAAATGAATGAAATTGGGAAGGAATATGGTGGCAACAGTAGAGCTTAACATTAAGATGCATAAATTAACAATTGGATACATAGTGAAAGGGATAAGGTAATTGTTTACAGTTTAATAGCTTGGTAAAATGTTGGCACATAGCCAAAGAGAGTGAGGTATCAGTTTCAATTTAGCCTATAGCGAGTATGTTGGCAGACAAGTGTAGCCTGGGGTAAAGGTCACTCCCCCTCTGGAGGGAGGGGTGAGTCCAAAACTAGGTGAGGGTCACCAGACCATAATAGTAAACAGACCATAACACTAAGACTTGTTATGTAACAGCTTTGACTGACAGTCAGATTTAGCAGTTGTGTTTGGACTACAAGTATGGACCAATCAGAGAGGCTTTAAAGGTGATTGGAAGATAGAGTATGCTCATATCGGGATTGGGAAACAAGCCAATCTGAAAGGGTTTAGCGGCTGGTAAAACTGAATAAAAGGAAGGAAGGTAGCAGGCAAAAGTCAGTCAAGATGGGGAACCAGGAGAAGATCAGATCAGAAGAAAGAAACCTAAAAGAGCAAAGAACAGCAGAGAAGACCTGAAAGAAGCAGCAGAAGCTGCAGCACCAGTGACAGAACAGAACGAGCTGTGGACAGGGGGAGAGAAGCCTAAGGAGAGGAAGCATGCTAGTTACAGGATAAGACACAAGACAGAAATAGGGTTAATGAGGGAGTATGTTTTCTATAACAAAGTTGAGTGTCTGGGATGTGTGTTTGTTACTATGTATAAAGTTTAGAGTTTATTCAGACTGGTGTCACGACATGTGCAGAACATAATCACCTAAGCCATTTCAATGGTATGACTTGACAGGGTACTTTAACTTGCATACCTGTGCTGTAGCATGTGCGGATAACTTGTTTAAATCGATGCAATTTATATTCAGTGCTTCATAGGGATTTACATTTAACAATTCCATTATTGCTGAACCTATTGTCAGTAATAATACAAATATTTTTGTTTTGGAAATATACTACCTGTGTGTTAATCCTTTGAATGGAAGGCTGTATCTGCATCTTCCCAAGGGTAAACAGATCAAGTCTATCCTGGAGAATTTCCTGAAGGGCATAGGGAGATCCTTGGTCAACCCTGGCAATTCTACTAGAGTGGGCCCCTCCTTTCACCTTGCTAGAACAGATTAATAGGTTAACATCTAGGGAACCCAGAAGTAAGCAACAGGAGAGCTACTCGGGGATCACTCTGTTCCTGGGGTAACAATTACTGGAGGTAAAACACCTCCATACTCTCCTGTTTATGCACACAAAGATTGCATTAGCCCTTGGGGCCACAGCATGACGCTGGGAGCTCACATTCAGCTGATTATCCACCACAAACCCCAAGTGTCACTGCTTTCAAGAATAGAGTCTCTCATCCTGTAAACATGGCCTACATTTCGTTCCCAGATGTATACATTTATATTTAGCCATATTAAACACATTGTTAGCTTGCACACAGCTAACCAAGTGACCCAGATAGCTCTGTATAACTGACCTGTCCTCTTCATTACTTACCCATCACCCAATTTTTGCATCACCTGCAAACTTTACCAGTGATGATTTTGTTTTCTTCGAGGTCACTGATGAAAATGTTAAATAGCACAAGGCCAAAAATCCCACTAGCAATACACACACTTGATGATGATTCCCTTTTTACAATTACATTTTGAGACCTATCAGTAGACAGTTTTTAATCTACATAATGTGTCATGTTGATTTTGTATCATTCTAATTGCTTAATCAAAATATTGTGCAATAAAAAGTCAAATGCTTTACTACTGTCTAAATATATTACATCAATCTTATTATCTTTATCAACAAAACTTGTAATCTCATTAAAAAAAGACATGAAATTAGTTTGACAGGATCTACTTTTGTGCTCGCATCATCAGAAAGAACTCTAATTACACAGGAAAGCTCCTCGCCTTCTCCACTTTGACCCAATGATGTATTTACTTTGGGGCCAAGTCCTGGGGCCCACTTGTGACAGAGGCCCATTGGCAGACAGCCCGCTGTTCTTTGTAAACAACTCATCTCAGGCCTGACAAACTCACTACATCAAACACGACTTACAGGGTATTTATCCATAAAGGAGTAACATGTAATGCATCTACAGAAAACTCACAACTTGTCAAGGCTCATAATCATTATGAAATGTATGTACAGGACTATTTCAGAAATAATGTATTTCAGAGCGTTGGAACTGCTTAGGTGATTATGTTTTGCACATGGTGTCAGGACACTGACACCAATCTGAATAAACTCTAAACTTTATACATAGTAACAAACACACACCCAACTTTATTATAGCAAACATACTCCCTCATTAATCCTATTTCTGATCCTATCCTGTAACTACCATGCTTCCTCTCCTTAGGCTTCTCTCCCCCTTGCTCTGTCTATGGCTCATTCTGTTCTGTTCTGTCACATGCATCCAACCAAGTGGGTATTCACTCATGAAAGTTCATGCTCCAATACCTCTGTTAGTCTATAAGGTGCCATAGGACTCTTCATCGCTTTTTACAGCTCCAGTCTAACACGGCTACCTCTCTGATACTTTTCAGAAATAATGTAACTATACTGTCGGTAGGCTTTATGGACTTGGAGTAAAAGTTAGTTACTAGGGGATAAATTGTTTCGATGATGTCCCATTCTGGCAGGAGGGAGTTGTCACCCCTCCCAGGTTAGCCAGTGAGGTATGCAAGGCATCCAGCCTTGTTCCATCTCAAGACTATCAATGGAAAACCAGCACAAACAACTGCAAACAGCTGACACTACTTGGAGGTGAAAAAGAGACATGACAACAGACGGAGGATCGCCCTGTCTGTGAATAGACTCAAAAGACTGTTTCAGTACAACATCTAGTGGAGAGAGGTTCTCTGTATCCATTCACTGAGGAGACATCTTGGGGGGCTAGGGAGTTTTCAGGAAGGTTTGGATCCTGGTTCCAATCACCAACTGAACTTTTGGGGAAAACCTCCTTTCTTAGCTAGGAAAGGGAACTGTTAATAAACATAGTGCACGGTTTATGATTTTGGTTTATATTGTGATCATTTGTTTCCACCACTCTCTTGTTTCTGGTGGGATCTTTATTCTTTCTTAAATGAACTTTTTTGTTTTATTAGAGGTGCTCAAAAGTGCTGTGCATTGCATAGATGCAGTGATTTAAAGTCAAACTGGCAAACTGAGGCAGAAGTTCCAGGATTTGTGTGAGTAGCCAGTGTCAGGGGCTGGATATCAGGAATACTTCAAAAGGACTTGGGGACTAGGGACACCTCTTGTTAACCTGCAAGGCAAAGACAGGGCTGGCCTACCCCAGAGAAGAGGGCTTAAGTGTCTGAAAGGCTGGTGATTTCAGGGAGCTGGGACCCACCCACCATTGGCAAGGCTCCCTCATGCTGGAGGCAGGGGGTAATAAGATGATTCATTGTCACACAGTGGCTCACTGTGTCACAGGGTAGTTTTGTGAGGGAGTTTAGAGGGAGAGTGTGTCTGTGTACCTAGATACACTTAAGATTCTTTAAACTTAAAGCCAAAAACACCCCCTGATAAAAACAAAACAACAACAAAGAAACACACTTCAGGCGTAAAAAGAGAATGCAGGCAGATATCCATCAACAGAGTGGGGGCTACGCAGTTTATTGCGGCATGTATGATTACCTGCCCTATGGGCGGGTGGCGTTTGTGTGCATTCGGTGCAAGGAGCTCCTGGCCCTCACAGACCACGTACGGACTTTGGAGACCAGAGTGGCTGAACTGGAGGAGCTAAGGGAGACAGAGAGGTACACAGATGAGACTTTCCGGGACACAGCAGAACAGTCCCATCCCAAGTCTGACAGCCTCTGTGCTGTTGAGGAGGATGAAAGTCTCAGAGAAGGAGAATATCCAACTGGAGCAGAGGGAAATGATCCCATAGTTGGAACCCTCTTTCCAGATGATGTTGGGGTATCCTCTCACACTGAGGATACCTCTTCAGGGGAGGGAACTCCAGTTATTAGGAAGAGACAGGTAATAGTTATGGGAGATTCAATTATTAGAAACACAGATAGCTGGGTTTGCAATGACCAAGAGAACCGTATGGTGACTCGCCTGCTTGGTGTGAAGGTTGCGGATCTCTCGAGACATCTAGACAGACTTATGTGTAGTGCTGGGGAGGAGCCAGTGGTCATGGTACATGTAGGTACCAATGACAAAGGGAGGCCAAATTTAGGCTGCTAGGTAAAAGATTGAAGTCCAGGACCTCCATGGTAGCATTCTCTGAGATGCTTCCAGTTCCATGCACAGGGCCAGTTACACAGGCAAACTGCAGGGTCTCAATGTGTAGCTGAGACAATGGTGTAGGGAGGAGGGGTTTAGATTGATTAGGAACCGAGGAAACTTTTGGGAAAGGAGGAGCCTATACAAGAAGGATGGGCTCCACCTAAATCAAAATGGAACCAGATTGCTGGCATTTAACATTAAAAAGGTCGTAGTGTAGTTTTTAAACTAAGGGTTGGGGGAAAGCCGACAGGTGCAAAGGAGCACGTGGTTTGGACAGACACCCCGCTTAGGGGAGGATCTATTAATGGAGATTCTCTATGTCCTAGTAAGGAGGAGAGGATGGAAAATGATGAAATACAGGCAGGATCTGATGAGAAACAGTCAAATGAAAAAAGTCCCATCAATTAGATCATGTAATGGCAGATAGCTAAAAAGTGACATGTTTTTAAAGTGCTTATATACAAATGCTAGAAGTCTAAATAATAAGATGTGTGAACTAGAGTGCCTCGTATTGAATGATGATATTGATGTAATAGGCATCACAGAAACTTGGTGGAATGAGGATACTCAATGGGACACAGTAATACCAGGGTACAAAATATATCGGAAGGACAGAACAGGTCGTAATGATGGGGGAGGAGCACTATATGTGAAAGAAAGTGTAGAATCAAATGAAGTAAAAACCTTAAATGAACCAAACTGTACCACAAAATCTCTATGGATAGTAATTCTATGCTCGAATAATAAGAATATAGCAGTAGGAATATATTACCGACCACCTAACCAGGATAGTGATAGTGACTGTGAAATGCTCAAGGAGATTAGAGAGGCTATAAAAATTAGAACACAGAAGCAGTGAGAGACAAAAAGGCATCCTTTAAAAGTGAAAGTTAAATCCTAGTGAGGAAAATAGGAAGGAGCATAAACTCTGGCAAATGAAGTGTAAAAATATAATTAGAAATACTAAAAAAGAATGTGAAGAACAGCTAGCCAAAGACTCAAAAAGTAATAGCAAAATTTTTTTTTAAGTACATCAGATGCAGGAAGCTGCTAAACAACCAGTGGGGCCACTGGACGATCGAGGTGCTAAAGGAGCACTCAAGGACGATAAGACCATTGCAGAGAAACTAAATTAATTCTTTACATCAATCTTCATGGTTGAGGAGGTGAGGGAGATTCCTAAACCTGAGTGTAGCAGATGCAAAGACTCACTGGTATGGCACCTCCTGCTAGTCATCTGGGAATTAGCACTTTTCCAGGCTCAGAGCACCCTCTGCTGGCTGGTGTCTCACCTGCCTCAGGCCCTGTGTCCCTCCCGGACCCCTGTGCCCTTTTACCTTGGGGTTCTGAGACCAGCAGGTTTAAAACGAACAAAATGAAGTATTTCTGCACACAGTCAACCTGTGGAACTCTTTGCCTGGGAGGTTGTGAAGGCCCAGACTATAACAGGGTGCAAAAAAGCACTAGATAAGTTCATGGAGGATAGGTCCATCAATGGCTATTAGCCAGGATGGGCAGGAATGGTGCCCCTACCCTCTGTTTGCCAGAAGCTGGGAATGGGCGACAGGGGATGGATTATTTGATGATTACATGTTCTCTTCATTCCCTCTGGGGCACCTGGCATTGGCCACTGTCAGAAGACATGATATTGGGCTAGATGGACCTTTGGTCTGACCAAGTATGGCTACTCTTATGTTCACCCCAAGAACGGTTCACCCCTCCAAGGGTCAAATAAGAAAAGATTTTTCATGACTCCCTGGTATGTTTTGTTGTGGCCCCCTGGGTACCTTGATCACTTAGATATTGCTCCTGGCTCCAGTCTCACACTGGTGTAACTTGGGAGTAAACCCATTTAAATCGATGCTAGGATACAGTGTCCAATGGACATGCTGGTTGCTCTCTGTTTCCCCGGCACATCATGTCTGATTCACTCTTTCACCGATTTCAAGGCCAGAAGGGATCATTAGGTCTTCTAGTCTCTGTTATGCAGTGCTAAGTCATATGCCTTACTGTAGCGGGGCAGTCGCCTGCTCCAGCCCTGGAAGGGTTAAAGCCAGCCTGGGAGAGGGCTGAGGCTGGGAAGGAAAGCCTGGGCTGATTGGGGAAGGCAGTAACAGCTGGGGCTATGCCTCAGTCTGGCCCAGCTGGTCCCTATAAGAGACTGAGTCAAAAGCTCAAAGAGTCTCTCTCTGCTTGCAGAGAGAGAAGGGCCTGGCTGCTAGGGAGCTGAGCAGGGTACCGAGAGTGGAGCAGGGCTGGGGGAAGGCTAGAGGAGCTGGGGGAGCTCCAGCTGGAAAACCCCAGGCTGCAGCCCTAGCTGAGGGCCTAAGACAAGTACTGAGGTTGCAAAGGGGCAGCCCAGCAATAGGTTGGTCCAACCCAACCTTGCCTGTGATGAGTGGCTGACACTGCAGTCTGGCCCAGGGCCCGGGGCAAGTTGGGGATTGGCAGTAGCCTATGAGTGAGGCAAGGTGGGGGTAGTGGGTGGGGGTTCCCCTGAGGGGGGAGACCTGAAGAAACAGTGGGGGTACTGCCAGGGGGCAGCACCCACTGAAAGGGTCACCCAGGGTCTGGTAGGGACACGGGGGCCAGCGGTAGCGCGACACCGGCCGACAGGGGGGCGCTCTAGAGGCTGGAAGCTAATTCCCCAAGACAACCAGCAGGAGGCGCCGCAGGGGTGAGTCTGTGCCCAATTACACTTACCAAAGGCTAAGTCTATTACAGCTACTCTGTTACCTTTACCCACCAATGTGTAACCTCAACAAAGCAAGAAACCAGGATTGTTTGACAAGCCCTCTTTTCCATAAAATATGTTGACCAGTATTTATTATATTCCTAGCCTTTAATTCAATATCAGTTGACTCCTATATCAACTTTTCCATTATTTTCCATCCAAGATTGATGTCAGGCTAACTGGCCTATAGTTACGCTGGTCCTCCCACTTACTCTTTTTGGGTACATCTACACTGCAAAAACACCCCACAGCAGTGACTCTCGGAGCCTAGATCTACACACTCTGAATTGCTGGACTTGTGCTACAGTCTAAAAACAGTTGTGTAGACATTCCCAAAATGGCTGGAGTCCAGGGCAGAGGGTGGGCTTCAGAGCCCAAGTGGGAACATCTATGTGACTATTTTTAGTGCCATAGTGCGAGTCCTGTGAGCTTGAGGCTGGAAACCTGGGCTCTGAGACATGCTGCCACAGGGATTTTTCGCAGGGTAGACATAATCTTTGAATGCTGGCACAACATTAGCACTCTTCCAGTTTTCTGGAATTTCTTGCATACAACTGAAGTTTTGTCTGTTGAATTCAGCACCAGTAAAACAGCCTATTATGGGGGCAAGATTTTACTTTCTGTCCTTAGATGGAGTTGGCTTGCGGCAATATGTTTAGTTTCCTCTCAGGACAAAAAACCCTTGTTAATTTATAGTTGCTTTGACACACTCCACCCTTGTACTAAGACTCATGTTACAGTGTCCTGTGATAGCCATGTATGAACCATGGTTAATTCTTATGCAGTCAGAAGACACCACTAAGCATGCTCAGGAAATGCATAGTAATGGCCCACTAACACTGACTGACATCAAAGCCCATCAGCAAACAGACTCAGCACCAACTGTTAGAAGAAAAGAGTTAGAGGGCAGGCTGCTTCAAGGTTCTTCAGTGCCAGGAGAGTAAAACGGGAGACTCAGGTCAACCAGGTAGAAGAGAAGTGATGCAAGATGTCTCCTGCCCTTCATCTGGCCTATACCTGGAGTAGCAGGGAAGGTCCTGCCAGGGAGTTGTGAGATGCAGGAAGCCAGCTCCAAAGGTAGAGGGGTTCTGGTCTCACTATCATACCTGTATGTTTATGGTCTCGTCAAAGAGCTGAGTAGGCGTCTCATGGAAGTTCTGGAAAAATATCTGAGAAAAACAGGGAGAGGTAAATTTAGCGCAGTCCCAAACCTGCCTGCGCTCTCCGGGGAGCTCAGGATTTCACTCACATGCAGCCAGGGTTGTCAATTTTCGTTGGATGTATTCACAGAGGTTTCATCACATGACATAATCTTATACTCCAGGATTTAGTTGGGAGTTGGCGCTGCTTTGAGCAGGGTGTTGGACTAGATGACCTCCTGAGGTCCCTTCCAACACAAATATTCTAGGATTCTCTGAATCCTGGAGGGCTGGCAACCTTACATGCATCACCCCATATTAGTCCCCTTAGGAGTCCAGTCCAGACACTGCCCTGGGGAGGAAGACTATAACTCACAGGGATGGCTGCATCCCTCCTCAATCTTGTCTCCAACTCCCTCAATAACTGGTGCCCTGGGGCCATCCTATGTGGAATTTGAAATTGGCTCACAGACTAGAGAGCCCTCCCCAGCACAGGCTGGATAAGTCCACAAAAGCAGGCATGGAACCACATGATGCCCACCCACCTCATTAAAATAAGGGTTATTCCCCGTTTTGATTCTCGTCCTGTACACGTGGTTGCCGATGAAGACCTTCACCACGGGCTTGATGTTGTTTCCCTGGAGCTGGCGGCCTTCAATGATCCTCACACGCACCTGCAGTGAGAAATACAGTGGCATGATTTAAAGGGTCTCAGGGCAGGGATGTTTTGTTAGCTCAGCTGGGCTCCACTGCTCGAACTGGTCCCAATGACACTCTGACCTGAGGCGGGACATGCCAATGGCAAAACAACCCCAGAATAATAATATCCATTTCCCAAGGCATCAGCTCCATCCAAGGTAGCAGGATGAAGCCCATGGATGAAGGAATATATGGCTGGGATCCTCATATCCTACTACAGAGAGGGAACTAATTCTGGCAAACTAGGTCTATCGCTGTGGGAAAAGGACTGACTTGGCCATTGAGACCCATGTATTGACCACCTTTACCATTGGGCCTGGGCTATATGGAGGGGGGGGAATCTCTACTTGACGGATCTAATTTTTCCTTGGTTCGCAATACCTGGAAGTCCTGTTTTTTGTCTGTGAGTTCTCTTCTGGAATTTATTCCACCGCTGAGTCCTTCCCTCTGATGATCCTTTCCTGTAATACTCCGGATGGCTGTGGTGACCCCAATGTGTGCCCCTGGAGATGGTCAGAAAGGGAATGGATTGGCCTGGGGTGGATGACCTGGAAGAATAATCCTTTCCCACAGAGCAAGTCAGAACAAACATTCTCTGCTCCTCCTTTGGCAGCTTTGTCAAGGACGGTGTCAGACATGGGAGCTTTAATTTCACTGGTTTGATACATTGTGTCTGTGGCTGCAGAGCGTTCAGGGTCAAAGCAATTAAGTCAGAATCTGGGACACAGATCATTGGATATGAGGAGCCTAAGAGCATGTCCCATATAAATACCTTACTACATGCAGTCTGAATGATCTCAATACACACGTACCACATTGTGCCAATGGGGGGGTGAGCTCTGATCTTCACAGGGATCAAGTGTGAGTCCTGCTGCGCACCTGCACAGATGGGTAACGGCTAAAATGAGATCCCGTAAATCCCTGAGCAGGCTACCCATGTTGCTGGAGCCTGCATATGGGCTGGACAGGGGGAGGACTGAGAGAAAAACATCCAGTCTTGATTTGAAAATTGCCAGTGATGGAAAATCCACCATGGCCTTTGGTAAGTTTTTCCAATGGTTAATTACCATTGCTGTTAAAAATGTATGTCTTATTTCCAGTCTGAATTTGTCTAGCTAAAACTCCTAGCCATTGGACTGTGTAATAACTTTCTCCGCTAGACTGAAGAGCCCAGTATTAAATATTTGTTCCCTATGTAGATATGGACAGATTGTGATTAAGTCACCTCTTAACCTTCTTTTTGTTAGACTCAAGGAGCTCCGTCTATTTATCGCTATGAGGCAGGTTTTCTAATCTGCTGATCATTCCTTATGGCTCTTCTATGAATCCTTTCCTATTTATCAATATCTTTCCTGAACTGAGGGCACCAGAACTGGACAAAGTATTCCAGCAGTGGTCATACCAGTGCCAAATACAGAGATAAAATAACCTCTTGACTCCTACTCAAAATACTACTTTTTACGCGTCCAATGATCACATTAGCCATTTTGGCCACAGCATTTTCCTGGGACCTTATGCATGGCCCCCCAGTTAGTCACTGTTTCCCAGGATAGAGTTCCCCTGTGCTGCAAGTATGGCCTACATTTTTTGTTTTATATTCAGTCACATTAAAACACACATTATAGACTTTAGGGTCAGAAGGGACCAATATGATCATCTAGTCTGACCTCCTGCACAAAGCAGGCCACAGAACCCTACCCATCCATTTCTATAACAAACCCCTAACCTATGTCCGAGTTATTGAAGTCTTCAAATTGTGGTTTGAAGACCTCAAGCTGCAGAGAATCCACCAGCAAGTGACTCATGCCCCACGCTGCAGGAGAAGGCGTAAAACCTCCAGGGCTTCTGCCAATCTGCCCTGGAGGAAAATTCCTTCCCGACCCCAAATATGGCGATCAGCTAAACATTGTTTGCTTGTGCTCAGTTTACCAAGTGTATCCAGATCACTCTGTATCAGTGACGGGTCCTCTTCATTATTTATCACTCCCCCAATTCTTGTGTCATCTGCAAACTTTATCAAGGATTATTTTAAATTTTCGCCCAAGTCATTGATAAAAATGTTAACTAGCATAGGGCCAAGAACTGATCTCTGCAGGATCACACTAGAGACACACCTAGTCAATGATGATTCCCCATTTACAATTACATTTTGAGACCTATCAGTTAGTCAGTTTTTAATCCATTTACTGAGTGCCACGTTAATTTTACATCATTCCCATCGTAAAATTATATGAAGTTAGTTTGACAGGATGTATTTTCCATAAACCCTTGTTGGTTGGCACTAATTTTATCACCCGTCTTTAATTCTTTATTGAGTTCCATATCAGCTGCTCTATTACCTTGCCCAGGATCAATGTCAGACTGACAGGCCCATAATTACCCAGGTCAATCCCGTTCACTGTTTTTAAAAATTGGCACAATACTAGTCTTTTTCCAGACTTCTCGAACTTCCCCAGTATTGCAAGACTCATTGAAAAATTAACATTAACAGTCCAGTGAGCTCCTAAGACAGCTCTTTAAAAACTCTTGGATGCAAGTTATCCGAAGTTGCTGATTTAAAAATGTTTAATTTATTTGCTTCTGTTTAACATCCTCATGGCATACTAGTAGAATGGAAAGAGTGTCATCACCATATGAAGAAATTACATCCCAAATAAGTTTTTATTCTGTCCCTAATGCATGCCAGAAATAGTTATTGAACACTTCTTCCTTTTCTGCTTCATTACTTATAATACTACCGTTTCCACTGAATAATGGACCAATACCATTGTCAGAATTCTTTTTGTTCCTAATATTCTTAAAAATCTCCTTTTTATTGTCTTTAACTCTGCTGGCCACAGATTTCTCCTTCTTTCCCTTTACAATTTTCTACAATTAATAGCTTCTGATTTATATTCATTACTATCAACTTCCCCGTCTTCCATTTGTTATGTATATATTTTTTATTTTTCATATCCACCTTCACTTCTCCTCTAAATCAGGTTGGGTTTTTTTAACTGGTATGGCCTTCTTTCCTGGTTGTGGGATTCTGGCTTTGGGGACATCTGTTACAGTATTCTTAAACAATTTCCAATGATCTTTCATATTTTCCTGATTAAATTCTTCGTCCCAGATTATTTGGATCATAATTGTTTTCAGTTTTGTGAATTTGGCTCTTTTAAAGCACCAAGTCTGTCTGTCTGGCTAACTTGTCAGGACTATATTCTGTTTGCACATTATATAGGTGATCAAAACATGATCCTCTCTACCTAAGCTACCATTAATTTTTAGTCCTGTGATCAGTTCCTCTTTGGACTAGATGATCTCCTGAGGTCCCCTCCAACCCTAATAATCTATGATAAGTTCTGTGATCTATGATTTGTTAAGATGAGGTCTAAAACAGAATTCCTCCATGTTGAATGCTGCACTTCTAGATTTAGGAAATTGCCATCTATAATATTTAGAAATTCCAGGGATGTTCTGGTACTGGCAGTATGAGACGTTCAACAAGTATCACTCAAGTGTAATTCCTGCCCACTGTGTCAGCCCATGTCCAAGTGCTGGTGCAGACAGCGAAGCAAGCTATGTTAGCCAAAGGGCTACTATTTCACTTCTGCATGGGAGCAAGGGGGAAGTAGGGACTAGACCATGATTCCCAAAGTCGCAGTGTGGCCCCAGCCCATAGAGATTAAAGTTGGCAAAGCACCTATCAGATCACTTGCCCATCCTCTCCTGAGCCAGGTGGTACTGTCCCATGTGGCTCATTCTCCAGGGCTTTGTCCAGTTCAGTTTTACTTGACTCAAGCAATGGGGCCTCTACCACTTCTTAGGAGATGATTCCACATGGCACAGGGAGGAAATGGGCATCATAATGGTCTCTGGAACTGGTAGGAACAGTCACATACTCATCATGGGGTGGGGATGTGTGAGATGGAGTCAGGCTGCGGTACTTTTCCCCCACCCCCCCATGCTTTTCCCCCAAACTCAAGAAAACTCCCCTCACAAGAAACCAAGGCCAAGTTGATCTGGAAAACGTAAACATGATAAATTACATTTACAGCACAGGAAGGTCCAATCAGCAGATGCTCACTTACTTTCACCACTGGCTTTTTGTTTTCCTGGCTCCCCTATCGCCTTGAGTCCTGGAGGGGTGTAGGAGGCACTTAAATTGATGGTACACTGAAATTCAACAACAAATAGAATTAAACCACCTCCATTGGTTTGGGTGTAGGTGTGGTGACACTATTCAAAGCCCAGGAGCACAGGGTACCCTCCCAGAGTTGCACACAAATCCCATGCAGGATCTGTTTGTTTGCAATATGGTAATGGCCCCAAACACTACACGTTACTCTAAGGGTGCATGGGCTTTTCCTCTGGTGCAGAGGTGCTCAAACTGTGGGACGCGCCCCTCTAGGTGGGCACAGAGGAACGTGCACGGGTGTGTGGCTGGGGCCTGGGCCAGTGCCCATGAGGGAGCAGGGAAGGAGCGCTGCCCAGCTCCGCTCCTGGCCCCAGCTGCCGGCCCTGCGCCTGGGGCTCCACTCCTGGCCCTGTGCCTAGGGTCTTGGCTGCTGACCCTGGGGCTCTGCTACCAAACACACCCCTTCTCCCAGCAGGGGCCCCAGCCTGGGCCCCCTTATCCCTGTCCACATCCCCGCCTCCCGGAGCCGTGACCCAGCAGCGAAGTAAAAAGATTGGGGGCCATTGGGGTAACCAGTGTGTGTTAGTTCAATTCCCCAGGTGCCCACCCTCACCCCCCAAGTGCCCTGAGGCAGGGTGAGTGCGAGGATGCTGGTCCTGGGGTCCCCATCACTGTTACCATTACCCAGCAGGTCCAGTGCTGTCCCACCATCTTGCTGCCCAGCCTGCTTCACGGGACCCACACAGCATTGCAAGAAGTCACCCCCCAACCCCTGGCTCTCTGTCTCTCACCCTCCCTTCCCCGCTGATGTGCTGGGAATCAACATGGCTGTGGTGTCCATGTCCTGGCCCCACACCTGGCCCATGCACATGTGTCCTGGGAGGGAGCGGAGCCACTACGCATGCCCACAAGTTCCTACTCCAGGCAGCTGGGATTTGACAGGGATGTGCGAGCTTCCTCCCCCAATGTGATGATTCCACCTCCCTCCCCACATAGGCTTCAAACTGGACACCACCCAGGTCTCCCCTTTGCTCTGTGCCGAGAGGGCCGTGCCTGGGACGTGAATATTCAAAGGGGGACTCAGCAAAAAAAAGTTTGGGTTCCTCTGCTTTAGTGCTTTACAGGAACAGGGCAGGTTGAGTGAAACTTAGTAGATAACACTTTTCTCCTCTGAGCATGCCACAGACTTTCTTCACTTCTTCAACTTCCCTCACTTGAGGATCCCAAAGTGCTTCACAAACAACAATTACAGGATTCCATACCCACTGCCAGGTGGGTCAGGATGGTGCAAGGGCAGCTAATCATCAACAGGACCCCTCACCCAGTGTCCCTCAGCTTTGGCCACAGAGGTTTCAACGGCCTGCATCCTTAGCTATTAACTGGTGGTGTCTCCACCTGACATGCCCCTCAGACAGGGGAGACAGTCGGGGGATCGCCTGCACTCCCCTCGGACAGAGTTGTCCTCCTCTAATCGTCCCACCGATCATGTTAGTCAGTCTTTCATCCTCCAAGGTTCACCCAATTACAAGGCTCAACACAGTTGGCAAGGTGAGCACACTGCAGTTTTCACCATCTCTCATGTACCCAGCAACAAGTGTGGCTCCCTTTTTCATCAGACTCATTAACCTGGGTTACAAGCATTAGACCCATTTTACAGATGGGGAAAACTCCAGCAGGAACCATCCCTCTACTGATGATCAATCCAGGAGAGACGCATCAGACCCCAACACTGTCTAGGACAATGTGAGTATGACAGTAGCTGTAATACGTGCATGGACATAGCTAGGATTTGTATATGCTGTGATATTTGTAACTTTGCTGGTAACTTGAATAAAATTGATAAAAGATATTAGACCTGGTTCTTGCGAGTGTCTGTTACTTTTCTTGGTGTTTATGTGTTCCTATATGCTCTAGATCTGAAACAAGTGGCAGAGGTAACTCTATTGAACTTGAGACTGCAGCCACCAGAGCCAAACTCACAGTGGTGTAAAACATCATCACTAAATTCACGTTAAATAAAAATAAAAAGCTACACTTGTAGTAAGATGAAGCCCTGAAACGTAAACTCTTATCAGAGGCCCGATATGAGGCCTGAGGCCTGAACTAAAGTAATGGTCAAGACTTTGCTAACATAAAGTAAAGTTAAGCTGTGAGCCAGAGGCAGGCCCTGCTCGCAGAAGCGGGCAAGGAAAGGGCTGATGCTGCAAAAAGAGACATACCTGAAAGGTACTGGACACTAGATAACAGAACATTCGCATACTTGTACACGCCATACAGATAACAAGGAACGGGCTGACCCATCCCAATGACAGGGCCAAAAGGGTAATAAAATGGATAGAGTTGTTTTGTTCGAACCAACATGTACAAGGTGAGAGGCGGCACCTTGCTACATAGAGAGGTTGCATCTCAATACATCAGGAGTGATGTGTAACTTGTTTGCACCTCTGTATAAGAATGCATCCCTAAGTGGATGTCTTTGTCCAGCCTAGGGGGCAGTGGAAAGTCCCACCACAAACTGAGCTGAGTCCATTGCCAAGCGGCACATATTCATAGTATGTCCTGTAAAGTCTAGAGGGAACTATTACTGTGCTTCGTTTGACAATAAACCTGGCCGACGTGGGGGTTCTCTCAGGGTCTGCTGTGTCAGCAATCTGCGCAGAGCTGGGGCAGCACACAGAGGGAACGCACGCACGCAGCCGATTGATATCAACATTAAACAGAGCAGAGCACCACACCGGTAGCATCTGACAACAACACTATTGTGACAATTTGGTCTACAAATTTACCCTAATTTCAAATTGAGCTGTAAAAAGTGAGAATGAGTTTATAAGATGTCACAATTACCTATAAGAACAAACACTGCTGGGCAGAAGTCCAAACGGGAGGCAGACAGACTGAATTAGTCCCGAGAATAAGGCCTCCTGATATAACTCAAGGACTGTTTTAAGATCATGCCTGATAACAAGAGAGGATGGGTTATTCTACCCACCAATCCCTTTGTGAGTCTGTCATGGGGTGTACGTACCCCATGCTATCCCAGCAACCAAAGGGTTACTATAGGCACTGCCGGCCACTACTGACTGGCAGTCTCTCAGCAGCTGGGAAGCAGTGGGGTAGGGTGGCTAGTAGAGTGAGCAGGCTGCAGAAAGGAGCTCCTGCCAGCAAGCTACCAAAGAGCCACCCAGAGACAACAGCCCAGGACAGGATGAACTGACCGACGGCCTGAAGAGATCCAGGAGAAGGTAGGAAGGAGCTCAGGGCATTGCCAAAGTTGAAGAATCCTGATCCTGCTTATCTGGCTTAAGGACCTGAGGTGGAACCGAGTGGACTGGGCAGGCCTGGGCTCCCCTACTCACCCCCTGATGGAATTGGGAGTGGAGAAAAGGTAGGCTCCCAGTCACCAGGAACAGACTGTCAGTCTCACTAGGCTGTGAGCCCAGAGGCTGTGCCATGCTTGGTCAGAGGGGGCACTGTTATACTAACGCACCGCCTCAGAGGGTCCTTAAAGAAAGAGACTTTGGGGAGAAAAATTGGCTACTGGAGTGAGCTTATTATTATGGCTGCCACCCCGCCCATCTCCTGGGATGCCACCATCATGATGCCAAGCGATGTCCTAACCAGACCAGGCCAGAGAGAGGGACCCAGATGACATCACTACTCTGCTGGCCCTGGCTGGATCCCAACCCCTATCTGGGATGAAATGGGATTGGACTGACAGCAGCTCCAGCCAGCTCAACTAACTTCTTTCTCCCACCAGGGACAGTTATTACCATCTTTGATACTTTCTAACAGACTGTCAAATATGGTGGGAAAGGGGAGGTTTCCCTTCTAAAAGCTCTCTCCAGCTAAGGGAATGGGAACAAGGGAGGTGGTTCAAAAGAACACCTTACTTAAAGTTTTGCATTTCAAAGGCTTCCACTGTCACCTCCTATTTTCTGTACCTTTAGTAAAAGGTTAAAATGTTGTTTCCTGGTGGGTTTGCCACGGTACAAAGCAGGCTGAGCTCTCTGCATACCAAACCCTGGACATTTTTGGACACTCTTTGACCTTGGACAATGACTGGGTTATGGTAACAACTTTGGCTCATTTGTTGCATCTATATAAGACCATAGGATGCCCCTTCTCTAAAGTGAGGGTTACCCTTCTTACTTACGCCTGTTGGCTGGTGGCCACTGTCCAGAAGGGCCAGGTTCTTCAGGGTGAGGATGCTGCTTGGTTTTGCAGCAAGAGATGTTAGAAATACAGTAGCAGAGCCCAGATCCCTGGAGGATAGAAACACCTGCTTGTCAGTAGCACTAGCATTCCCCTCACCAATCCCAGGAAGGGAGTCTCACCCTGATGGTCTCAGTGAGGGTCTCAAGGTGTGAGAATGGTAGCCAGTGTTCTGCTTTTAAAGGATAGAGAAGCCCTGTGGACCAGCAATTAATGCCATACAAAAGACTTGGTTAGATTCCTCAGTGCCAGACTCCACTCTTTGCAAGGAGAGGGTCCTGGGCAGGGGCAAGGGCTGGTACATTCCAATTTTGAGGGGGTATTTAGGGGGAGAGCAGAATTGTTGCTACTTGGAAATGACCATTTAGTCTTTGTCTTGCCCAGGAAAAGCAGCAACGCTTAGGTCAGGGTTAGCTGGCATGTGCTGAATCCAAGCTATGTGACCACGTTCCTAGTTGAGACAAAGCTTTAGAAGAAGGAACAACAAGGTCTCTGGTCTCCTTGGCTGGAAGGAAAATACTGTAGTATGTGCATGGGGGAGTACATATGGATACACAAGGCTGCAAAAAGATCAAGAAGGGACCTCCCCCAAAATTGCCCAAGAGGCTCCGTCTTTACTTGCTGTTGACGATTCACCTTTCTGTAGCCAAGTGACCCCACTCCCGGAGTTGTATGTCCACAAAGGAAGCGCTGTCCAGTGGCTGATCACTCAGGAACCACACCAGCGTCTGCAGGGGAAGCAACACAATATACACTTCACCGTGCACTGTGGGTCCGATCCTGATCGGACACTGGAGTTACTCCCGATTTACACCGGAGTGACATCTGAATCAAACCCCGGAGATGGGCAAGGAGACAAAGAGAAGCAGGTCTAGAATTGTTGCCCAGGTTAAACATAAATAGTGCCCAAAGCATTGCAACCAAGTGGGGGATACTCGTGAGTTTGTAGAAGGAGGCCTGGGCTGACAGTCAGGAAAACACCAGGCCTTGTGAAAGGGCCTTCAAATCAATTGTTCTGCCCCTTGCAATTGCCTGATGAAAAACAGCTGGAAGACCAGCCCCTTGGGGGCTGTTGATTGGCCCCTGTTGTATGTCTGCTCTCTCTGGGTCACTGCTTCCCTGTGGGCTCAGTTTTTACCTCTTCTCTTACTAACCCATGTTGCTCAGTCTGCTATTCTGGGTATGACTACACTGCAAAGAAAAACCTGCAGCAGTGACTCTATAGACCCGGGCTCACCAGGCTCAGGCTACAGGGCTAAAAATAGCCATGGACATGTCTGCACTCAGGCTGGAGCCCGAGCTCTGAAACCCAGTGAAGGGGCAGGTCTCAGAGTCTGAGTGCCAATGTCTACACAACTATTTTTAGCCCTGTAGCCTGAGCCCTGTGAGCCGGCGTCTGTAGACCCAGGCTCCGAGACTCGCTGCAGTGGGAATTTTTTTTTGCAGTGTAGATGCACTGTGGCCTGGGGGACCTACTTGTAGACTTTAAGGCCAGAAGGGACCATTGTGATCATCTACTCTGACCTGCTGCACATTACAGGACCCAGACCCTCAACCACCCGCTCCTGTAACAGACCCCTAACCTCTGGCTGAGTTACTGAAGTCCTTAAATTATAGTTTAAAGACCCCAAGTTACAGAGAATCCGCCATTTACTCTAGTTCAAAGCAGCAAGTGATCCGGGCCCAGGGGTGAAAGTAACTTAAAGGACTTACCTACCCAGAGTCCTGAGCGGGGGTGTGACCTCAACCGGAAGAGGCGGGGCCTTTCAAGATTTAAAAGCCGTGTGGCTCCGGCTGTGGCTAGGAACTTCAGGACCTTTAAGTCACCCTGGAGCTACCAGCTGCAGAGGCAGCGGGGAGCCCCGGGGCTCAGGGGCAAATTAAAGGGCCCGGGGCTCCAGCCACCACGGAGCTCCAGGCCCTTTAAATCACCACAGTGGCCGGAGCTCTGGCAGCGCTTTAAAGGGCCCGGGGCTTCCCACAGCAGCTGGAGCTCCGGGCCCTTTAAATTCCCACCCGAACCCGGCTGCCAGAGCTCCAGTGGTGATTTAAATGGCCCAGGGCTCTCTGCAGCAGCTGGAGCCCTGTGCTCTTTAAATCACTGCCGCGGAAGCCAGTCCAGTCCGGCACGGTGTACTGGCTCTTGCAGGTACACCGTACTGGACCGGACCGGCTTACTTTCACCTCTGCCTGTGCCCCATGCTGCAAGGAAGGAGAACCCCTCCCCCCGCCAGGTCTCTGCCAATCTGACCCAGGGACAATTACTTCCCAATCCCAAATCTGGTGATCGGTCAGATCCTGAGCATGTGGGCAAGAACCACTAGCCAGACAGCTGGGAAATTATTCCCTGTAGTAGCTCAGAGCCTGCCCCACCTAGCATCCATCTTTGGCCATTGGAGATATTTGCTGCTAGCACATATAGGCTACGTGCCATTGTAGGCAGCCCCATCAGGCCATCCCCACCACAACTTATCAAGTTCAGTCTTGAAGCCAGGGAGAATTTTGCCCCCCACTGCTCCCCTTGAGAGGCTGCTCCAGAACTTCACTCCTTTGATGGTTAGAAACCTGTGTCTAATATTGAACCTAAACTTGACAAATGTACTTGCAGTATGGCGTCTGCCAGGCTGAGGGGGATGCACTGACCTACCATGACAGAACGCACCCATGTATTCACACTCTACACACTAATGTAATAAACCTTGTACAAGGCATGCTTGGAGGTATCACATGAAAACTGATAATTTGCTGGTCAGTATTATCATGGTAAAGTGCACAAAGTAACATTACATGTAAAGTTATAAACATAAGCTGAAATCATGACTGAAGTATGTTTCCCAGATCAATCTGGAGAGTGGTTAAACCAGTTTCTCGAAGACAAAAGGGCAAGCTGACACACCAGCAAAGTATCAGCAAAGCCAATGGGCCTTTACCTACCAAATGTCTGGTCTTTGGCAAGGAAGGGAAGCAGGGACAAAGATCTGTATCTTAGCAAAGAAACAGCATGAAGTCTCCTTCTTCCTGCAGACTGCCTGTCTCCTGGTTTTTAGCTGACAATGCTTTTCAAAGAGGGACTAAAACTATAAAAAGAAAGGGGCAAACACCCCAAGGCACCCCCCTCTCTTTCCCTACCCATCTCATTCTCTGCATCTGAGAAAACAAAGGAAGCAGCCATTGGACTCTGGGGGAGGGAACTGACATGAAGAGTTTGGTCAGTAATGCTGCTGGAGACATGTGGTGAGAAACTTTGCTTTGGAACTAATATAGTTTGTTACATTAGACACCAGAACATGTTTTATCCTTCTTGTAAGCCTTTCAGACTTCTATGCCTCATTGCTTGTACTCTCTTAAAATCTCATCCTTTGTAGTTAATACACTTGTTCTATTGTTTTATCTGATATAGTGTGTGTAAGTTAAAGTGCCTCAATAAGTCCATTTAGGATGGTAAGTCGTGTGTATATTATTCTCTTGAAGGAATAATGGACTTAATAGATTTGGACAGTCCAGGAGAGGGCTGGTCAGTACAAGACATACATTTCTGGGGGAAAAATCCAGGATTAGAGGTTTGCTGGGGTCACCCTGCAGTACAACCATGGCTGGTAAAAGACAGAGGATAACCCAAGTGTCGCTAGCAGGCTGCAGTACGTGCAAACATCTGGGAGTGACTTGCACGCTGGTGGCTGTTTGAGAGCAGTCCACATTGGAAGATACAGCAGCAAGGCACTACAAAGGCATCCCAAGTTACAGGACAGGGGTGACAGGGCTGCTCACTGGCCTGGATTGTACCCTGGTATATCCCACCTATTTCAATCTTTTCTTTGACCACCCTGTACTTGTAGGTTTCAGATATTCATATATGGTTCAGTCATGGATTGCAAAGGTTTTAGGGACCTATATGATAAGGTCAGGTTCTAGAGAGCCACAGGGCTGGTGGCAGGTGCTAGGAATACTTTCTGCTGACTTATCTGACAACCAGATGGGAGAAAGCTTGGGCTGAGTTTTCGGTTTTGTTATAAAAACTATAATACATGCAAACCCCGGGGAGATGGTAAATTCAGAGTCGTGTGTGCAGGCGCACAGGCACATGCTGTGTTAGGAGCAGAGGGGGAACACTGTGCGGGGAGGGATAGCTCAGTGGTTTGAGCATGGGCCTGCTAAACGCAGGGTTGTGAACTCAGTCCCTGAGGAGGCTGCTTAGGGATCTGGGGCAAAATCAGTACTTGGTCCCGCTAGTGAAGGCAGGGAGTTGGACTCAATGACCTTTTGGGGTCCCTCCCAGCTCTATGAGATAGGTATATTTCTATATCTATATATATATAACACCGCCTGCTCACAGGGGCTTACCTCATTCCAAGTGGGATTCTGTTCCTTCTGTATAACTCTTGTACTTCTTGTGACATCTAAGAGAAATTAGACATATGATGGATTCCCAGCATGCAGCTCCACGGAAGTGGTGGTGTCTGAGTGTGTGTGAGGAGGGAACACAGCCCATTTACAGTGTTCACTGGGTCAGGTCTCTTTTTCTTATGATATCCAGTGTTGAGCCCAGCCTGCTTTTGCAGGGAACAACCTTGCACTGGGAGGGAAACAGACTGGATGAGGGAATAGGTCTTTTCCATCTCCAGTCTATTTCTTAAATTCATAGATTCCAAGGCCAGAATGGATCACTATGCTCATCTAGTCTGACCCCCTGGATATCACAGACTACAGGACAGCCCTGAAAGTCAAATGCCATACAGAAGTCTAAACTTTCAAAAGTTTCTAAGGAATTTGCATGGCCAGTTGCCATTAATTTTATTGAAATCTGGGCATCCAAGTGTCCCAGGGGGCTTTGAAATCTCAGCCTTCATGTTTACAAATCTATATTTTCTTCTCTTGCTTTAGTTTTGACCTGCTTTGTGCTTCAGGCAGATCCCTTAAAATGCCGCTCTGAGCCCCTTTAACTGCTGAAGGCACTTCCCTTGGGGAATCCTTGAGACACTCCACCTCCCAGCCCACCTTTACCCCAAAAGTCTGTGGATCCCATCAAAAGGGTGAGATTGACCCTTTCAGAGAGAGCAGGGCCAGTGCACTGTCACATCAGCTGACCCAGACCTGACTTTAAAACAGGGCACCTGGGCCTGGGGAAAGAGAGGCCAGGTGAGTGAGAACTCAGAGGCTGTCAAAGTTCACTGCGGGGGAGGCAGTGAAAACCTGAGAGGAACTGTCTAAAAGGGGGCCTCCAGGGAGAAAAGCTGAGGGAGGTAGTGCTCTTGGAACAGGGCACAGAAGCAGGAACCAGGAGCTGCAGGACTTCCCGGGGAGCGGCAGCCATGAGAGTCTGAGAGGGAAAGGGGGGAAATCCCCTGGAAATTGTAGCCAGGGTGAGATTTTGTTTAAGTTTGGACAATAAACCTGAGAAAGAGATGTGGGTGTGGCAGAGTCTTTACCAAGATGGGGAGAATCCTGCCTTGTTACAATCCCCAGCTGCACAGAGGGGCTTCTTGTCCTTCTATACTTAGTAGATTCATTTCTCCTGTGCCACCCAGCTAGAAAAAGGAGGCCCTTAGTGTCCAGAGACCACTTTGTGATCCTCAAACAAAATGTACCTGAGAAAGGCAAAGGATGATCAATTATCTACTGGAAAATGCTGAACAAGTTGCTGTTACCTCTGAAGCTGGCAGACACATGCGAGTCAGGTGCGGTGAATTTTGTAGTTGGGATGTTAGCAGACAGAATGATGAGGTGTAGCATTTCTGTCTCACCTCTGCTGTGGCTCTCCTTTCTTCCCAGCAAATGGCTTTATTCTGCAACGATGCAATCCCTTCAGTTCTTTCTTATTTCCCCTTCACTCTGCCCCAGCCCTGTTTTTGTCCTGCTGGAGTGCTGTTAGTAGTAATAACTCCTGTGTTTACAGCTTACCTCCTAATGCCACTTGGAGGTTTTGTCTCAGAAGTCCTGTCTGTACGGAATGCAATTTCTGTTTCCAGGAACTACATCAGAACAAGGAGTGACATCATACAGAGGAGAGTCAAATAGTGCATCCAGGAAGTGATGCCATAATAGAAAGGAAAGAGGCTTCCATTCATAGACCAGCTATGTTCAGCTGTTTAATCAGTGATATGTTTTTTGAGATAAAACCTGAGGTGCTGACCATGTTGGGTATTGGTAATACCTGGACACTTTCTGGTATCTTGAACAAATTCCCACTCTGGTAGCTGCATTCGGCCTGCCTTTTCAATTGGACAAAATGCTTTGTTCACTATCTGACCTAAGATGTTATGTAGTGTTGATATGAGTTGTTAAACAATGGCCAAGCTACTCTCCAGAGTTGGCTATATTTAACTGGTGGGCAAATGAACCATAAGAACCCTCTTTCTTAAAATGAAGCTTTGTTCTGTATTTTGAGTCACTTAACATTTTGAAGACTTGATCTAATAATAAGTAATCATTTTCAGACAATGTCCTTTCATTCCCTGAAAAATGTACCTAGCTAGAGTATGAGGCTTAACTAATGTTTAAGTGCTTTGAGATCCCTGGAGATAGACAATAGCAATTAGTCAACAGAAGATCTGATTATTTATTACTGCTTATTTCAGCAGCTTGTGGAAACTTCCTAAGCAGAATGAAAGGCTGCTGAGGACCCATGCAAACCATGAGGGAGAAATTCTGCCCCCTTGAAGTGGAGGGGTATTCTGCTATTGACTTCAATAAGGCCTGGGTTTTCAGCCTGATCATGTAAGTGCCCTGTTTCTCCTTATGATGGACGCATCTTGCTTCAGTAGCCAGTTATGTGGCTGAAACAAGCTACATGCTGGTATTTAAGAGCCTAACAACTTAAGAGTGGTCAGACCAAAGGTCTATCTAGCCCAGTATCCTGTCTTCTGATAGTGGCCAATGCCAGATGTCCCAGAAGGAATGAACAGAACAGGGAATCATCAAGTGATCCATCCCCGTTGCCCACTCCCAGCTTCTGGCAAACAGAGGCTAGGTATACCATCTCTGCCCATCCTGGCTAATGGCCATTGATGGACATATCCTCCATGAGCTTATCTAGTGCTTTTTTGAACCCTGTTATAGTCTTGGCCTTCACAACATCCTCTGGCAAAGAGTTCCACAGGTTGACTGTGTGCAAACAATACTTCCTTATGTTTGTTATAAGCCTGCTACCTATTGATTTCATTTGGTGACCCTTAGCTCTTGTGTTAGGAGAAGGAGTAACTAACACTTCCTTATTTACTTTATCCACACCATTCATGATTTTATAGGCCTCTCATATCCCCTGTAAGCATGCAGACTCACCCTGCAGCGCCTCCTGCTGGTCATCTCGGGGAACTGCTCTCCAGCCATTGGAGTGCCCTCTGCAGGCTGGTGTCCTGGCTACCGCTTAGCCCTCCTGTGTCTTTCCCAGACCCGGTGCCCTGTTATCTGGGGCACTACCCCCTGGCAGTAACCCCTCAGTCTTAGGGTCTCCCCAGGGAACCCCCACCCACTATCCTCACCTCAATATACAGCTACTGCCAGTCAACATTTAGCCCCACTCCCTGGGGCAGACTGCAGTGTCAGCCACTTATCATAGACAAGGTTGAGTTAGACCTGCTGCTTCTCTCTCTCTCTAACTGGGCTGCCCCTGTGTAACCCCAGTACTGGTCTTAGGCCCTCAGCTAGGCAACAGCCTAGGGGTTTTCCAGGCTGGAACACCCCAGCCCTGCTCCACTCCCAGTACGCTGCTCAGCTCCCTAGCAGCCAGGCCCTTCCCCCCCAAGCAGAGAGAGACTTCTCAGCTTCTGGCTGCCCTGGCCTTTTTATAAGGCCTGGTTGGTCTGTTTGGGGCATGGCCCCAGCTGCAGCCACTTCCCCCAATCAGCTGGGGTTTTGCTCCCTTCCCGAGCCCCAGCTCTCTGCAAGGCTTTTCCAATCCCTTCAGGCTGGGGAGGGTAACTACCAAGGCTGCCCAGAGGAGGTGGGGCAAGTGGGGCAATTTGCCCCAGGCCTGGCAGCGGTACGAGTCTTCGGCAGCGGGGGACCCTTCAGTGCTGCCGAAGATGTGAAGTGACTGAAGGCCCCCTGCCATGAAAATGCTGCCAAAGACCCGGACCGCCGCTGGGTGAATACAAGTGCTGCAGCTCCCCGGCTTTGCCCTCAGCTCCCTGAATCCTCTGGGCAGACCTGGTAACCACCCCACTACACCTCCCTTAGTCACCTTTTTTCCAAATAGTAAAGTCCCAGTCTTATTAATCTCTCCTCATACAGAAGCCATTCCATACCCCTAATCATTTTTGTTGCCCTTTTCTGAACCTTTTCCAATTCCAATATAGCTTTTTTTTGAGATGGGGCAACCTCATCTGCACGCAGTATTCAAGATGTCAGTGTATGTATATAGAGGCAATATGATATTTTCTGTCTTATTATCTATCCCTTTCTTAATTATTCCCAACATTCTGCTTTCAGCTACCTGAAGGGGGGTTCCAAAGAGGATGGAGCTCGGCTGTTCTCAGTGGTGGCAGATGACAGAACAAAGAATAATGGTCTCAAGTTGCAGGGAGGGGTTAGGTTGGATATTAGGAAAAACTTTTTCACTAGGAGGGTGGTGAAGCACTGGAATGGGTTACCTAGGGAGATGGTGGAATCTCCTTCCTTAGAGGTTTTTAAGGCCCGGCTTGAGAAAGCCCTGGCTGGGATGATTTAGTTGGGGATTGGTCCTGCTTTGAGCAGAGGGTTGGACTAGATACCTCTTGAGGTCTCTTCCAACCCTGATATTCTATGATTCTAAGGGTTGATGGGTGCTAAAGGGCTTGGGGGGGGGGGGCGGGGAGCTGCCGGTGGGTGCTGATAACATGGTATATTTCAGTCAAGCAGCAAGCACACCACAAACACACACACTACTGAGAACAAACGTACTCCTCCTTCACCTGGAGAACTTCCTCCAAAACTCCTGTTCCCAGCTCCTGGTCACTACCTCCAATCAGACTGGAAAACAAACACCCCAGGGTGCCCAGAAGATGCTGTGTTATTTCAGTCCCATAACTGAGTCCCTGCTGGCTCACTAAAACAATCGGTGAGAAACATGAGCACAAACGCTAGACCCCAGTCGGGCTGCTGATGGTGGTGGGGAAAGCATCCTAGACCCACTTTCAGAAAGGGCCTCTAGTATTGCCGAAAAACCGCTGGGGCAGAGGAGACATGGTCCGGGGCGGCGGGGTCCCTGTGTCTGAGCACCGCACGGCTCGGGGGGGCTGTCTCTGGGCGGGGGCCCCGTGGCTCGCGGGGAGTGAGGGGGCAACTACGGCGCGGGAGTCTCTGGCCCGCTGCCCGTGGGGCTCCTCTGCGCGCCCCAGGCCGGCAGCTCCGCTCCGAGCCGGGAACGTTCCACCCTCCGGGTCGTCTCAGCGCCGCCGGCCCCGCTCCGGCTTCCTGCTTCCGGGTCTTGTAGGAGCGGAGCATGCGCAGTGCGCGGGGGGCCGAGGCTGCGTGGAGGCCTAGTGGAACGCCGAGAGCCGGGGCGCGGCCCGGCCCGCCCCCACCCGCGCGGTGAGTCCTGCCCCGCCCCCACCTAGTCCCCTCAGCGTCCCCCGCTCTGCCCCCCACTGCCCCCAGCCTCTTGTTCTGCCCCCACCTAGTCCCCCCAGCTCCTCCCGTCCCCTGTCTAGTTACTCCCTCCCACTGCCCCTGTCTTACCCCAGCGCCCCCATCCCTAGTGCCCCCGCCCTGTCCCCCATTCCCCTTGCCCCCCAGGATCCCATCCCCAGTGCGCCCCCCGCCCCACTCCTCTTGCCTGGGCGGGTATTGCAGCAGGGGGTCAGGCTGTGGGGGGCACTAAGGGGGGATTTGGGAGGGGGCGGTGCTGGATGCTCTGCCCGCAGGATATCAGAAGGGGCACGAGGGTACTGGCTGGTTTGGCTGAGAGTGTTATGGGGCTGGAGCTGGGTGCAATAACGTGCCATCGGGGTGTCTGTCTCCTAGGGTCTGGTGAGGGGGTGGCTGCTCTTCCTGGGCTTGGCTTTTATCATTTGTGTTGAGGACGGGGCAATACAGCAAGGGCCATTTCCCCACAGCGTGCTTACCACCCTCTGTCATGTTGTCCCACAGCAAGGTGGGCAGGATGAGGTGCCGGAAGAAACATTTACATTGGCGCTAGAAGTGGGGACGTCCCAGAAGACATGTCGTACCGAGGCAGCGAGCGGGACTTCCAGACTTCAGCCAGGAGGATGGGAACTTCGTTGCTCTTCCAGCTCTCTGTCCATGAGAGAGAGCTGGACCTGGTCTTTTTGGACCACAGCTATGCCAAGCCATGGAGTGCCCACCCCGATGCTAGCAGTGCCCGGCCTACTCGGATGCTCTTTGTCACCCCCAGGAGGCACCAAGACAGCACCATGTGAGCATAGCCTTTTCTGGTGCTACTGAGTTGGTTGGGTTTGGGTCCACGTGTACCTTGGATAGTCCTTTCCTGTGCTCTGATGGTTCACTCGTTGCTTTCTGTGTCTGTTTTCAAGGTGCTTTTTAACACATTAGGTAACACATATTGAAACTCCAGTCTAAGAATATAAGAACGACCATACTGGGTCAGATCAAAGGTCCATCTACCCCAGTATCCTGTCTTCTGACAGTGGCCATGACCAGGTGCCACAGAGGGAATGAACAGAACAGGTAATCATCAAGTGATCCATCCCCTGTCACCCATTCACAGCTTCAAACAGAAGCTAGGGACACCATCCCTGCCCATTCTTGCTAATAGCCATTGATGGACCTATCCTCCATGAACCTATCTAGTTCTGGTTTGAACCCCATTATAGTCTTGGCCTTCACAACTAGCTCTGGCAAAGAGTTCCACTGGTTAACTGTGCGTTGTGTGAAGAAATACTTCCTTTTGTTTGTTATAAGCTTGCGGCCTATTAATTGCATTTGGTGACCCCTAGTTCTTGTATTATGACACTTTATTTACTTTCTCCACATCAGTCATAATTTTATAGTCCTCTATCATATCCCCCTTTAGTTGTCTCGTTTCCAAAATGAAGAGTCCCAGTTTTATTAATCTCTCCTCATATGGAAGCTGTTCCATACCCCTAAACATTTTTGTTGCCCTTTTCTGAACCTTTTCCAATTCCAGTGTATCTTTTCTGAGATGGGGCGACCAGATCTGCACGCAGTATTCCAGATGTGGATGTACCATTGATTTATATAGAGGCAATATGATATTTTCTGTTTTATTATCTAACCCTTTCTTAATGATTCCCAACATTGTTTGCTTTTTTGACTGTCGCTGCACATTGAGTGGATGTTTTCAGAGAATTATCCAGAGTGACTCCAAGATCTCTTTCTTGAGTCATAAGAGCTAATTTAGACCCTATCATGTTGTATGTATGGTTAGGATTATGCTTTCCAATGTGCAGTACTTTGCATTAAGCAACATTGAATTTAATCTGACAATTGTCTTGGCAGGACAATTTGTATTTGACCATGTTAGCTGTAGAAGGGCTCTAGAGAGCACCTTGCCCGGTCTGGTATAGATTTTTAAAACATTAACACATGCTAACTGAGCTGGGTGGGAAGTTTTCAATTAAATGTTTGTCTGAAAATGGTGTGTTTTTTCTAAACTGAAGCTCTTGCAGTTTGAATTTCATCTTTTGAAAAATGTTTGAAAAAAATTGTTTTGGAATTATTAGTGTGTTCCATTTTGATTTTTTTCAGTTCACACCAAAAAGTCACTTTGGAATTTAATTCAGGAAAAAACAAAACAAAACTAAAAAGGTTGAAATAGAAATGAAAAAGTTCAAAATTGTACATATATTCTGAGGCCTGACAGATCATTATGATCAGCTGGTCTGACCTCCTGTATAACACAGGAAAGATAACTTTCTCAAAGTAATTCCTAGAGCATTTTTCCTTTTAGAAAATCATCCAATCTTGATTTAAAAATGGTTGTTGGTGGAGGATCCACCATGATCTTTGGCAAATTGTTCTATGGTCAATTACTCTCATTTAAAAAAAAAATTGTCTTATTTCCAGTCTGAAATTATCTAGTTTCTGCTTCCTGCCATTGGATTGTGTAGGACCTTTCTCTGCTACATCAGGGATTTTCAATCTTTTTTCATTTGTGGTCCCCTACAAAATTTCAAATGAAGATGCGGACCCATTTGGAAATCTTACACATATTCTGCGGCCTCTCAGGGGTCTGAGGACCACAGGTTGAAAATAATTGTGCTACACTGATGAACCCGTTATCAAATATTTATTCCCCACGTGGGTACTTATAGACCAGTGGTTCTCATACTTTTGTATTGGTGACCCCTTTCACACAGCAAGCCTCTGAGTGTGACCCCTCTTATAAATTAAAAACACATTTTTTATATTTAACACTACTATAAATGCTGGAGGTGAAACAGAGTTATGAAGTGGAGGCTGAGAGCTCATAACCCCCATGTAATAATCTCGTGACACCCTAAGGGGTTGCAAACCCTCGTTTGAGAACCTGTTATAGACTGTAATCAAATCACTCTTCAATCTTCTCTTTGTTGTACTAAACAGATTGAGCTCTTTGATGTTTCACTATAAAGCGGGTTTCTAATCCTTTAATCATTCTCATGACTCTTCTCTGAATCCTCTCTACTTTATTAATACCCTTCTTGAATTGTAGGCAGCAGAACTGGACAAAGTATTCTAGCAGTGGTCGTACCAGTGCTGAATAGAGGTGAAATTACCTCTCTACTCCTTCTCCAGATACTGAAATTAAACGTTTCAATTGACTCAATCTGAAATTTTTTTGCATTTTCAATTCATGTAAATTTTCAAGATTTTGACTTGTCACCTAGTTTCAGGATGGGAACGTTTTTCAAGATCTCAAAAATTCTCCTGGATCAGGAAAATTATTTCCTGCCCACCTCTGAGGTTAACATCGCACCTTTAAATTCTGGTCCAGACAAGGCCTGAAATGCTCGTTAAGTCCAGTGAAAGCCTAGAGATCTGCTTAGTAAGTGCTTAAAGTACAATGGCTTTATCTTGACTAGAGTTTTAGAAGCTGTTAATTAGATCAAGCTCGTTAATTTGAGCTAACATCACATCTCTAAATCCTAGTCTAAACAAAACCTTTAGGGAGGGATTGAGTGCGAGCTGATAAACTCACAGACCCCATCTACACTGCAGAATGTCACCATGTCTGGACATGATTGTTGGGCTTGGTAGCTAGCCAGTGCCGAATGCATTTTAGAAGTCAGTGTGTGCAGCAGGTCAGACTGCCTTCAGCTGATTGTGACATGGTGGTTCCTTCACTATCTTCAGCAGCATGATTGTTGATGACCATACTTAGAGTAAAATGTCGAAGTGCAGACCAGGCCTCTGCACATTCCTCCAAAAAGTAGGGGGTTTGGTATTTCTCAAAAGGTGATGGGAGCACTGGAGCAGTCATGGGATAAGAGAAGGGGATGTTTTATTTTTGTTGCCTATATTTTGCAACCTAGTGTGTCCCCTCTCTTATTTTCCTTTATTGTTTTATGTATTTTCCCTTTGTGATGCTGGAACTGTTTCCTGTGTGTATGTGAGGGATAGGTGGATGGAATGAAAGAATCAAGGTCGGCCTGATTATGTTATAGTCATCAAATGGGGTTTTTTTTAGTGTGGTTCTGCAGGGATCGGTTTTCTGCCTGATGCTGCTAAATATATTATCAGTGATCTGGAAGTAAGTGTAAAATCACTGCTCCCAGTGCGATGCTGTGGCCAAAGGGCTAACGTGATCCTTGGATGTGTACACAGTACAGTAAAGAGAAGGAGCAAGGAGGTGATTTTTCTCTCTATACAGCACTGGTGAGACTGATACTGGAATGCTGCATCCAGTTCTAGTATTTATATTATTACAGGGATGTTGAAAAATTGGAGAAGGTGCAGAAAAGAGCTGCAGAAAATGTTCAGGGTCTGGAGAAAATACCTAACAGGGGGAGCCTGAAAGAGCTTAATCTTATCAACAAGAAAATTTAGAGGTGATGACATCATCATCATCATCATCATCAGTACCTTCGTGGGGGGGAACCACCAGGTACTAAAGGCCTCTTTAATCTAGTGCAGAAAGGCAGAACCACCACCAATGGCTGGAAGCTGAGGTCAGACAAATTCAAATTAGAAACAAATGCACACATTTTCACGGTGAAGGTGATTAACCGTTGAACAAACTGCCATGGGAAATGAAGGATTTTCCATCTCCTGAAGTCTTCAAATCAAGACAGGATGTGCATTAGTCAAATTCAAATTAATGGGCTTAATTCAGGAGTGAAATTCTCTGGCCTGTGGTATACGGGGGATCAGATGAGATGATGTAATGGTCCCTTCTGGTCTTAAACTCTGAATCTGTGAATACAGATACCGCTGGAGGGCTCCTCAGATGATGCAGGGATCACAGAGCCCTGATCATGTGTGAGATAAATTTACTTACCGGAAGTGATGCAACTTATCTAGCAAAACAGGTGGAATGTTTTCTCCTCCACTACTCAACTGCTCTATGGTGCAGTCACTTCTGCAGAATCTCTGCTACTACTTGAGCTGAAGAGTAAAGCATCAGATATAGGCATTTCAGTTAAATAAATGCCCTCAAGAAAGCTCAGTAATTTGTATTTCAAACAAAATGGCCCAGCTGTAAATAATGGTTAAAACTTGCAAGATTGAAAAATGTTTTAACCGTTGTTTATAGCTGAGCCATTTTGTTTGAATTCCTCCCCCCACTATTCATCCCATTATCCACCCAAATACCTTAGCCAATATAATCCAGCATGGACCTATCACCATGGCTAAACAGCAGAGTAAAAAAAGGCTATTAGAGGCAAAAAGGCATCCTTTAAAAATTGGAAGTCAGATCCTACTGAGGAAAGTAGAAAGCAGCATAAACCCTGGCAAGAGTATGTCTTCACTACCGGCCGGATGCAGCAATCGATCCAGCAGAGATTGATTTATTGCGTCTAGTCTAGACACAATTAATCGATCCCCGAGCACTCTCTCATCGACTCCTGTACTCCAGGCAGAGTCAACGGGGGGAGCGGCAGCAGTCAACTCACCATAGTGAAGACACCGCTATAAGTCGAACTAAGTACGTCGAATTCAGCTACGTTATTCATGACTAAGGGGGGAGGGGATACAATAGAGGTCTATAAAGTCATGAATGGTGTGGAGAAAGTGAATAGAAAAGTGTTATTTACACTTTTCTCATAACACAAAAGCTAGAGATCATCCAGTGAAATCAATGGGCAGGAGATTTAAAAGAAAAGGAAGAACTTCTTCATACAACGCACAGTTCACCTGTGGAACCTCATTGCCAGCGGCTTCTGTGAAGGCCAGAAATTTAACTGGATCCAAAAAAGAATTAGATTAGTTTTTGAAGGGTAGGTTCATTAATGACTATTAGCCAAGATGATAAGAGATGCAACCTTATGCTCTGGGTGTCTCTAAACTCCTAACTGCCAGAAGCTGGGATTGGACAACAGGGGATGTATCCTTTGATAACTTGCCCTGTTCTGTTCATTCCTTCTGAACCATTTGGCACTGGTCACCATCGGAAGACAGGATATTGGGTAGGAAGACAGGATATTGGGTAGGTGGACCTTTGGTCTGACCCAGTGTACCTATACTTATGTTCTTAAACTGTATGTGAGCCATGTTACCAAACTGCTACCACCTTGGACCATTGAAGGCCCCCATGAGGCTATGAAATCTGCTAGCATGGACCCCTGCATGTATGGTGTCCTGCTGACAACTTTGGAATGTCACACAGATGCACAGGTGTGTGCTACAGATCTGTGCCTATGACTGAAGTGGGTTGAGAGACACAAAATCATAGAATATCAGGTTGGAAGGGACCTCAGGAGGTCATCTAGTCCAACCGCCTGCTCAGAGCAGGACCAATCCCCAACTAAATCATCCCAGCCACGGCTTTGTCAAGCCTGACCTTAAAAACCTCTGAGGAAGGAGATTCCACCACTTCCCTTGGTAACCCATTCCAGTGCTTCACCACCCTCTTAGTGAAAAAGTTTTTTCTAATATCCAATCTAAACCTCTCCCACTGCAACTTGAGACCATTATTCCTTGTTCTGTCATCTGCTACCACAGAGAACAGTCTAGATAGAAATCCTCCCTCATTCTTCTCTTCTGCAGATTAAACAATCCCAGTTCCCTCAGCCTCTCAAAAATCACGTGTTCCAGCCCCCTAATAATTTTTATTGCCCTCTGCTGGACTCTTTCCAATTTTTTCACATCCTTGTAGTGTGGGGCCCAAAACTGAACACAGTACTCCAGATGAGGCCTCACCAATGTCGAATAGAGGGGAATGATCACGTTCCTCAATCTGCTGGCAATGCTCCTACTTATAAAGCCCAAAATCCCGTTAGACTTCTTGGCAACACCGGCAGAAAGTTGACTCATATCCAGCTTCTCATCCATTGTAACCCCTAGGTCCTTTTCTGCAGAACTGCTTCCTAGCCACTCGGTCCCTAGTCTGTAGCAGTGAATTGGATTCTTCCTTCATAAGTGCAGGGCTCTGCACTTGTCCTTGTTGAACCTCATTAGATTTCTTTTGGCCCGATCCTCTAATTTGTCTAGGTCCCTCTGTATTCTTTCTCTACCCTCCATCGTATCTACCACTCCTCCCAGTTCAGTGTCATCTGCCAGCTTGCTGAGGGTGCAGTCCATGCCATCCTCCAGATGGTTAGTGAAGATATTGAACAAAACCAGCCCCAGGACCGACCCTTGGGGCACTCCACTTGTTACCGGCTGCCAACTAGACATGGAGCTGTTGATCACTACCCATTGAGCCTGACTATCTAGCCATCTTTCTCTTCACCTTATAGTCCATTCATCCAGCCCATACTTCTTTAACTTGCCAGCAAGAATAATGCGGGAGACCGTATCAAAAGCTTTGCTAAAGTCAAGGAATAACACATCCACTGCTTTCCCCTCATCCACAGAGCCAGTTTTCTCCTCATAGAAGGCAGTTAGGTTAGTCATGACTTGCCCTTGGTGAATCCATGCTGACTGTTCCGGATCACTTTCCTCTCCTCTAAGTGCTTCAGAATTGATTCCTTGAGGACCTGCTCCGTGATTTTTCCAGGGACTGAGGTGAGGCTGACTGGCCTGTAGTTCCCCGGATCCTTCTTCCCTTTTTTAAAGATGAGCACTACATTAGCCTTTTTCCAGTCATCCGGGACCTCCCCCGATTGCCATGAGTTTTCAAAAATAATGGCCAAAGGCTCTGCAATCACATCTGCCAACTCCTTTAGCACCCTCGGATGCAGCGTATCCAGCCCCATGGACTTGTGTTCGTCTAGCTTTTCTAAATAGTCCCGAATCACTTCTTTCTCCCCAGAGGGCTGGTCACCTCCTCCCCATACTGTGCTGCCCAGTGCAGTAGTCTGGAAGCTGACCTTGTTTGTGAAGACAGAGGCAAAAAAAGCATTGAGTACTTCAGCTTTTTCCACATCATCTGTCACTAGGTTGCCTCCCCCATTCAGTAAGGAGCCCACACTTTCCTTGACCACCTTCTTGTTGCTAACATACCTGTAGAAACCCTTCTAGTTACTCTTAACATCCCTCGATAGCTGCAACTCCCAAGTATGATTTGGCCTTCCTGATTTCACTCCTGCATGCCTGAGCAATATTTTTATACTCCTTCCTGGTCATTTGTCCAATCTTCCAATTCTTGTAAGCTTTATTGTGTTTAAGATCAGCAAGGATTTCACTGTTAAGCCAAGCTGGTCGCCTGCCATATTTACTATTCTTTCTACACGTTGGAATGGTTTGTTCCTGTCATGGTATAACCCCCACTCTGAACCTTAGCGTCCAAAAGATGGGGTACCAGCATGAATTCCTATAAGCTTAATTACCAGCTTAGATCTTGTAGTGCTGCCACCAACCAGGACTTGCAGTGCCTGGTACACTCTGGTCCCCCCAAAACCTTCTCTGGGGACTCCTTGGGTCTCACAACAAAGGGAAATAAACCATTCCCCCTCCCTTCCTTTCTTCCTCCCAGATCCTCCCCTCCCTGGGTACACTAGGAGAGCACTGTGATTCAAACTCCTTGAATCTAAAAATAGAGAGGAATGTCGCCTTCCCCCCTCCTCTTTTTGCCTCACCAAGAGGTAATACAGATTCAAGCTCCGTGAATCTAAAACAGAGGAATTCCACCTTCCTCCCTCCCTTCCCTCCTTTCTCCCACCAATTCCCTGGTGAGTACAGACTCAATTCCCTTGAGCCTTAACAAGGGGAAAAATCAATCAGGTCTTTTAAAAAAGAAAAGCTTTTAATAAAAGAAAGAAAAAATAAAAATTATCTCCGTAAGATCAAGTTGGAAAATGTTACAGGGTCTTTCAGCTTATAGACACTAGAGAAAATCCTTCCCCCAGCACAAATACAAGTTTCAGCAACAGAGATACAATCCTTCCAGCAGATACATATTTGCAAATAAAGAAAACAAACAAAAAGACTAAACCACCTTCCTAATTGGTACTTACTAAATGGAACAGAAGAGGCTGTTTCAGAAATTGGGAGATATCTGCTTACATGTCTGGTCCCTCTCAGAACCCAGAGAGAACAAAAACCCTGCAAAACACCCCAAAACAAAGGCTTCCCTCCACTGAGATTTGCAAGTATCTTGTCTCCTGATTGGTCCTCTTGTCAGGTGTTCCAGGTTCAGTGTTTGTTAACCCTTTACAGGTAAAAGAGACATTAACCCTTAACTATCTGTTTATGACAGTTCCTGCAACCTTAATAAGGATTCTTTAAAATACAGCCAGCTTTCCTGGACTCCTTTCCCCCTCATGTTATTCACCAAGGGGATTCTGCCCATCAGTTCCCCGAGGGAGTCAAAGTCTGCTTTTCTGAAGTCCAGGTCCGTATTCTGCTGCTTTCCTTTCTTCCTTGTGTCAGGATCCTGAATTGGACCATCTCATGATCACTGTCTCCCAGGTTCTCATCCACTTTTGCTTCCCCTACTAATTCTTTCCTGTTTGTGAGCAGCAGGTCAAGTAGAACTCTGCCTCTAGTTGGTTCCTCCAGCACTTGCACCAAGAAATTGTCCCTTACACTTTCCAAAAACTTCCTGGATTGTCTGTGCACTGCTGTATTGCTCTCTCAGCTGATATCGGGGTGATAGAAGTCCCCCATGAGAACCAGGGCCTGTAATCTAGTAACTTCTGTTAGTTGTCAGAAGAAAGCCTCGTCCACCTCATCCCTCTGTTCTGGTGGTCTATAGCCGACTCTCACCACAACACCACCCTTGTTGCTCACACTTCTAAATTTAATCCAGAGACTCTCAGGTTTTCTGCAGTTTCATACTGGAGCTCTGAGCAGTCATATTGCTCTCTTACATACAGTGCAATTCCCCCATCTTTTCTGCCTTGTCTGTCCTTCCTAAACAGTTTATATCCATCCATGACAGTGCTCCAGTCATGTGAGTTATCCCATCAGGTCTCTCTTATTCCAATCACATCATAATTCCTTGACTGTGCCAGGACTTCCAGTCTTCCCTGCTTGTTTCCCAGGCTTCTTGCATTTGTGTATAGGCACTTAAGATAACTCGCTGTTCATCCTGCTTTCTCAGTCTGAGACAGGAGTCCTCCCCTCTTGTGCTCTCCTGCTTGTGCTTCCTCCCAGTATCCCACTTCCCCACTTACCTCAGGACATAAGCTCCTTCCCCCCGGTGAACCTAGTTTAAAGCCCTCTTCACTAGGTTAGCCAGCCTGCTTGCGAAGATGCTCTTCCTTCTTTTTGTTAGGTGGATCCCATCTCTTCCTCGCAGTCCTTCTTCTTGGAACACTGTCCCATGGTCAAAGAATCCAAAGCCTTCTCTCTGACACCACCTGCATAGCCATTCATTGATTTCCACAATTCAACAGTCTCTACCCGCTCTTTTCCTTTCGCAGGGAGGATGGACGAGAACACCACTTGCCCCTCAAACTCCTTTATCCTTCTTCCCAGAGCCACGTAGTCTGCAGTGATCCACTCAAAGTCATTCTTGATGGTATCATTGGTGTCCACGTGGAGAAGCAGGACGGGTAGCGATCTGAGGGCTTGATGAGTCTTGGCAGTCTTTTCGTCACATTGTGAATCCTAGCTCCTGGCAAGCAGCACACCTCTTGGTTTTCCTGATTGAGATGGCAGATAGATGACCAGTCCCCTTAGGAGGGAGTCCCCGACTATCACTACCCGCCACCTCCGTGGTCGTGGAACCACCATCTCTAGGACAATGCATTTCATACCTTCCAATGGGTGGAGTCTCCTTCTGTGTCCTTCCCTCAGATGTACCATCTAGTCCACTCTCCGCATTAATATTTGTGGGGAGATCATGAAAATGGTTGCTCACTTGTATCTCCGTTGCTGGTACATGGATGCTCCTCTTTCTTCTTCTGGAGGTCACACACTGCCAGTTTTCTTTGCCATCCTTCTGTCCCCGCTGCTCAACCTGCTCTGATTCTTTAGAATGTTGTGCCCATAGAAGCATGTCCTGATGTCTGTCCAGGAAATCTTCATTTTCTCTTATGCAACGCAGGGTTGATACTTGTTTCTCCAGACCTTGAACCTTCTCTTCCAATATGGAGACCAGCTTGCACTTTGTACAGAGGAAGTCGCTTCTGTCCTGTGGAAGAAAGACAAATATGGCACATCCTGTGCAGGTCACAACAGCTGATCGCTCACCATCCATATTACCTTCACTCTAAGAGCTTCCTCAGCTTTTGCAGTAACTACTCAGAGAAGCCTGCAAGATGAAAGCCTCAGTGGGCCTGCCCCAGGCAAACTCTCAGTCAAACTCCCTCTGTTCGCCGCTCAGCTGGTTTGCAACTGGCTGCCTTTTTATAACAGTCAAGCCTACACATGGTTAAAACCTGATTCAGGTTACAAGCTGCAAGTAACCTTGTCAGGAGACAACCATGTTGTTAGATGACTTTTCATTTTGAGTGTAGCCTGTCCCCAAGACAGAGTTTTCGGGTGCAGAATATGGTTACAAATACAATTAAAAATAGCGAGGTTCCATCTTCTGCTCCAGTGGCAGCAGCTTCAAAGGCTGTGTCTCAGCCATGGTCAGATACTGATTTGGGGCTTGTGGGGGACGGAGGGTGAAATAAGCTTGAAGGAGCCTTGTGCTTTCAGACAGGTGGGCACAGGTGTGCTGTCTCTGTTCTATCTTGCCCAGGCAGGTTACTGTAACCCAGTGCAGTGTGTTTCCAGTTCCTGTTTTGTGTTGAGAAACTTACTGCTCTGAAGCTGCTGTGGTGGTGGGATCCTGTTCTCTGAAATCCCAGCTCTCCTTTCAGTGAGGTGGATATCCCCATTGATGTGGAAACCATCACACCCACGCCTGTCCCACTCTACGACAACCAGAAAGCGCGCAGTGTGATGAACGAGTGTGAGAGGCACGTCATCTTTGCCCGTACGGATGCCGATGCCCCTCCTCCACCTGATGACTGGGAGGAGCACATGAACAGGTAATGTGGTTGGGATGCTATTGGTGGTTTCTATGCTGCTGTTCTTACTGAGAGGCTGTTAGCTGGGAAGAGGAACAAAATAAGCAACGTGGAAATGGTAGTACATAGAGGCAGTGATCTGGAGTCGCAGCAGAAGATTGAGATTCAGGAATCCTCTTGTTGGTTGTATTTCACTAGCATAGAGAGCCTCAGCCGAGATAGGACTCTATAGTGCCAGGCACTGTGCATACAGATAAGAGGGGGTCCTTACCACAAGGAGTCTACAGTCAATACAAAGGGTGGGAGGGTAAACTGAGGCAAAGGTGAAATGGCTTTCCCATGTTCCCATAGCATGTCAGTGAAAGAGCTGGAAAGAGAATCCCGGTCTCCTGACTCTGTCCATCCCTATCCACTGGAACATGATGTCTCTGGGTTCTATATCGGGATAGCCGTGTTAGTCTTTAAGGTGCCATCGGACTCCTTGTTGTTTTTATGGATACAGACTAACAGATTTATTTGGGCATAAGCTGTCGTGGGTAAAATGAAGAAGTGAGTTTTTTACCCACGACAGCTTATGCCCAAATAAATCTGTTAGTCTTTAAGGTGCCACCGGACTCCTTGTTGTTTTTCTGGGTTCTATGCTTGCCTGGGTGAATTAATGTTTGTAGAGTGTTTTGAGGTCCTGATGCAAAAAAAGCTATACAAAGCGTTATTCATTTGCATACATGAAGCTGACTTGCATTCTCACATAAAACCAGTGACTGTTCTGTAATGTTGTCTTGTGCGATACAAGATGGGTAGATCACAGATCTAGGCTGTGGTTAACGAGTTTATTCTGTAATGTGCATTGGACAGCAGGCCTTTTCTCACTTTTGCATTGGGATTGTGTATATGCAGTGATTGGCAGTGATTTTTTTGCAGGATGAGGGCCTTGGTTTTGGTTTTTGATTTGTTTTAATGTGTTTAGACAAGCACTGTTCCACTTTAGGTGGCTTTTCACATCCTTCTGGGCTTTATTTATTTAATCTTATTATGTTCCGATGTCTAGAAATATGTTTCCCAGAATTCCCAGTAATTTGAGTAATTTGATTCCCTTTATAAACTGTGGAACTTTCACTTATTTAATTGCACAGGTATTCAAAGGAACGTGTTATCCAGCTGTTAATTTTACAATGACATATGAGCCTCTGAAGTCAACATCTGTAGAAAGGTTGCAGTTGCTCATAGTCTAGCCACTTCCTAGAGCTTTAGTTACCAGTGTTAATAAATAGATTTTCTGTCCTTTTCCCCCGCCATGAGCCCTGTTAATTCTTGTGGCTTTCTAAATTTCAAGTATCACGCTTGCCCTGAATTTTGCATACAAGTACAACTGGATCAGATACTGCTTGTTTCTCACTTGCATGAGCGTTCACATTGGTCCATGCTCCCTTCCTTTTTTCCTCAGTCAGTCTTCAATCAAGCAAAATATTCCTAGCAAGAGCTTTCAGTTGCCTCTCTCTATGTGCTAGCCATCAGTCTCCTTTACAAAGGCCTTTCTCTTCAGAACTTCTGAAGACTGTCTGTAGTCTGAAGCAGGCACTCTTCTGTTCTGTGTAAGATATTGTACATCAGTTTTGCATCTGCATGTGTATTGTGGACTGCAGCCTGGAGCTAGTAACTGTGTTTCTTCTTAAAACATTGTTTGTAAATGCTTTTTCTGTCTAAGTGCTTTGTTTATTAGGAAGGAAAGGTGATCTTTTGTCTAAGGAATGGGGTTAGAAATCAGCTAGAATGCAGGTCACCCATCTATCTGTGGGCTTTTGTCCCCTATTGTGTAATATCTGCGAGCCTCTCGACACCCTTGTGAGATAGAAGAGTGAGGAGGAGCTGGGGCAGAACATGTGTGTTGGCCAAGATCACACAGGAAGTCTTTGAAAGAACTGAGAATTAAATTCAGGTCTTCTGAGTTCCCAGGTCTGTGTTGGTTAGGGATGTGAAACAAACTAACTCACTAGTGACATAGCTATGCCAACAAAACCCCAGTGGAAACGCAGCTATGCCAGTGGCAGAGGGCTTCTGTTACCATGGCTAATGTCATTTGGGCAGGTGATGTTCCTGGGCCAACAGAAAACCTTCTGTTGATGTGTGCTGTATATGCCCGTGGGGCTACGCTGACATAGGCTGTGTAGTGGAGACATGGTCCTAACCTGTTCCTGGCTTACCACTGACCTGCCCACAGCGCTGAGGTCGTGAGTGAGATCCTTACTGCAAACTGAGGGAAATATGCCTTTAAAGACAAAGGTGGCACTTCTGATCATCCACACGACTTGAGCGTGACTATCTGGACATTCAGACCCCTCTGAGGATAGATGCCTGGGTAGCTTTCATGTAAGGTGGTTGGTATTTTCTCAGTCTGCATTGCCCACATCATATATGTAACCAAAACCATTATACAGTGCAGAGACAATTATTATTTATTGTGAGGCATGGGATCTGAGCACACGACTGGGAGCCATTAACTCCTGGGTGCTAAAAGCTGATAAATCAGCTGCACCGTCTTACTTACCTGCACCCTTACTGCGTTGTTTTAAGAGTTAGGAGTAAAAAAACGTAAACCCCTTATATCCTGTCTAAACTACCCTCTTGGTTTTCCTTTCAGGTCGGGTTGGACGATGGCCCAGAACAAGCTATTTAATAAGATCCTTAAAGCCCTGCAATCTGACAGGCTGGCCCGCTTGGCCAATGAAGGGGTAAGATCTTTCTTCCCCCATCCCCTCTCCTTCAAGCTGCAGCAGCTGTGTTGCCTCCTTATGCACCCAATCCTTCCTGGCAGTGACAGATGAAACACGTAGGATGGTCTGGATCCTGGGCTCTTGTAACCTCCATGAGCAGGTTTATGACTTTGATATTGACTAGAATGTGGTCTTCGATGGCAGAAGGATTGGCCCATGCTCAGTCGCCAGAGGAACAGAGGGTGGAGCAGCAAATTTTGCCCTGGTGGATTTTGTATGGTCCTGGCACATTCACTTTCCTTATGCCCATGTGTTCTGCTTCCCTTGTTTTTAGGCTTGCAATGAGCCAGTGCTGAGGAGGATAGCAGTGGACAAATGCGCCCGGCGGGTCCGCCAAGCTCTGGCCAGTGTAAACTGGGACACCAAGCTAATCCAATGGCTTCACACCACGCTGGTGGAGACGCTCAGTTTACCTATGTTGGCTGCTTACCTGGATGCTTTGCAGACACTTAAGGGAAAGGTGATAAACACAATGAGTTCTGGAATGTACTTTGCTTTCACTTAATACCACTTTCTCTTCAAACAGTTCGTTCAAAGGAAGCTGATGGGACATCAATCTCCTTTCTGGGCGACTGGGGGAAAAGTAGCCTCTTTGCCCCTGTTCTCCTTCCCTTTTCCCCACTGCACTAGCTTGGGGAGCTTTTGCCTTGGGGATTAGGAGGGAGGACTCCTGGTTTTTCTGTGGCGGTATTGGGTAATCTTCAGCATGTCACTTAGCCTCTCTCTGTCTTGGTTGCCCTATCAAGAGAAAATGAGGAAAGGAGAGGCCACTAGCCTGGGACTTGGGAGAGGCTGGGTCAGCTTCTCGCTCTGACACAGGCTTCCTGTGTAACCCTGGCAAATCCCTTTGCTTCTGTGTGCCTCAGTTCCCCTCTGTACTACGAGGATAATGGCTCTGGCCTGCCAAAAGAGGGGTTGGGAGAATAAATACAGCATAGCATCAGAGCACCCAGTTATCTTAGATGGATAGATTTGTAAAAGAGGGCTAATACTTTACAGGGATGTTGTAAACAATTGACAAACAATTAAGTTTATAAAGCCCATGGAGCTCCTGGGATGAGAGTTATTGTAGATGGGCAACATATTAGTCTCTAAACTTTTATTGAAGCGATTCAGAGAAATACAAGGGACTTAGGAGGTGCTGTGCTAGGACTCAGGGGACCTGGGCTGTTTTTCTTGCTCTGCCACTGGTCTGCTGGGTATCCCTGGGCAAGTCACCTCACACCTCTGTGCCTCAGTTTTCCCATTTAAAAAATGCGAGTAATGATACTGAGCTAGTTTGGGAAGTGCTTGATATCTATGGATTGAAAATCGTGAAATCAGAGCTAGGTAGGGGTAATTGTGTTAGTAGTAGTAGTATTCAGTACCCTGTTTTATGGTTTGTATGCAAGAGGCACATGCCACAGTTAAATGTTCTTGGCCAACAGAGAAGACTCTTAGGAAAGGTACTACAGGAATGTTGTTTATTGTTAAAATAGTCTAGACCAAACTTTGTTAATTGATCTTTTTCTCTCAATTTAAGTAGAATTGTGTATTTTATTTGTTTGGATGAGAGCTTTCAGTACAATGTTCCCATCCCACGAACGGGGTGAATTGGTACACTACAGGGTGAATTGGTACACTACAGCTGTACTTTTGCCTAGCATCCGTCATACAAGCGAACTCCCCAAATGGCTAAATACAATAAATATTAGAGGTGCAGAGGAACGATCAGATTTGAGAAAGACATTTACAGCAGAGAGATCAGCTAAGATTAGAGCCATCAAATGATTTAAAAACACAGTTGCAGTGAATCATCATTTTAATCGCATTGTTAAGCAATAATAGAATATCACTTATTTAAATGTTTTTGGTATTGAGGGGGAGGTGTGTTTGTGTAGTATTGAGGGGGAGGTGTGTGTGTGTCTTTAAGCAGAGTGCTCAGGAGCCTGAACGCTTTTTCAGCCAGCAGCAGCTGCTGTCTCCAGCACTCTCTGCTGAGCCGGGAGCAGCAGACAGGCTCCCCCTGTTCCCCGACCCCAGCGCAGCAGGGACTGGGCACATGGAGGGGGTGTGGAGGGGGACACCCAGACATCAGCTCCTCTGCCCTCTGCCCTCTTCCCCCCCCCCCCCGCCCGCTCTGTGTAGCACACAGGAGGCAGGCTCCCGGTCCGGAGCAGCTTGGCCAGGGGCTCCATGGAGGTGGGCGCAGCAATGAAGCAGGGCAGCAGTAGGAGGGGCACCCCTGCCCTGGAGGCTCGCAATGGCACCCCCTAGGGATGGCCCTGGTGTGTGGTTAACATTCATTTAAAAAAAAAAGTGTTAATTTGTTTTGAGTTAATCATATGCGTTAACTGTGATTGACTGACAGCCCTAATTGTTATTTTTTTATTAGAAATGTTTGCACCATGAAACAGATAAAAAGAGAGTGCGATGTACAAGTCAAAGCATGAAGGGCATAAAAATGCTTAGCACTGCGGTTCTCAAACTGGGTCGGGACCCCAAAGTGAGTCACAACCTCTTTTAATGGGGTCGCCAGGGCTGGCTTAGATTTACTGGGGCCTAGGGCTGAAGCCCAAAGGCTCAGGTTACAGGCCCCCTGCCAGGGCTGAAGCCCTTTGGCTTTGGCCCCCCTGCACTCAGGCTTTGCCCCCAACCTGGGGCAATGGGGCTTGGGCGGGCTCAGGTTTCAGTCCCCATCCCCCACCCGGGGTTGTATAGTAATTTTTTTGTCAGAATGGTGTCGTGGTGCAATGAAGTTTGAGAACCCTGGGTGTAGCATATCTGGCACATCAATAACTTGCAACCCCAGCTACAGCAGTGCCATATGAATGCCTGTTCTCACTTTCAGGTGATGTAACTAAGAAGCGGGCAGCATTATCTCCTGTAAATGTAAACAAACTTGTTTGTCTGAGCGATTGGCTGAACAAGAAGTAGAACTGAGTGGACTCGTAGGCTCTAAAGTTTTACATTGTTTTGTTTTTGAGTACAGTGATGTGAAAAAAAAATTCTACATGTGCAAGTTGAACGCTAGAGCTTGCACTACAGTACTTGTAAGAGATGAACTGAAAATGACTATTTGTCTTATCGTTCTTACAGTGCAAATATTTTTAATCAGCCATGATATAAAGTGAGTACTTTGCATTCTGTGTTGTAATTGAAATCAATATATTTGAAAATATAAAAAAAATCCAAAATATTTATAATACATTTTAATTGGTATTCTATTAGTGTTTAAGTGCGAATAAAACTGTGATTAAGGATAAATTTTTTAAGCTAGTTAATTGGTTTTGTGTTAATCGCTTGGGGTAACTGTGATTAATTGACAGCAGTTGCTAAAATTGAGAGTCAGTGAAGTGGAGGGAGACTGTTCCACCGGATGACAGGAGGTGCAAAGGAGAAGGCTTTTGTGTCAGCAGCGTTGCACTGGTGTGAAGGGATTAAAGGAGAGCTTAGTGGTAGTTAAGTGGAGGAAACAGAGAGGGAAGAAATCGGCCAAGGTCTGGTCAGGAGGCTGGAGAAGTGCATGCAGGGTTTTAACAACAAACAAGTCATTTATTTAGCTTGATCTTGCAATGAAGGAGAGCCAGTGGAGCTGTTTGGAGGTGAAGGTTGCACATCGAGACAAGAGTGTGCAGATATATCAAATACAGACTCTCCCTTCTGGGGGGTTGACACTTCTTGGTACTCATGCAGTATCTGAGGATGAGTCTCTGCTAAGAAAAGGTATTGGAATCGCTGGTGGCACTTGTTCACTGAGGTGCTGTCCTTACCTAGTGCCCTGAGGAAGGAACATTTACTGGTCCATTTCAGTGCTCTAAAGGTCTCATTTTCTCCAACTAAATTCCAGTGCCCTGAGTCAGCAAGTTCCTTGATGTGCAAAAATGCAAACTCTGTAGTTCATCAGTCATGCTCTGTGAGCAAGAATTCCCCAAAGGGCAACTTGGCTGGACCTGTGTCTGACAACAGCTTCTCCTAAGCTGTGGCCTGTGCACCAGCTGAGCAGTGCAAAACCCAAGTGCTGGCCCCTTGACTCGTACCCCATAGTGTGTGTGGGAGGGGAGTGCCAGGTGTGCGTTCTCCTGTTGCTGGGGAGAAGCTAACTCAATTTCCCATGCTCTGGTATACACATTGAAGTGTCCAGTGAAATCAGTTCTGAAGGAAGATCCCATAGGATATTAGGTGTGTGGTTAATATGTTTCTTCAGTCACCGTCTGGCCTTTGGTTTCAGATCCCCACCCTGATTGACAGGATGCTGCTCTCGTCCACCACAAAGACAGGGGCTGCAGGGGCTGAGGCTCTCTCCCTCCTCCTGAAGAGACCATGGGACCCAGCTGTGGGTGTCTTGTCACATAATAAACCTGTGAGTACATCCCTAGGCTTGCAGGGAGGGAGGGGCTCAGCTCAGTGTCTGGTTGGTGCCCGAATCTGTTGGCTCACCCCAGTCCTCTCTGTGCTTCTCTGTCCAGGTCTCTCTTGTATGCTCGGCATCATGATCTCTGTCATGGTGTGTCTACCCCCAGTACCTTCTGTCTTCAAAGTGCCCTCTTCTCCTTCAGACCCAGTCTTTCCAGGAATCCATGCTGCCTTTTCTCTCTCTGCAGCCTTCCTAGTCTGATACTGTCATTCCGTGCTGAGTGTGTGTTGTGTAACTGTGTCGGATTCAATGGATGAGAGTATTGTGTTGGGATGCAGTACTGTCCTAGTATCCCAAGAAGGCCTCTTCCAGTGACACCTGCTCCCAGTTCACAGGATGAGCAAGGCAGGGTCTCTAGTTTTCCCTGGCATCTGTGCCCTAGGGATGCTATTTAGCTCCTGTTCTAGGAGGCCTGGGCTGGGCTTGTCCTTTGTCAGTCATCTGTAGCTGTGTTTGATTGTTAGCAAGGGTTGTGCTGAGAGCATCACTGGTGCTCTTAAGTGCTTTGGGCCATGTCATGTTCTTGCACCTGTGGCAGAGGGTGCCCGAGTGCATGTTTGGGCTTTGTATCAGCTCTGGTTCAAATGATCTGCAGTTTTGTCTTGCACACAGCTTTTTAGTAGCTCAGCCTGACAAACTCCTCTGTGTGTCTTGTGCTGTTGCAGATGTCCGAGTCCTTTGCTCAGAGCAGCTGGGGGTAGGATTGGTTGGATGTGGGTTGACTGTATGCGTTGCAGGCTTATCCTGGGGATCATGCCTGGGCCTGTCAGGGGTGCTGGGGAGCAGGCAGGTCTCAGGGAAAGGAAGCTGCTTGCCTTATCTTTCTATTGCGGTGAATTTTGTAGAGCAAGTTGCCTGGTTCTCCTCTCATCCTGATTGCATCTTCCGGACCCTCCAGTTCTATGTTCCCCACCTCTCGCCGGCACCGGTTCTGGCAGTCGCAGCTCTCCTGCCTGGGAAAGGTTTGTAACTCGGCATGTTTTTGAAGGGAGGGGCTATCGTTCATGCTAGCGCTCTTTCGGGGCGTTTAGGGGTAGTGTGATCCTGCAACTCCAACAGACCAGCAGCTTCATTATGCTGATCACTTCAGCATAGAGGTCCTCCCTCGGAGCTGCTCCCTTCAGACCTGCATGCTTGGTCTTCCAGAAGGGGCTCTCCTTACCTCTGCTGCCATGGGCCATAGCGGGAGACCTACTGTCCTAGCACATGATTCTGCTTCAGGGATTGCCCAGTTGAGTGGATTGAAGAGTATGTGTCTGGGATTCTCCAGTATAAACAAGTCAGGGGAAAGGGGTTATTTGGTGTCTGGTACCCTGTCTTCTGCCTGGGAGAAGTGCTGCTCCAAGCCGTCCTTGTGCATTGACTACATCAGCACTAGAGGAGGAAAGCCAGTAGCAGGTGGGGTGGGTTGGTAGGGGAATGACAGTAAACCTCTGAGTCCTGACTCTGTGTGTTCACCCCAGTGGATGCATCCCTGTGAAAGGCCATCAGGACATGCTGCTCCAAAGTGGAACTGCTGCAATTTATACGGTGCTCTCTTTGCGGCTTGTGTTCCAGGTGATCCCTGTTGCCACCCACCTGCTGAATAATGGTAGTGGGGTGGGAGTGTTGCAGTGTCTTGAACACATGATTGGTGCAGTCAGAGGCAAAGTACTGGAGGTAAGTGCGTGGGCAGCTTAGGTGGGCCTGCACCATATGCCACTAACACCCATGACCTTCACTGTGCTTGCACTGTCCTGCTACCTTTCCTCTCACTCCCTCTTCTTTCTCGGCCAGATTCACAACCATTTCACCCACAAGCCAATCATCCTGATTGGGTGGAACACAGGAGCCTTGGTGGCCTGTCATGTAAGTAACTTCTTGTCTTGCATCCTATCAGAGGCCATTTTACACTGTACCTCTTGAATAAAAGTTACCTGGATTGGCTCTGATTCCCACGTGCCCTCCTGGCGCTTGGCCCCATGCTGGATTGGGCACGGGTGGTAACTGAACAGAGCAGCCGTAAGGTGTATCCAAGCTACTTATAAAACTGATATTCCCTGGCTCTTGTATTACCAGACCAGAGGCACTTGTGTGGCCCATCACCTGCCTCCCCCCCGTGTTACTGAATGTTCAAGTGGTGATGAGCAAGTTAAGTTGATTAGTGGCAGTTGGGGTGGATGTGGCCGGTGGGGAACTGGATAAGGCAAACCAGGGCACTGGGTAAGAGTGTAGCTGGAGATGCCAGTGTAGGGGTTTGATACATGGCTGCAGCCCAGTGAGTATATGGGACTGTTCCAGATTTGTCACTGGCAGGGTATTGGAGTTAGAGGACCCACTTCTCTTCTAGAACATGAAGCACTCATTGAAGCAGACGGCCTGATTCTGCCCTCTTGTACCGCCCATTGGAGTTCAGTTTGCACTTACATCCGGGCAAAAGTGAGCTCTGGGAATCAGGCTCGGTGTCTTCAAGGGAGGTTCTGTATTCCGCGAGCACAGGCAAGGGAGAAGAATAACCATCCTTTCCCTTTCTCTTGCAATCGCCGCATGAGCACAAGAATACCAAGAAGGGGGTGGGGTAAAGTCCAGTAGAGTCTCAGAGTTATGAATTGTCCAGTCAACCACACACTTCATTTGGAACTGGAGGTGCACAATCAGGCAGAAGCACAGACACAAAAAAGCCAGTACAGTGCTATGTTAAACATAAACTAAAAAAATAAAGGGAAAGTTTTTTTAAAAACAAAAGATTTGATAAAGCAAGGGAACTGTTCCTGTGCTTGTTTCATTTAAATTAAGATGGTTAAAAGCAGCATTTTTATTTGGCATGGCAAAGTTTCAAGACTACATTAAGTCAGTGGTCAGCTGTAAACTTTTGAAAGAACAACCATAACGTTATGTGCAGTGTTATGAACCTCTCAGTGTAACGAACATCCCATTCCCAAGGGGTTCGTAACTCGGTGATTCTACTGCACTGGTGTATAAAGTTAAAATCACAGCTCATGCACACACGCTAAGGGGCTGAACGAACTTCCTGGAGGGATTATGGAACTTCTGTGCAATTCCTGTCATATAGCGTCCACATATCTGGCCTCCCTCCTCCTAACCCTGGGCAGCTAGGTAGCAAACCCTGTCTAGCCTGTATGTTTCATCGGGTAGAGAGATGAGAAGGCTCCTCCACCAGGAGGAGGTGGCGGCTTAGTGCAGAAATTGAGATGAAAAGAGAAAGCCACTTTTGGGAGGAGAATATTCTGTCCTTCAAGCAATAATACAGGCCTGGAGCATGGAACCCGAGGGTGGTATGACGGCGGGTGGGGTGGAGCTGCTTGGAGATCCAGGTCGTAGGAAGGGAGAGACAGACCAGGAAGAATCTAACTTCAGGGTGATAGAAAGAAGCTTGCTATTTGGCAGTCACACCAAGTAAAGCCTTGTATTCCTAGATTCCCAACTTCGTGCTGAGTTGATGTTTGGAGTAATCTGTTCCTAGGGTTATGTGTGACTCTATGATTAAAAGTCTGTCCTTGACTGGTGATCTGCCTGTTGTCAGTACACAGCCCCAGTGTTCCGTCTCATTTTTGACATCCATATGCAGAATGAATTTTGTTATGTGCACCAATATAGATGTGATGTATAACACCACATCAGGGCTGGGGCAGAGGGTTGGGGTGCAGGCTTTGGGGTGGGGCCTCTGAGTTGGGGCCAGGGATGGATTTGGGGGTGCAGGCTGCCCCGGGGCTGCAGTGGAGAGAGAGGACTCCCCCCATCCCTCTCGTTGCAGCAGCTCAGGGCAAGGGGAGAGGCGCCACTCCCAGGCTGCAGCAGCTCCAGCGGGACTGGGCTGTGTCAAGGGAGGGGCATCTCTCCTCTTGCTGTGGCAAGTCTGGGGCAGGTCCATGCTGGGGCCGGCGGGGAGGGGTGCCTCTTTCCTGGCTGTGGCAGCTCCGTACTGGGGGAGAGGCATCTCTCCCCACCGTAGCCCTGAGCTCTTTCGCGGGGCTTAATAGGCAGCTGTGTGGCCATGCAGCTTAGAGGGATCTTAGCCCAACTCTGAAAGGGCTTCTCTCCTTTCCCTCCCAGCCTGAGGTCCTGTGTTGCAGCCTCTATCTTTTTGGGCACAAGCAAATGAGGAGATTGAGATCTTTGCTAGAAGGAAGTATTATCAAAGCCAGGGGTGTCCCATGGTGGGAGCCCAGCAGTGAGGGCTCTGCTAACTATGTTGACACTGAGCTGGATTGTTCTGGGAGGGCTCTGGGTAATGATATGTCTTGCTGGTTTCTCTAGGTCTCAGTAATGGAGTACGTCACCGCAGTTGTGTGCCTTGGATTCCCTCTGCTCACAGTGGATGGGCCCAGAGGGGTAAGCCCAAAGCAGGGGTCAGAGTTCAGAAGATGGGATTGGTTAGGTAACCAGGCCACTGGACCTGTGAACTTGCTTTAAAGTCCAGTTAGAAGAGCAAAGGTCTGAAGTTTGGTTCTTCACCTGCCAGTATTTTCAAGTGTGTCTGAGCCCATCTAGTGTTTGGGGTGATGGAGAGCCAACAATCTGGGCTCTGGGCAGTGAATCGTGGCGGGGCAGTCTGGGAGGGAAGGTGCTCAGGAGTTTGACTGCATCCTTGGTGTGACAGCAGTGGTGTGTGCCTGTAACACATCTCTAGAGCCTCTCCTAGGCCCCACTCCAGAAACAGTTGTTGATCTCACCTTGTTTTGCACTCATCAACAAGAATGACTTAGGCAGACTTATCTGGTGGCCTGTCTAAGACTGATTCAGGAGTGACTTTGGGACCCTGGTGCCGCTCCGGTGATTAGCTTTGGGGGCTGTGTGAGAAGAGTAGGCCCAGGCACTGTATTGAAGTATAGAAGGCAGGGAGTTCCATACAGGGGACAGTTCTGTACCAAAGCCTTGTTCAGGGCCACATTTTCCCACTGGGAAAATCCCCTTTGGGACGTAATCTGGGATGTCCTGAAACTGCATGGTACAGGCCTATGACATACCATTGCATGTTAGTCAATCTAGCATTGCATTTGGGTAGCTACAGCAGTGATGGGGGAAAATGCAGTGAGAGTGGCTGTCTTGATAGGGGGTCAGTCTCAGCTGGTGTAAGTCAGCGGAACTACTCCAATTTAGACCATCTGAGTTTCTGGCTCCGTGCCTCTAGTATAAATGTATTTACTTGCCCCATAAAGGTTGTCAGGTCCCAGGCCTTCATATTCCATCGCCCAATGGGCCCTCTGTCCTTCAGTTTTAAAATGTCTCGTTGTCCCATGCTCCTGCAGGATGTGGATGACCCCCTGCTGGACATGAAGACCCCAGTTCTCTTTGTGGTTGGTCAGAATTCTTTGCAGTGCAACACTGAAGCTATGGAAGATTTCCGAGAGAAAATCCGAGCTGATAACAGCCTGGTGGTGGTGGGAGGAGCTGATGACAATCTAAGGTATGGCTCTGTGAGAGAGTCCCATGCTGTTGGGATGCCGTCTTCCAGAACCATTGAGCAATGTCTGTTTGGGCCCATTGGCCATGCAAGAGGATTCTAGGACTTCATTCTGAAATTAGATAGGGACTGGATGGCTGACAGGATAAAGAGCCTTTTATTCCTGAATAGTCAAGTTAAATCAGGCCCAGGTTGGGAGGAGAAACTTACTGCCATCAAAATAACTATGTGGAATGAGTTGGTAAGACATAGTCCAGCTCCTTGTGGTCACGTGTCCACTTCACAGTTGGCACACATTGATGACCTTGTAGTAGTCAGAGCTTGAGTGGGCCATAGAGAATGTACTGTCCTCTTTATGGCTATAAGTCATGCTTTTCCAGATCAAGGTGGAGGTAGGCAGGTAGGGCAGTGTGTGCAGGAAGCTTGTGCTGTTCCTGCCATCCAGGCTCTGTTCCATGGGCAAATAGCAAACTCAGTTCTCCAGGGCTGACAGGTTTTGCCTTTCACTAGCATGAGCATTCGTCACGTAGGGCTGATGGGTGCGTGTGGGCTGACGGACTGCAGCCGATTTACAGCATTCCTTTCTGCTGACAAGTTGAAAGTCCTGGGTGCAGCAAATATCCCCTTTGCGAAAGGTCAGAGAGCCTGATTTCTGTAGACTTTCCTTTTCCAAATCATTCTCGGCTCTGCTCTTGGAGGTGGATTTTGGCTGTTTGCAGTGTCCCTAAAGGGCACTCCTTTGGGAGGTGGTCAGCGGGAGAAAGAGTGCTGTGGGATTGGCAGGAAGCCATGGGCCACCTGCTCCAATCACACTGGTGTAAATCTTGAGTAACCCCGTTGATATCAATGGAGCTGATCTGCTGTAAAATGAATGTGGGAGAAGAATCAGGCCTGGCGGGCAAATTATGCAGGCACTGTCATGACAGTTGTTATGTGTAATTAGGAGCCTATAATAAGAATGATCAGAAAACTGGGGAGGGGCGTGACATGCAAAATGAGCGACTAGCAGCGTTGAAAATGAAGTTTGAAGGGAGAAGGCGCCTGTGGGCCTGAGTTTCAGAGCTGCCGGGCCACTTCCCGTTGCAGCCAATGGGAGCGCCAGGTGCTCAGCCTTAGAGCTGGGTGAACAATGGAGTTCTTGCTTCGCTGGCAAATCCAGAACATTGAAAAAACAGTTCAGCTCAGGTGGAAGCAGAACCAGTTTTTTGTTTGGAAATTTTCATTGAATCAAAAAGTAGAAAAAGGTTTGTGTCAAAGCGACGTGTTTTGATTCAATCCCACTTATTTTATTTCAGGCATTTTGATAAAAGCCAAGAGGACGGGTAGCTGAGCCCTTATAACCTTGAACCCAGGGGTTACGGTTCTCTGGGGTGAGTGTCCAGGTTCAATTTCCCCTTCTGCCCCATAGGGAGAAGGGGGTTGAACTTGGGTCTCCCACATTGCAGAAGAGTGCCTTAACCCTGGGCTACTGGATAGGCTGGTGTTTCTCAGGCCTTGCCTACGCTGGTGCTTTACAGCGCTGCAACTTTCTCGCTCGGGGATGTGAAAAAACACCCCCCTGAGAGCAGCAAGTTACAGTGCTGTAAAGTGCCAGTGTAAACAGTGCCCCAGCACTGGGAGCGCGGCTCCCAGCGCTGCAAGCTAATCCCCATGGGGAGGTGGAGTACCTGCAGCGCGGGGAGAGCTCTCTCCCAGCGCTTGGCGCCACGACCACACACAACTTCAAAGCGCTGCTGTGGGAGCGCTCCCGCGGCAGCGCTGTACAGCTGCAAGTGTAGCCATACCCTCAGTCTCTCCTGTTGAAGCTGTTCCACTTGTTATAAATAAATAAATAGTCATTGGAGCAGGGATGTGAACTTGAGTCTCACACCTCCCAGGTGTGTGATCTTACCACCAAGTGATAGTCTCACTCCTTTTCTAGTCACTGTCATCTGAATTTCACCCCGCTCTACTCGGCACATTGTGTCCAGCAGATGGAGCCCTTCAGTTAAGCCCAATTAGAGCTAATTAGCCCCTATTTCCTATTGTTGGAATCACAGTAGCGCAACAAACCCTCATTTGATTATTGGCTTTCAAGCTAAGAATGTTGTCCACGTCGCGGTGGGGGCAAGGGAAAGCGGGGAAGAATGAACATCTATTGACTTGCCCACCTTTTTAAATAGGATAAGCAAAGCCAAAAAGAAGGCAGAAGGCCTGACGCAGAGCATGGTGGACAGATGCATCCAGGTAATGAGCAGAGAGATCTTTCGGAGCAGTTTCCCCTCCATAGCATGACTGCCCAGTCATCTCCATGAGCACACGCTCCAGTGCTGCTGCCTAGATTGACTGGGCAGGGGTGGGTGGGCAAGTGAAATCATTGACAGCATAGCTGTCAAGTGCCCTCGAGGTGAAATCAGTAGTCCTGACATGTTAACCCTTTGGATGCTGTTATCAGGGCCACAGTCCTGCATGTACCTCTTGGTACATGTGTGTCCCACGTCACAGGTTCCAGCTTCTAGCAGTGGCAGTTTAGCACAAGCCCAGCCTCCTGTGCTAGACTATCTGCCCCATCAGTGCCTAGTTCTGAGGCATGCAGCACACTGGCTTTTCCAGTCATGGGCGTCTCTGAAACAGAACACCCTACTGAAGCATGGACTGGCCTTGTGCTTGTGGGGGAGGATGGAAACCTCTAGAACTAGTTGGTGCCATCCACATTCATTTCACTTGTGACCCAAATGGCTTTGATGCTGCTTTACTGTCTTTGCTGATGGTACTACGCTCACGAATCGCCCAGCAGCAGTTTTCAAGAGGCCCTGTCTGCTGGGGTGGCTGTTCCTAGGTTATGGGCCATAAAGGAGGTGTATTTTTCCAGATGTCCTGATACATTTGACTGGCCTGGGAGGGCAGGTGTTTGTGGTTCTTCCTTTTGTGGTACGGAGAGCAGCATTCTTCCCTCCCTTTCCCAGAGAGCCACCGAAATCAAGCTTTAACACAATACCTAGTAACATTAAAAATAGCTGAATTCTTCTTGTCTTGAGCAGCATAGCTGGGAAGGTCTGAGTGGAGTAGAATCTAGCAAAGCCCTGGCTGTTCTCTCTGTTTCTGGAATCTTAATGGTCTCAAGAAATAAATACTAAGCTAAATTTCCTGCATCCTAGCAGGGTAGTAACTGGAAGCTGCTTCTAGGCAAACCGTGGAGGCTAGTTATTAAGAGATGTCTGACTCCTGTGTAGGATGAAATAGCTGACTTCCTGACTGGAGTCCTCACCCGTGCTGACAACCATTCAGGCTCTGACCCCAGGGACCTTGATGCCGAGAAAAAGAAGAAACCACGTGACTTGACCAGGAGGGACCTGTCGTTCGACTTGCCAGAAAGAACCAGCAGTCCCACCTCCCCGGCAGCCAAGGTGCCGGCCTCGCCTTCTGGCTCAGAGGTAGGGACTGGCCTTCTAAGATGTGGAGCTGGGGAAGGCCTGTGTTTGAATGACAGTTTTGTGGGCTGTTTTAGCACTGATGAGCCAGGCTGTGAGAGCACAGAAATGTCAGTGTGTGGGGAGAGAGGGGTGCTTATGGATGTGTCAGCTGCTCACGCAAATGGCTCTTCTAAAATAGATGAGTTGCATTTTAAGGTTTCCTGCAAGGCTTAAGAACATAAGAACGGCCATAGTGGGTCAGATCAAAGGTCCATCTAGCCCAGTATCCTGTCTTCTGACAGTGGCCGATGCCTGGTGCCCCAGAGGGAATGAACAGTGATCCATCCATCTTCTGTTGCCCATTCCCAGCTTCTAGCAAACAGAGACTAGGGACACCATTCCTGCCCATCCTGGCTAATAGCTGTTGCTGGACGTATCCTCCATGAGCTTATCCAGTTCCTTTTTTAACCCTGTTATAGTCTTGGCCTTCACAGTATTCTGTGTCAAGGAGTTCCACAGGTTGACTGTGGGTTGTGTGAAGAAATACTTCCTTTTCTGTGTTTTAAACCTGCTGCTTATTAATTTGATTTGGTGACCCTGAGTTCTTGTGTTATAAGGAGTAAACAACACTTACTTATTTACTTTCTCCACACCAGTCATGATTTTATGGACCTCTATCATATCCCGCATTAATCGTCTTTTTTCCAAGCTGAAAAATCCCAGCCTTTTTAATCTCTCCTCCTATGGAAGCTGTTCCATACCCCTAATCATTTTTGTTTCCCTTTTCTTTACCTTTTCCAATTCCAATATATCTTTTTGAAATGGGGTGACCACATCTGTGGGCAGTATTCAAGATGTGAGCATACCATGCATTTATATAAAGACAATATGATATTTTCTGCTTATCTATCCCTTTCTTAATGATTCCCAACATTCTGTTCGCTTTTTTGACTGCTGCTGCACATCAACTGAATGTTTTCAGAGAGCTACCCACAATGACTCCCAAGATCTCTTTCTTGAGTGGTAACAGCTAATTTAGACCCCGTCATTTTATATGTATGGTTCGGTTTGTTTTCCAATGTGCATTACTTTGCATTTATCAACATTGAATTTCATCTGCCATTTTTTTGCCCAGTCACCCAGTTTTGAGAGATCCTTTTGTAGCTCTTTGCAGTCTGCCTGGGATTTAACTGTCTTGAGTAGTTTTGTATCGTCCGCAAATTTTGCCAGCTCACTGTTTACCCGTTATTCCAGATCATTTATGAGTATGTTGAATAGGACTGGTCCCAATTCAGACCCCTGGGGAACACCACTATTTATCTTTCTCCATTCTGAAAACCGACCATTTATTTCTACCTTGTGTTTCCTATCTTTTAACCAGTTACCAAGCCATGAGAGGACCTTGCCTCTTATCCCATGACAGCTTACTTTGCTTAAGAGCCTTTGGTGAGGGACCTTGTCAAAGGCTTTCTGAAAATCTAAGTACACTATATCCACTGGATCCCCCTTGTCCACATACTTGTTGTTTCCCTCAAAGAATTCTAGTAGATTGGTGAGGCATGATTTCCCTTTACTAAAATCACAAATTGTGTTCGTCTACATGTCTGTTAATTCTTTTCTTTACTATAGTTTCAACCAAGTTGCCTAATACTGAAGTCAGGCTTACTGACCTATAATTGCTGGGATCGTCTCTGGAGCCTTTTAAAAAAATTGGTGTTACATTAGCTATCCTCCAGTCATTTAGTACAGAAGCTGATTTAAATGATAGGCTACATACCACAGTTAGTAGTTCTGCAATTTCCCATTTGAGTTCCTTCAGAACTCTTGGGTGCATACCATCTGGGCCTGGTGACTTATTACTATTTAATTTATTAATTTGTTCCAAAACCACCTCTGATGACACCTCAATCAGGGACTGTTACTCAGATTTGTCACCTGAAAAGAATGGCTCAGGTTTTGGAATCTCCCTCACATCCTCAGGTGTGAAGACTGATGCAAAGAATTCATTTAGTTTTTCTGCAGTGGCCTTATCGTCCTTGGGTGATCCCTTAGCATCTCGATTGTCCAGTGGCCCCACTGGCTGTTTAGCAGACTTCCTGCTTCTGATATATTTAAGACATTTGTTCTGTTACGTTTTAAGTCTTTGGCTAGCTGTTCTTCAAATTCCTTTTTGACCTTCCTAATTATATTTCTTTTACACTTCACTTGCCAGAGTTTATTCTCCTTTCTGTTTTCCTCACTAGGATTTAACTTCCACTTTTAAAGGATGCCTTTTGCCTCTCACTGCTTCTTTTAATTTGTTGTTTAGCCATGGTGGCACTTTTTTGGTTCTTTTACTATGTTTTTTAATTTGAGGCATACATTTAAGTTGAGCCTCTATTACGGTGTCTTTAAAAAGTTTCCATGCAGCTTGCAGAGATTTCACTTTTTGCACTGTACCTTTTAATTTCTGTTTTACTAACTTCCTCATTTTAGTTTAGTTCCCTTTTCTGAAATTAAATGCTATCCGTGGTGGGCTGCTATGGTGGGTTCTCCCCCTATCCCTGAACAGGGATGTTAAATTTTATTGTTAAGGTCACTATTACTAAGCAGTTCAGGTAGATTACCTCTTGGACCAGATCCTGTGCTCCACTTAGGACTAAATCAAGAATTGCCTCTCCCCTTGTGCATTCCAGCGCTAGATGTTCCAAGAAATGGTCGTATATGGTGTCTAGAAACGTCATCTGTGCATCCTGTTCCGAGGTGACATACCCAGCCAAAACAGGGATAGTTGAAATCCCCCATTATTATTGAGTTTTTGTTTTTATAGCCTCTCTAATGTCCCTGAGCATTTCACAGTTACTATCACCATCCTGGTCAAGTGGTCAGTAATATATCCCTACTGCTATATTCTTTTTATTAGAGCATGGAATTACTATCCATAGAGATTCTATGGTACAGTTTGGTTCATTTAAGATTTTTACTTCATTTGATTCTATGCCTTCTTTCACATATTGTGCTGCTCCCCCACCATTATGACCTGTTCTGTCCTTCTGATATATTTTGTACCCTGGTATTACTGTGTCCCATTGAGTATCCTCATTCCACCAGGTTTCTGTGATGCCTATTGCATCAATATCCTCATTTAATAGGAGGCACTCTAGTTCACCCATCTTGTTGTTTAGACTTCTAGCAATTGTTTATAAGTGGGAGGGTGCCTGGGCTCAGGGTCGGAGTGCAGAGGTGTGTGAGTGGGTGGGGCTGGGCTAGGGGTTGGAGTGCTGGTGGGGAGGCCTGGTCTGGGGGTCGGAGTGCTGGACGAGGAGGCTTCAATTCATGAGTGCTAATCCTTGCTCTGATGCTGACTCCTGGTGTGACTTTGGGCAGGATACCTGCTCTCCATGCCTGAGCTTCCCCATCTGTAAAACAAGGATGGTGATATCAAGCTTGGTCATCGGGGGTTGTGATGGTCAAGTGGGAACTACCGATCTGTGGCGATGTAAAGTAATTGCTACACCAAACATTATAAATATCCCATCGCTGCATCCTGCCATGGAAACCTGACTGCATAGGGCTCCCTTTCTTGTTTGGGCAGGATCTGTCCAGTGTCTCCAGTAGCCCCACCTCGAGTCCCAAAACCAAAATGGCTGCTGTGTCATCTGTCCAGAAGTCCAGCCAGATGGGTGCCACCCAGCTGCTGAAGAGACATGTGCAGAGAACAGACGGGGTCCTGACACACAAGCAGGCGCAAGGTAACTCCCCAGCAACTCGCTCCACTCGCCTCCTCCTCGTTACCCTGGTAAAGCCTCTTGGGGGTGTCATTGTCCAGCTATGCTCATACTTTGCCCCTCAGGGCTAATCTAAAGTCTCCAAACTTCCTTTGGCTGTGTGACGTTCAGATGGGGCAGTCTCCCCACAGCTCAAGCCCTATGCACCATCACTCCTAAGCAGTGGCATATGGGAGCTGACTCTGGGCAGGAAACGGTAGCCTCTGTGCCATAAAAGGGTGAGTTGCTTACAGGCCTTTGCTTTGCTATTTCCGAGACCAGGAAAGGTCTTTGCCCGTCCTGGTGGCCAAATCATCATGCAGTTGTAGAATGTCAGCCCAGTGGGTGTGGGCACATCCATTTGGGGGTGCTTGATGGGCTGGTGGTTTGTATCGATGAAGATTTTCTAGGGAGTAAAGAGTGGTTGGGGTGGGTCAGGCCACTGAACCGGGATGAAGATGAGGGTCTAGCGCATGGGTAATCAGTAGGCAGACCGCAGGCCAAATCCAGACTGCCAGATGCTTTTGAACGGACCCCAAAATCTTATTTCTTATTATCATCGTTGTTGTTTTTTCTGGAATCTGGGCCGTGACTGTACCTTGATCTTGGACCTTGACAAAAAATAATTGACTACCCTGGTCTAGAAGGCAGGGGAGGGCCAGCCACCAAGAAGGAAAGGCTAACCTGAGCCGTGTTTTTTGTCCTGTGGGGTGCTGATAAGGTCTTGGGATGCACCTTCAGTCGTGCGGGGAAAGAGGTCGGAAAGGTCTGACAGTCAGTGGTCTGTTTGGTGTAGGCAGGGTTGTTATAGCCATGTTGATCCCAGGATATTAGAGAGACCAGGTGAGTGAGATGATATCTTTTATTGAACGACTTCTGTTGGTGAGAGAGACAAACTTTTGAGCTACACAGAATAGGAGCGCTGTATAAGGAGCATGGGGGGAGGGATAGCTCAGTGGTTTGAGCATTGGCCTGCTAAACCAAGGGTTGTGAGTTCAATTCTTGAGGGGGCCATTTAGGGATCTGGGGCAAAAATCTGTCTGGGGATTGGTCCTGCTTTGAGCAGGGGGTTGGACTGGATGATTTCCTGAGGTGCCTTCCAACCCTGATATTCTATATGTCATTCTATAAATTCGAAAACGTGTCTCTCTCGCCAACAGATGTCAGTCCAATAAAAGATACTACCTCCCCCGCCTTATCTCTCAGTGGAGTGGGAGGTATGTTTTCCTCTGGAACTTGTGGATAATATTTTGTCACGGGTGGTCCATGGAAAGCCCCTCCTGGCAAACACTGTTGATTTAGTTGGGGTTGGTCCTGCTTTGAGCAGGGGGTTGGACTAGATGGCCTCCTGGGATCTCTTCCAACCCTAATCTTCTGTGATTCTATGATAATTGGGAAGTAGTTCTGCAGTCTCCAATCTTTCTTGCTTTCTTTGCTCAGGACAGATCTGAACAGATCTGGCCTGCCAGTTCCCCCTCAGCATTACCTTGTGCTCCTGCTAGTTCTGTGCATTCTCCCTCTGGTTCACAGTAGGTTGCAGACTGAAACTTGAGTCCAGGTCTCCCACATGGTAGAGCAATGCAAGAACCGTTCAAGTCTGCTCTGGCCTATGTTTTAGCTATAGGAGCAAGTTCCTGGCGAGTGTGAGAAGGGAACTGAGCAGGAGAAGGCTCTGTGGTTGGTATCTTGGCAGACACTTCTGCAGGGTAAACACAGTCCAGAGGGAGGTTCATGGAAGCGTTGTGGCAATGAAAGTTTGCGAGTGCTAGTTACTGTTTTCCAGTCATTGCCAGCATTTCAGCTCTCAGATGCCCAGTGTGACTAGCTGTAGGGTGTCTGTGTGGACGGCTCCAATACCAGACATCACATGCCTGCTCGTGCTTCCTGGAGGCGGTAGTCAGGGGACAGTTAGGGGACTGTGGTAAAAATGGAGTGTAGTTTGGTAGTGCTTTCAGGGAGAGAGGGAGAGGGATGTCTCCAGACCTGTTGCCCCTTCCCAGATGAGTGTGATGCATTGCAGTTTGCAGGATCAGTCAGTGCTGTCTCCAGATGCCCTGAGACTGCATCACGAAGCTGTACTACCATCTGTCAGAGTGAGTGGGGTCTGCAGAGCTCCCCGCTAGACCAGCTGTGAGTCTCAGGGAGCAAGTGGGGTCTGCAGAGCTCCCCTCTGGCCAGTTGTGGGTCCCAGGGAGCGAGTGGGGTCTGCAGAGTTCCCCGCTGGCCAGCTGTGGGTCCTGGGAGTGACTAGGGTCTGCAGAGCTCCCCTCTGGCCAGCTGTAGGTCCCAGGGAGTGAGTGGGGTCCGCAGAGCTTCCCTCTGGCCAGCTGTGGGTCCCGGGGAGTGAGCGGGGTCTGCAGAGCTCCCCTCTGGCCAGCTGTGGGTCCTAGGGAGTGAGTGGCGTCTGCAGAGCTCCCCGCTGGCCAGCTGTGGGTCCCGGGGAGTGAGGGGGGTCTACAGAGCTACCCACTGGCCAGCTGTGAGCCCAGGGAGTGAGTGGTGGCTGCAGAGTCCCCCTCTGGCCAGCTGTGGGTCCTGGAGAGTGAGTGGTGGCTGCAGAGCTGCCTGCCCCCCGCCTGTCACCTCGTCCAGTGAGAGCTAGCTGTGATACTGTAATTCTCTCTGATTCATTTCAGCTCAGTTTGCTGCTTTTCTGAAACAAAACATGCTGGTGAGGAAAGCTCTTCCTCCTGGCACCTCTTCATGTCTCTTTGGTGAGTATCTCCTCACTTCCGCTCTCTCTCTGCTTCCTTCCTCCTCTGGCTTTCCTCCATCACCTTCCTCTCCTCCTTGCACTGGTTTGGGGGGCGTTCCAGCGTGTGGTCCCCCTCTCTCTGCTCTTTGCTTTCTCATTGCTGTAGTGGGAGCTGAGGCAAAACAGCCACACCCCTCCCCTGGCTTTCCCTCTCTCTGGCAGGGAAATGTTCCCTGGGAGTGACATGATTTCGCAATGGTTTGCTCTGAGGGACTGTGGAATCACGTGGGTGACCTGGCAGCTTCTTGTGGTCAGGAGCGGAACCCTTTGTGTGCTGGGTCTGACTGGCTGAGATGCAGACCCGAGCACGGGCAGTTGTGCTTTTGACATGGAAAGCACTTCCTTGATGCATGGTATGGGAAAGTGCTTTGGACAGTCAGTCAAGGGTGCAGAGACGGGGCTGCTTAATGGCTCAAAGAGGCCTGCTGGAGCATCTTTCCAAACCCATGGAGAGTTGGAGGAGGAACAGCAGAGGAGTGGGTAGGGAGGGCCAGGGACTCCTTGGGAAAGCAGGAAGGCAGTGCTGAATTGCATCCTGAAATGGATAGGAAGCCATTGTTGATAGCAGGAGGATGGGACTGAAGGAATACACTGTGTGTCAGAGCCTCAGAGACCTAGAGATGAAGGGACCAGATTCATAGCTCAGCTAAATGAATGCAACTTCATTGCCTCCAATGGCATTGGCCCCTGCTGTGGAGTCAAGCTGAATGACTTGAGGTTAGAAGAGGCGAGTGACAAAGATCTGAAGGAAGATTTTAGCAGGCTTAGGCTGGTAGGAGAGTTGGGAGACATTTCAGTTGCTGTAGTATCCAGATCTCTTTCTAATGTGAGTCGCTTTGTCATGACATCACCCATCAGTGCCAGAGTGGGTGGCCCCCGGATGTGGGGAGTGCGAGTGTGATAGAGGAACACCTTTCTGTAAAGCATGGTGCATCGTGGCATAGTGCTGGAGGCTTCTTGTCTGGACGAATGAAGCTCTAGATAATTAGTTGGAGACCCTTGGGACCATGGGGTGCTGTAACTGGGTTCTCTGAGATACCAGGAGGTCCCCATCCCTTTCTCTGCCTAACACACACACAATTGGTTATTGTCCAGACACTTCCTTCTTGGAGTTTGGCTGTATCCAGAAGTGATATAACAAAGCCTGAGGCAGGACTGTATAGACAAGTAGGTCCTAGTCTAGGCTGGCTACTTATCAAGTTCTCCCTCCGAGAACTTTTGTTTTTTCTACTACTGCATTGGAGGTAATGAGATCCACCTGGTCAGGCTGCCTGGGTGACTCAGCAGAATAGCTCTGTGCTTCCCCGCAGGGTCTGAACACCCAACAGCAGCTCACAGACGCAAGAAAGGATTCAGTATTTAACTGGGGTGATTCTTTCTCACATCCTCTCCGGGTGGGAAGAGATTTTTCCCTGGGACTTATTGGCAGCAGCCCCACCCAGTTTCTGGAGCATCGAGCAGACAGCATCAGTAGGATCCAGGTGTGCAGTGTTCCACACCATCAATGGGCACCTCCGTCTCTGCCATCCAGCACTTTATGGGAAAATACCTTCGTGCAGTTATGTTGGATTTGCCCACTGGCAGCTCTGACAGTAGCTAGTGTGAACCCAGGGCTGGTCACACTGTCTTCCAGCCCGGCTGTTTCTGCGTCAGTGGGGCTGAGGAGAGCGATTCAGCCTCACTGCAGGAGAGCAGCATGGTGGGAAGCCATGGTGAAGTGGGAGCAGTAGGTATGTCTTACTGTAGCCCAGAGAGCTGGTGCCTGGGGGTTCAGCTGGAGCACACAGGGAGCATTTCCCATCTGGTGCGAGAACAGGAGTCTGTGTGCGCCTCAGTAACTATGTAATAAAGGAGGCCTTGATGATGCGGAATGCAAAGGAGGGGTGTTTGATCACTGGTTCCTACAGACTATCATGGGTGCTTTGAGGAGGAGTAGCATCATTTCCCCCTGCAGGTGCCATTTCATGGTGCTGCCCAGCTGATGGCGCTGTGTGGCGCGGTTGATGCTCAGGCGGTGTCAGGGTCTTTCACAGCAGAACTGACGATAGGTGATCAGAAACTCTCTGGGTAGTTCCATTCACTCAACATGTTCACGGTGCTGGGGAAGGTAGTTAAGCTTTGCATGTCTGTTAGTACCCAGCACCCCACCTTTCTCCCCCAAAGCAGGACCCTGGGTGTAGGTGCAAAGATAACATGCATTGATGCTTGCATTGGGGTAGAGCAGTGCCAACAAATAAATGCCTAGCAGTAAAGTGGTTCAGTTGCACTCTCCCCCAGCAGTAGGTCAGGGCACCTGCTCCTGCAGAGGGGTGTCATTGATCTCCAGGAGGATGAAGGCTGTTCTGTAAGGAACTTGGACCCCAAGGACAGACTATTTCTTCTACACACCTGCCCCTCTTGCCCCCACCCCCATAGGAGAAGGAATTAACTACCTCAGTGACTCTTTGCAGGCTTTGTATATTCTTGTTACCCCCACAGCCCTCCCCAGCTTGAGAGTAAGGATTTAGAATTTAGAACCGCGGGGCTGGAAAGGACCTTGCCAGGTCACCTAGTCCTTTCCTCTGTGCCGAGGCAGGGCCAAGTAAACCTAGACCAAACCTGACAGGTGTTTGCCCACCTGTTCTTAAAAACCTGCTGTGATGAGGATTCTGCGACCTCCTTTGGAAGCCTGTTCCAGAGCTTAACTCCCCTCAGAGTTAGAAAGTTTTTCCTAATCTCCAGTTTAAATCTTGCTTGCTGCAGATTAAGTCTGTTACTATTTGTTCTGCCTTCAGTGAACATGGAGAACAGTTGATCAGTGTCATCTTTATAACAGCCCTTAATGTATTTGAGACTGTTCTCAGGTCTCTTCTCAGTCTTCCTTTCTCAAGACTGACTCAATGTCTCCAGTATTTTTAACCTTTCCTCACAGGTCAGGTTTCCTACATCTTTTATCATGTCTGGTGCTCTCCTCTGGACTCTCTCCAGTTTATCCATATTGTTCTTCAAGTGCGGCACCCAGAACTGGTCATAATACTCCAGCTGTGGCCTCACCAGTGCTCAGCGGAGTGGAACAATTAACTCCCATGTCTTGCATACCACATTCTTGCTAATACACCCCAGAACGATAGTAGCCTTTTTCACTACTGCATCGCATTGTTGGCTTGTATTCAGTTTGTGATCCACAATGACATGCAGATCCTTTTGAGCGGTACTATGAGCTCGCCAGTTATTCTCCGTTTTTTAGTTGTGCATTTGATTTTTTCTTCCTAAGTGCAGTACTTTGCTCTTGTCTTTATTGAGTTTCATCTTGCTGATTTCAGACCATTTCTCTAATTTTTCCAGGTCATTCTGAGTTCTAATCCTGTCCTCCAAAGTGCTTGCAAAGGATTGGTGTCATGTGCCTTACTTCTATCGCCCCTTAGCCCAGAGTGGACTGAGACCAGATGTGGTGGGAGCTCCCTTTCTGGGCACTGTAGAGTTGCACTTTTTGCAGTGGAAGGCAGGCCTTCATTTCATCACCTCTACTCGTTCTCCTGCACCAGGCTTATTTCTCCAGTGAAGAGATGGACACCATGGTGCAAGCCATGAACTCCAGGGTTCCTAATTGAGATTATGCAAATAGGCAAGATGTGTTACTGAGGAAGGATGATCTTGTGGTTAATTGTCACTTCTGTTCCCCTAGTGCCTAGGGTCCCAGTCATAATGAGGGTCCCATTTTGCTAGGAGCTGTGGTGTGTGCTCCAGAGAATTTACAGAGTAGTCCTCAGGACAGAACAGACGTGCTGGGGAGGTGGGGATTGGGAGGATGAGGTACAAAGGAACTGTTGAGCAGAAAAATGGAAGTCTTGGTTTGCCTATGTGAGACCTGACAGGTTAGGCTATGAGGCAGAGGATCTAGCTCTGCCACAGATGCCCTGTGTCACCTTGGGTCTGCCACTTAGGCACGGAGCCTCAGTCCTGAAATCAATGGGAATTAGGCTCCTAAATACCTTGAAGGATCTGGGCCTTAGTCTTTGTGGGCCTCAGTTCCTCATCTGTACCTTGGGGATAAGTGTTACCCTGCCTTGCAGGGGTGTCGCGAGGGTACATACAGGAATGATTGAGCTGCGCAGGTGTGGTGCTGAGCAGCAAGGAAACATGATAAAGAACTGACTTTTGCAGAGCGATGAATGTTGGAGTCTAGCAATAGGCGCTGCAGTGCAGGGACAGCTGGAGCAGAGCACAGGGGGTCAGCAGCTGAAGTCTAATCCCAGCTGTGTGTGAATTTGGGCAAGTCACTTTACCTCTCTCTGGGCCTCAAGTTTCCCCATGGGTAAAATGAGGATATGTGATCTGGGGCTGGTATTTGTACTGTGTTTTGGAAATGAAAAACACTTCAGTAAGGGGCATTATTACTGCAGTGGTTCATAGAGTGATAAGCCTGCACTGTTCTTCAGTGCAGAAAAAAACAGGATCCTTAGACTGTGCTGCCTTAGAATATGAAGAGCTCATTCTAAATACAGCAATTTGTGATGCACAAGGAAATCAGATTAGAGAAGTGAGTGGTAAGGAGAGAGAGGACTCTCCAGCAGCTGGTGATGGGACACTAGATGGGGAGGGCTCTGAGTTACTACAGAGAATTCTTCCCCAGGTGTCTCTCTGGTGGGTCTTGCCCAAATACATAGGATCGAACTGGTCACCATATTTGGGGTCAAGAAGGAATTTTTCACCAAGTACTGACAAGCCGAGGTTGTCCCCTTAGCAAACGTCATTCCTGCCCGAGTTTCCTGCTTGTGCCCTAGGTGCCAGACCTCCCTGACATGGTTAAAACGGGGTGCAGAAAGCACTGATGAAGGGAGCCGGGGGAAATGCAACACAGGGCATTTTGGAAACAAGCTATTGGTTGTGCCCAGGGCAGCTTCGTCCGTCCCCTTCTGCTATGTCACTTTCACGGGGGACTCTGCAGAAAAGTCTGCGTGTTAAGTATGAAGTGTGGTTTTGTGGGCTGGCTCAGGGAATGTCTGTGCAGGAAATGCTACAGTGGCACAGATGCAGCGCTGCACTGGGCTGCTGCCGTGTTCACACTCACTAGAGTGACAGAAGAGGGTCTTCCAGCGCCGTAGTAAACCCACCTCTTCTTTTGACTAGTGGTGTCTACACCGGGACTTGGGGCGGCTTAATTACATTAATTACACAGGATGTGAAATTTTGTAGTTTTGAAATAAAGGCAACATAAACCAGCCCTCAGTAACCAACTTCCATTTCCCTGGGTCTTGCTGGGCTCTCCCCCAAAATCTCCCCAGGAAGCAGCCTGAGTTTGAACTACCTAAATTCTACACTGAAAATCCTGTGTCCACCTCAACGTCTGTGCAGCACCTGGCACAAGAGGGCCTTTCACTGTATTTAAGGATTAGAATAAGGAAAATAATATAAAACAGAGGAAACAAAACAACCAAATACAGAATCCCTTTGCTCAGCCCACAGACAGTGATGGACTCTGTTATATTACAGTAAATACGACCCTCTCCGGTCCAGGTAAATAATGGGCACTATTTTCAAACAGCTCTTTGGCAGACCTTTAGTCAAATATCAATTTGTTATGAAGGATCTTTGCAATAGCCCACGCCAGCAACCTGTAATTCAGAGGGGTATCTTCCTACATGTTCCTGTGTCCAGTGATAGTTTTCAGGAGCTACCCCAACAGCTGAAGTTAAACTCAGACCTGACTCTTCCACAGATGCCTTGTAAAAATGTTAACAACATCATTTGTGTCTCTCTCGGCTTTCAGAGAAATCTGAAATCTCACCCAAGATCTCGCTCCAGTCTTTGCTGCTTTTTTCCAAGTTCTTGAGGTGGTTCCCAACTGGCTTGAGGACTCTTGGTGTCCCTTTTTGACCTCCAGAAGCACCATGTTCACACACACTTGGGAACTTGGACTGTCCTGTCCTTATATATGGCTGGAGCCCAGTAGATAACTGATTTCTAAGAGTCTGAGTAAAACCCAAACCTCAGCCAGGCAGGCCATAAAGTCTCTCAGTCTCACAAGGACCACGGTGCAGGCCCCCTCCTGGGCCAGTCACACCTTCCTCGCCCTGCAATTGCCCTATGTCAAAAGACAAAAAGGAGAGGCAGACCCAGGTTGCTCTAGCCCTGACACAGGCCTTCAACAGCAGCACCCTGCGACGCAGCATCTGACGGGGGCAGCTGAGCTCGTCAGGAGGGTTTCACACAATCCATTCATAGTCTCACTTGACTCCTGCACTTCAGCAGTTTGCAGAGCAGGGCCTAAAGGCCAGGCCTGGCTGTCACAGAGTCAGACTTGGAGCTCAAGCGGGAGCAAGCTGTGCTGTGGGGCTGAAGGCCCTAGGGTTCTGGTGCAACCTGCGGCACAGGTCACTTGCAGGTTTACACTAATGTCAATGGTGAAGTCTCTGTAACTTGACATCTTTAAACCATAATTTGAGGCCGTCAGTGACTCAGCCAGAGTCAGTGTAGATGATCATGATGGTCCTTTCTGACCTTACAGTCTGAGTCCTGGTGCATGGGCGGCAGGAGTGGGGAGCATGAAGGAAGCTGTGGAGAATATGCATGGGCTTGTGTCCCTCTCTGGGTATATATTGCATATCATCTGTGCTGGAGTTATGCTCAAGGCACCTGGTATTGGTTTCAAATATATGCTTCTGTCTCCCCCAGTTCCAGTCTCCTCAGAGCAGCCAGAAGGAACGGAGAAAGAAGATGTGCGAATGCAGCTGAAGAGACATCAGACCCCCAGCCCGACCCATTGCAGCAAATCCTCCAAGCGAGCCAAAATCAAGGTGACCATTGTCTCCCACGGGGAAGCTGCTGGCACGGGGAATGGAGCGCCCCTTGTTGCACAGCCGGAAAGTGAGTCCCTGTTCCAGAACTGCTCTTTTAACCAGAGACATTTACATTCAGTTACATTTACATGGAGGGCAGGTAGTTGGTGTGTCCCAGGCCAGCTCTGGGTATGAGGATGTGTCTGCTGACAAAGATGGAGCTAAAGGGGTAGGAACCTTCTTTTTTAAGGATTTAGACATGGCAGGCAGTCTCAGTGGTTCCAGGTGCCAGTGACTGGGTGCTCAGTGATGCTTGAGGAATGCTGGGGATTGAAGTCCCTTAATAGATACATAGCAGAGCTATGGCATGAGCTTCGGTTCTAGAGAGTCATTCAAATTGCATGTGCCAGGGTGAAAGGCTGTGTGTGTGGTGGGCAAAAAGGGGTTTTCCCTCTGTATGTGACATTGCACAATCTACTGAGTTGGGAGGGAGGTGATCTTTTCACTTTCCTCTGAAGCTTCAGGCCACTGCTGGACACAGGATGCTGGACACAGGATGCTGGTCTTGAGGGACACTCGGTTTAGTTCAGTTTTGTAAGTCTGTGGCTTGCTTAAGTGTCCCTCCTACCCTGATGCCGTAGAAGTGACAACAAAGGACTCCCAAACAGGTTGGAATCTCTCTGCAAAGATCTCATCCGGGACCCGCTCCTGCCATAAAGGGAGGGCCGTGTTGGGATTTGATGTTGACTCCCACTGGAAGAATCTCTGTGTATTCTTAGTATAGAATAGTTTCCTGCTCTGCTGATCCCCTTTGGGCATTGCAACGGCCTGTCAAATACACCTTTTATATGTACATGTGCAAAACCCAACTCTTCTCCAGTCTTCGGAAAACCCTGCTATGATGTGAGTTGCAGCCTGGTGAGCTGAAGTCCAGAGAGCGCTGTAGTGTGTTCGGCTTTGTTTCCCTTCAACACTGGAGAGGAGGCCAGGAATTTTGTTTGCTTATTGTAACCACGGTACATTAAGGAAACTGTCTGTTGTGGTAGGCCAGGTTAATGACTTCTGCTTGGAGCACCAAAAAATAACTCTTAAAGGTAATTGTGAGTGAGCGCAATTAGTGTGCAGTGTAGAGCTGAAAGGGTCAGCACGCCATTCCAAAGCCCTGGGAAATCAGAGATTTTTCAAAGCTGTAAAGTAAATCAATCCATTTTGCAACATTTCTTGGTTAATTTAACAGTTGGTTTTACTGTGAAAATTAACTAATGAATATATTGTGGCTTACCTTCAACAGCTTTGAAAGTCTCTGATTTCCTGGACTTTTTTTTTTAATTTTCAAAACTTTATTTCTTTTCACAGAAAAAAAATGAAATGCAGAAGTAAACATGAACCAAACAAGAATTCCCTCTTACCGTGCGTGAGCAGGAGGAATACACAGGACAAACGCATTTGTATCCCAAACACCGCAATAAACAAATATTGTAACTCACCGGCCTTTCTGTGTATTTTGTAAAGTGTCTCAATAGAATGCTTACAAAATCAACCACTAGAAAACCGGCAGGTGCTCAATGAGCCATCGAGGCAGTAGAATTGTATTATAATAATAATCTGGCCAGGAGGAAGTGGGGGTGCGAGTGAAGGAGAGGATTAGTAGAAGCGGATTAGTGGAATTCACCAGAGATGCTTGCATCCCTGTGCTGAGCACCTGGTATCCAGTGCTTTCCAATGTTTGAAGCTCATTCCCTCAGTCGTATTGTGCATCACGGGATTGTCGCAATGGTAACTTCCTGGTTTTATTAGTGATTCTATTCGGTTTGATGTTCCTGGAACGACTCGCTCTCCTAGAACGTTCTAGAAAATATCTAGGACTGCACTGGAGCTTTCCTTTAAAAAGTGCTTTGGGCAGCAGGTTGAGCTCCGTTCCCCCAGCACTACTTTGTGTCACTGGGTCATGTGTGATAGTGGGGGTTCCCCAAAGGCTGGAATAGGGCAGAGCTTCATGTCTCTTGTTTTTCTTTATTTCCCACAGGCGTGGCAGGAAAGCCCCCCACCGTGACCATAGGCCAGTCTGGGTCAGGCGTGAAGGAGCTTTCAGGATTACTTGCCACTCCCAAGTGAGTGTATCATTTTATTTTTAATCTGTGGAGCTCAGAGAGAGCTGAGCCGATGCCAGGCTCCAGAGAGCAGTGATTCCAGCGTCTGCCACTTCCTGAGACCTTGAGTGTGAAAGGACATGTCAGATGTCCAGCTCTGTATCTGAATCCTGAGATACAGGAGACATCCAACCCCCTGGAACCTACCCCTCGTGAGTGTTGACTTGTTGCAGGGCAGTCCTGAGACGTATAGGGAAAAGCGAGGGGAGTATCAGGGAGGGTGTCCTGGTGGTAGGTATATCTCTCTGTATATGGTGGAGACAAAGATTGAAATGATAGATTCAAACCTCCTGATCTTTTGTGACCCTGGCATTATTTTATCTCTCCCTGTGTCTTCCGCCTTAACCTGGACTCCAGTTCCTGTCCTTAAAAAATGTCCCTGCCCGCGCACACGCAGGGTGTGTGTGTTCTTGTGCATCTAATGCTGCCTCAGTCTTCTTGTCTCCCATGGTGCTGCTCCGATTTGCTGTATGCCTTAGAGTGGCAGCCCTGCCTTTAACCGGGAACTGGAGCCAGGATCTGGAAAATAAAAACAGTTTTAAATTGAGAACCCCCTCTAATTCCAAAAGTGGAGTCTGTCTATGTATAAGCACCAGTAACATGGCATGGGGGCAGAGGGCTACAGTCACCCCTCATTTCAGAAATAGATTCTCAAATCCTACTCTGTTTATGTGTGCTTCTATCTCCCATCATGGAGGCAGAGCCGCTGCTGCGGTTTTGAGTTCACCACAGTAAAGTTTTCAACCTCACCCAGCCCTTCCAGAAGAGTAGCTATGTGCTGCTTTTGACCCTCTGGCTGCAATTTTTGGCCTGGAAATAAATTGCCTTGGAATTAGTTGGTTACTGGAGTGCATTTGCCATGTTTCTCTGTTTGTTTTCCAGGCTGAATTCTGTGGCGGAAACCCCCTCCCTCAGCTCTACCCCCTCAGCCATGATCCCTAGCTGCACAGCTCCCAGCGCCTTCCATTCCTTGCAGAGCAGGCTGGTGGCCAGCAGCGCCCACTGCAGGCAGGCCCAGCCTAGCAACACACTCCAAGGTACCCGCCTCTTTCTTCATGCCTGGCTTGGGAGCCTGAAAAGCAAACCCAGCCTGTGAGATGGATCTGGGGAATCAGTCATGTGTTTCTCTGCCTGCATCTTTGCTCTAACCCGGGAGAGACTGAGAGCCTTCCCAGTGCTTGGCTGTCCCAGCAGTTTGACGAGACCAGTGGCTTACTCAGGAGCTGGAAAGTGAGCCTGGTGGAGGATGGAACACGGGGCCAGGCCCTGTTTCCATTGAGGTCAAGGACAGCTAGACCGGGTGACACTGTTTCAGCAAATAATATGTTTGCAAAAAAGTCCGTTTTGGGGGATACTTTCAGGAAACGAGGGTGGGGGTAATTCCAAAGTGGTTTATTTTGGCCCATTTTTAAATGGAACATTTCAGCTTTTTTGTTTTGAAATGGTGTTTTGTTTAATAATTTAGCTAGTATTAAAAAAGGGTGAAAGACGGCCAAAAATGACCTGGAGCAAAACAGAAAAACGTGAAGAACAAACAAACAAATCCCAGATGTATTTTGTTTTGATATGAAAAACCATCAAAATTCAATATCAGTTTGAACCAAACCACATTTTTGTCAGATTTTTTTGGTTCAGCTTCTGAAATAAAAAATCAGTGATGCGCTCAGCTCTTAATGGCAACATTTCCACGAGTTCAGTTGCACCGGACCAGGAAGTGGCTCGCTGTCTGGTGGTTTAGACACGACTGGCCCTGCCTACGCTGGGCACGCGTCATGTTTACAGTCATGCGAGTTGATCGATGTTGGGTCATGTTCTAGAATGGTGTTTTGCTACTGGAGACATAGCTCCTAGGGAGGACTGAGGGATTCCCACAGGTCAAGAGACAGCGTGACTCAAGGGGACAGCCTCCTGCTGAAGCTAGTCCACCAAGGGTGAGAAACTAGCTGTTCATGGCAGGTTGTTCCCCAGCCTTGTTTGCTTTCAGGAGCAGCGTCTGCTAGCAGCCTCCTGCAGGGACTGAGCTTCAGCCTGCAGGACATCGGAACCAAATCACCAGCCCTTCCAGTGAGCGTAGCATCCGTGGGGCCGTCCATACAGGTAGGCAACCATAGCGATATGGAGAGTTTCATATTGGCATGTGCTCTCCTGGAGAACGGGAAACTGGATCTAGAGAGCTTGGGAGGACAGCATCCTTGTTGCCATGGATGAAGTAGAGCTCTGTTGCGGGTAAGAAGTTGTCTCGAGACTCCTGCTCTTGTGTTTGGCACTTGGTTCAGGAGTAGGGTACTTGAGGACCAAGGGTGATGGGTGCCTTCTCTACAAGGACCACTGCTGTCTGCAGCCTGCCCTCCCATCTGGAGGCTGGGTGCAGTGATAGCATGAGGTGCATGGGAAATGGGAGTTCTGGCACGGGAGGCATTGAAACCTAGACTGGACAAAACACTAGAAAATGTAATGTAGAGAATGGTGCTACACGAGCCCCGGGGAGTGGGTGAGACAAGCCTGCTGGGCCTCTTCCCCTCTTGCTTCTCATAGTGAAGTGGATTGCAACCCCATCAGCTCTAGCAGGGGCAGCCTGCGGAGACTTCAGATCCCACCCGGCAATGCTCCACCTCTATCTGACCAGCCTTCATTGCAGATCAAGGTGGTTTATTGCATTCCAGGGCCAGTAGTCTCCATGGGCTGCCCCTTCATTTTAAAATAAGGGTGTCCATGGTGAAAGGGCCAAACTTCATCCGCCCTTGGGCTGAGGTGCACTTGCTGCCTACTGGGATGAAGGGTGGAAGACTCTGCCAGACCTCTGAGACCTCAAACTGCCCTTGAGAGTGAGGGGAGCTGGGAAGGACATCCTACCTCTTCCTCCCTGGTGCTCACCGCACTTGCCTTCCTTGGCAGACCTCGGCTGGGAAGACACCAGCACCTATCCAGAGTCTGAGTGCCATAACCACGGGCACTGGTACAATCGTCCGCACCATTCCAGTCGCCACATCGTTGTCGTCTCTTGGAGCCTCGGGGGGCGGGAAGCCCACGGCTATTCACCAGTTGCTGACTAATGGCGGGCTGGCCAAGCTGGCCAGCAGCCTTTCTGGCTTGGCTCAGATCTCCAATCAAGCGGCAGGTAAGGGCTAGTGCTGGTGGGAGTGGTTGTGAGATGAAGATGCAGGCACCCTCCCATCTCCTTTCAAGCTGTAGTTCGCATTTACAAAACTTGTTTGAAGTTCAGAGTGCTCTGTGAACGCCGACTTAAGCTCCTGATGCTGCTGCGAGGAGGGAGCTATTGCCTCCCCCTGTGGAGACTCTGAGGCACAGAGAGAGGAGGCTATTTGCCCAAGGTGTCCCAGTGAGTCAGTGTCAGAGCTGGGATTCGAATTCATGAGTAAAGCGAGAGAATTTACATCCCTCGTGGGGTAAAGGGGGATCCGCCACAATGGACTGTGAACATCCATCTCCTCCCCAGGAGGAGTCGACCTTCATCATGCACACGATTGAAGTCCCCTTTGCATGTTCCTTAATACCAGGCTGACTTATACCTCGCATGGTTTAGGATGGCTTGCAAACAGGGCCAGGCAGCTGCCTCTGAACAGCGAGTCCCCTAATTCATAGCATTCCAGGCTCCAGAGAGCCAAGATCCAGCTATGGGTGTGGGCTGTGTGTTCCTCGGAGATGCCAGCCAGTGTCAGCTTTGTGCCCTGTCTGCTCACCCGAGCTAGTGTCTGCCATTCCAGCCGTCAGCTCCATGCTCTGGAACTCGCATTACTTCATGCTAAAGTCCTCTTTACACAGCACGTGGTCCGTTAATAGGAAATGTGCATGGGGTCTGGGTGCAGGTCTCCAAATATTACTGCCAGCAATTGTGCCTGGAGAGCTCATGCTGGGCTTTCCCAGAGGTGGATTTGTTGTGTTGGGCACTGTGATCCTTGCCACACTCCATGTTCGTACTGTCCTACAGCTGATCTCCAGTCACTGGCAGTTTGGGAGCAGCTGCCTGGCAGCTGGTGGGGGTGTTGTGTCTGTTTGATCTGTTTTTCCTGTGAAAGGAAGAACCATGCCCGGGGCAAAGTGTGCGCACGGAGATTGGCTGGTCGCAGTAACTTGCCTCGCCCCTGTGTCTTCCAGGCTTGAAGGCTCCAACTACCATTACAGTTACCCTGCGGGGGCAGCCTAACCGTGTCACTACCCTGAGCCAAGCGGCCGTGGGGACTATCCAGCCTCAGCTGGAGGAGCAGCAGCTGCAAACTCAGACACCTCAGGTAATTCTGAGCCTCTGGTCCTAGGCGAAGAGAAGCCGTTGGGCATATGTCATGCTTCCATCACCAGCGTTTGTGCAGGAGCATCTCTCCTGGGGAGAGAGTTCTGCCATGTGGCCCAGAAACCACCGTTGGGATTTTCTCACTAGGGTTTTGCTAATGTTGAAGCCAGGGTGTTTACTCCCATATGAGCCGTTGTGCCACTGTGCTGTGACTACAGCGGAGACCGAAGTGGACAGGAATGGGGGGCTTGCGAGGGAGAGCAGAGCATGCTCTGGGCAGGAAGGAGCTAGTAGGGCAGTGGCTGGAGATAGATCAGGCCTCTCCTGCCACAAGCACAGCAGCCTCTACCCAAGTAATGTATCTGATGTGACGTCACTGCTGCACTTAATCCACTGAAAATGCCAAATCAAGGCAGTGACTTTGGATCCAAACACCTGGAGTTGGTGTCAGCCTGGGAGCCCCTCTTTAACGTCCCTCTGACACTTGGGGCTTTCTGGAGAGGTGTTTGTAGACCCTGCTCTGTGCCGAGGAAGGTGGAATGGGGCTCCCTCCAGAGCTGAGGTCGATTTGGGCCTAATCTGAAATCCTGACCTGAACCTGACTAGACCACAGACAATCCAAACCCAGCCTGAGGTTGTTTTCGTACCCGACCCTGACACTTGTAGTTGGTCCCTTGGGGTTGCAAGGGTGTAGTTGCCAGCTCAGACTTCATTTGCTTTACTTTGTTTCCTCCTTAGAGCCGCCAGGGCTAATTACCCTCCAGTCCTGTTCTCCCTCCTGTGGCCTGATCCTCACCCTGGCCCACCAGCCGCTCCCTGCCCAAGTGCTGCGCACCCAAAGGGCGGTCACTCCCTGGGCTGCCTCCCCTGAACCTATGTCAGTGCTGCCACCTCGTCCTTGGGATTCAGCCTGACATGAGCTTCCCATCCCTACACCTTGTGCCTGCAGTCCATCTCCTGCCTCCTCCTGCCTGTGGGGTTGGAGCAGCAGTGGCTGTATGCTCTTCTGTCCACTGGCATCTCCCTCCGCTGCACAATGAGAGGGGTTGCTACTCATGGGCAAAGACCTAGAGCTGAGGGGTGGTAGCCGATGGGTGGGGCACACAGCTGTCAACTCACCAATTCCATGGGCCAGGAGGAGGTAATCAGAGATGACCCACCCCAGGCCCAGGACTGTTGATTTGTTTAATATCCAACCCAACCCTGAGGCTTGTAGTCGGGCTCTGTAGGAGTCAGGTCAGGTTGCAGGACCCTACTCCAGAGTCTCTTGCTGCATCTCCTTCAGATCCTTCCACAAAGAGGCAAACTAGAGTGAGGTCGGGGGGTGTGGGGGGGTGCCCTATCCTGTATCAGGAGCTTGGTGCCTTAAGCCTTCAGATCCCTGAACTGAGACCAGGCACCTGGATGGCTAATGATTGGCTGGTGTCTGTGAGCAACACCAGGGCCTCCATACTGTCATTTCCACCACAGGTCCCAACACTTTGTTCTTCCCCATGCAGGTGGCAGGACCCAGTGACGTGGGGAATGTTCAACATTTATCGTGTTCTCTAGGGCAGTGCTTCTCAACGACCGGTCTGTAGACTGGTGTACATGGTCCCTGAGAACTCCCTGACACAGTTTAGGAAGATGGCAAGCCAGTCCCTGGTATCAAAAAGGTTGAGAAACACTGCCATAGAGTAACATTTTTTCATGACAAACGTCCCTTGGGATTTTTCACACTCACTGTGACAGGAGTGAGCCCTGCTGCTGTTGGAAGAAGGTTGTAGACTCTTGACCTGTCAAGTGCCATCCCTGGGAAAGAGACTCAGGTCGCTGTCCTCCCAGTCCCCAGCTGTGTCTTGTCCTGGGGCTGAATCCAGAACACAAAACTGCCCGGTTAGGGGCAGATTTGTTTAGTGGAGAAGCAGTTAATGGTGTCAGATGTTCCAACCGTGTGATCTCAAAACCGCAGTGGCAAAGTTCAGAAAGGAAATAAACAGCTGGAACATGTTCACTCCCTTGAGTGAAAAAGGAAGAAGGTGAAATCTCCAGGGCAGATGTACCCTGGAGCGGCTCCACCTTATGTCAGTTTGCAGTTGTGAGACGTAGTTTCACAGATGTCAAAGCCAGAAAGGACCATTTTGCGCATTCCAGCCTGAGCTGCCTAGCCCAGACCAGAGACACTCATTCATTGTGCACCATCAGCAGAGTTGGAACCCTCACAGACTGTAAGGTCTGAAGGGAGTATTCAGATAATCTGATCTGACCTCCTGCACATCACAGAGCACAGAACCTGGCCCACCCCCGCCCGTAATAAACCCCTAACCTCTGGCTGGGTCACTGACGACCTCAAATTATGATTTAAAGATGTCAAGTTTCACAGACTTCACCATTGACATTAGTGTAAACCTCCAAGTGACCTGTGCCGCAGGCTGCACCAGAACCCTAGGGCCTTCAGCCCCACAGCACAGCTTGCTCCCGCTTGAGCCCCAGGGCTGACTCTGTGACAGCCAGGCCTGGCCTTTAGGCCCTGCTCTGCAAACTGCTGAAGTGCAGGAGTCAAGTGAGACTATGAATGGATTGTGTGAAACCCTCCTGACGAGCTCAGCTGCCCCCGTCAGATGCTGCGTCGCAGGGTGCTGCTGTTGAAGGCCTGTGTCAGGGCTAGAGCAACCTGGGTCTGCCTCTCCTTTTTGTCTTTTGACATAGGGCAATTGCAGGGCGAGGAAGGTGTGACTGGCCCAGGAGGGGGCCTGCACTGTGGTCCTTGTGAGACTGAGAGACTTTATGGCCTGCCTAGCTGAGGTTTGGGTTTTACTCAGACTCTTAGAAATCAATTATCTACTGGGCTCCAGCCATATATAAGGACAGGACAGTCCCAAGTTCCCAATTGTGTGTACACGTGGTGCTTCTGGAGGTCAAAAAGGGACACCAAGAGCCCTCAAGCCAGTTGGGAACCACCTCAAGAACTTGGAAAAAAGCAGCAAAGACTGGAGAGAGATCTTGGGTGAGATTTCAGATCTCTCTGAAAGCCGAGAGAGACACAAATGATGTTGTTAACATTTTTACAAGGCATCTGTAGAAGAGTCAGGTCTGAGTTTAACTTCAGCTGTTGGGGTAGCTCCTGAAAACTACCATTGGACACAGGAACATGTAGGAAGATACCCCTCTGAATTACAGGTTGCTGGCGTGGGCTCCTGCAAAGATCCTTCATAACAAATTGATATATGACTAAAGGTCTGCCAAAGAGCTGTTTGAAAATAGTGCCCATTATTTACCTGGACCGGAGAGGGTCGTATTTACTGTAATATAACAGAGTCCATCACTGTCTGTGGGCTGAGCAAAGGGATTCTGTATTTGGTTGTTTTGTTTCCTCTGTTTTATATTATTTTCCTTATTCTAATCCTTAAATACAGTGAAAGGCCCTCTTGTGCCAGGTGCTGCACAGACGTTGAGGTGGACACAGGATTTTCAGTGTAGAATTTAGGTAGTTCAAACTCAGGCTGCTTCCTGGGGAGATTTTGGGGGAGAGCCCAGCAAGACCCAGGGAAATGGAAGTTGGTTACTGAGGGCTGGTTTATGTTGCCTTAATTTCAAAACTACAAAATTTCACATCCTGTGTAATTAATGTAATTAAGCCGCCCCAAGTCCCGGTGTAGACACCACTAGTCAAAAGAAGAGGTGGGTTTACTACGGCGCTGGAAGACCCTCTTCTGTCACTCTAGTGAGTGTGAACATGGCAGCAGTCCAGTGCAGCGCTGCATCTGTGCCACTGTAGCATTTCCTGCACAGACATTCCCTGAGCCAGCCCACAGAACCACACTTCATACTTAACACGCAGACTTTTCTGCAGAGTCCCCCGTGAAAGTGATATGACAGAAGGGGACAGACGAAGCTGCCCTGGGCACAACTAATAGCGTGTTTCCAAAATGCCCTGTGTTGCATTTCCCCCGGCTCCCTTCACCAGTGCTTTCTGCACCCCGTTTTAACCATGTCAGGGAGGTCTGGCACCTAGGGCACAAGCAGGAAACTCAGGCAGGAATGACGTTTGCTGAGGAGACATCCTCGGCTTGTCAGTACTTGGTGAGGAATGGAAACAGATCTATTCGGACCACACTGGCACCAAAAGCTGATGCCAGTTGGTCTCCCTGGATCCGGGAGCTGGAGGATGAGGATCCCAGGGGAAAACATTTCTCCTGACTGTGATGGTGTCTTTCTTATTGCACAGTCGAGTTCCCTGTGTTCGGTGTTGCTAATGCAAGTTCCGTGCAGAAGGCCCTGCCATAGGGGATGCAGGAGAGCAGACTGTGACTGGGGACTCTGAGCTATCCAGTCTGAAGTCTGCTCCTCTCAGGCTGACCCATGGCTGCCTTCAGCTGGGAGCCCCATGGAGGTGGGGGCAGAGCAATCACTTTGGCTTTGCATTGCTCCATCATTGTGGGACTTCAGAGAGAAGGAACTTCTGAGCCACTTGAAGCCCCCAAATGTGGGAGAGGGTTTCGCTGGAAGCCGCCCTCAGGCTCCATCAATGGAAGTGGTACATTAAGCGTCTGTAAGTCCTGGGCCTGTTTCCTGTTACATAAGGATCTGCACTGTATTTTTTTATCAGTAATTTCCACACAGAGACATTTCTGCAATGTGCCTTGTAAATGTTTGGTAGCTGTTCCCCAGTTTGTCAGGAGTTGGGAGCACCTGGTCCCTTCGCTTCTCTATTCGGTGTCAGTTTCCTTCATTTTGCTGGCATGACATGGCCTGTAAGTGTCTCCAGAGTTAGTATCTCTGTGTCAAGGCTGAATCTATTGAAGGGAATATAGAGATGGCAATAATAGCTCTTCATGTGACGTTTGCCATCACCATAAATCCTCTTCCAGTGCTGAAGATCAGTCTGTCAGAGTTGCATCTCGTTCTGTTGTCTTATCGGTCAAAATCTCCTTGTGTAAACCTGAGTCAGTCTCTGGTTTTCCAAGGCTGGTTGAAGAAGTGATCAGAAATAGCATGTTTTCCTTTCTACTTTGTTACCTGCTTTGAGGCACCCTAAAACAATGTGGCAGAACAATAACTATATTAGAAAGTCTGACAAACCCATGACATTTCCAGGCATAGATTAACTCTAGGCGTTGTTACAAGGTGAGGCAGGAGGCTTAATTCTAAGCTGTGAGTTTGACTTACATTGTTAGGTTTGTGTGTTTAGGGCAGTGCTTAATTGTGTTAGTGTCCATGGAGAGATCTTTTAGAAACAAAATGTCATGAGCTGTGTATTTCAGCGGCTGCTCTAATTCTATCCATTAATGTAATTGACTTACATTTGCCATTAGAATGTGTAATTCTGTTCGATAGCACCTTTTTGTAGTAAGAACGCCTTGATAAAAGACTAAGGGAAATAACTACAAAGAACAAAGGCCATTTTCCCAATACAGCTGGGCGATCTAAGGGAGTTGAAAGTCCGGGGAATTGGACGCTTGGCCCCCTTTGAGAAGGGCAGCCTGCACCTGTCCTAGGGCTAAAGCTTTGGACTGCCCCAAGGTTTCACCTGATTATGGGGGCTTGGCTAGTTCTTGCACTACAGCCTCTGTGGAAATAAGGTGTAACGTTTTAACAACGAGAGTAATTAACTATTGGAACGGCTTACCAAAGGTTGTGATGGAGATCAAGAGTGGATGTTTTCTAACAGATCTGCTCTAGGAATGACTGTGGGCAGGTCTCTGGCTTGTGCTCTGCAGGGGGTCAGACTAAATGATCACAATGGTCCCTTCTGGCCTTGGAATCTTTGAAAAATTTACTCGGAGGGCAGTTCTGTTGGGCCTGTGTCCCCTGTTTGGGATATAGCTGGAATCTAGATGGGATGAATGTTTTCAGGATTCAGTATTAGTTAAATAATAGAAAAGGCAGTCCCAGTGGCACATGGTTAATGCTGGCATCACAAGGGTTGATAGTGGAGACCAGTGCTGTTGGAAGATGAAGGAGATTGTGACTTGTTGGTGTTTGCTCAGGAGCAGTGAGGTGCTATTTTGGCTTTAGCCATCGGAAAGGGCTGGGTAGCATGAACAGGAGCTGAGATTCAGGGTGAGAAACATAGTGCGCTGCTCCTCTGCACTGAGTGGCTTTGAGTGGGGGGGGGGGGCAGGGGCGGGCATGGAAGGAAAAGCTAGAGGAGTCAGCACAGAGAGCTCAGTGGATGTGTCTGTCTGTGCAGCAGGGGTGAAGCAGTAGGATGCTTGGGTGCATTTAACATGAAAGTGCCAACTGTTTTGGGACTCTGTACCCTTATTTGAACCATTGGCTTCTGTTTTGGTCCTCTCCTGCTGGGTGCAGCTATACTCTGAGAAATATCAGAGGGGCAGCCGTGTTAGTCTGGATCTGTAAAAGCAGCAGAGAGTCCTGTGGCATCTTATAGACTAACAGACGTTTTGGAGCATGAGCTTTCGTGGGTGAATACCCACTTCGTTGGATGCAAGTGGGTATTCACCCACGAAGGCTCATGCTCCAGAACGTCTGTTAGTCTATAAGGTGCCACAGGACTCCTTGCTACTCTAAGAAATGAGCATTGTGGGGCTGCAAGTGGCATGGATCCAGATCACACTTGCTAAAAAGATGGTTTTTTCCTAATTGCTGGCCCTGCAAATGTAGCTGGAGATCTGACCTTCCAGCTGGATCCTGGAAGGGATGTGACTGGGACCCACCCAAGGTTGCATTGTGGGGCAGTGGTGGAGCTGGGAAAAGCACCCAGGTCTCCTGCCTCCCAGACCAGGACCCTGGCCGCCGAACCTGAAGTGAATTATAGGGTGTTAGTGAACATATTGATGCCAACCCTGCCTGATCTGTGCTGGCAGAGGATTGTGAGGGAGGTGCCTGAGCCACTTCAATCAGGGTACCCATGTATTGCCCAGCGCAGGCCATGCTAGCAACTTCTAAGGACCTTCAGTGTCTGTTCCAGATGGTCTAAAATGGAGCAGATTGCAGCCCCTCTTTTCTTTAAAGTTCAGGTGCCAGTGCTCAGGACACCGCCCCGGCCCAAGATTCATCTTGCCTTTATGTGTTTTGTGATAGCAGCCCCAGCCTTCGTGGAGGAGGGTATCTGGATGGTATCTGCTTCCTTCAGAGCCCATCAGTGCTGGGGGTTATGGAGTTGAGCCTCTGCCTCCATAGCAGTCTAGACCCTTCTGACCAAAGGAATTGGACCTGGGTTTCTGGCAAAGCAATAAACTGTTTGGCTACTGGGCGTTGCAGTTTGCAAGACTTTTTAAACAACATTTTGTCTCAGTTTGGATAAAGCCATTTAAATGAATAGTGTCAAAATCAGCTCGAGTACCACCAAGCAGAGAGGCTCTTGGGTCTGCAGAATATCCTGCAAGTCAAGCACTGCCTGGGCTACTTCAGAAAACTGCTCCGTGTTGGAAAATCACTTTAGTAATCAGGGAGAATTAGGCTGACAATAGGGAGAGAGCACGGTCTGTCGGGGTGGGTGCCAAGTTCATACAATCATAGACTTTAAGGTCAGAAGGGACCATTATGATCATGTAGTCTGACCTCCTGCACAATGCAGACAGAGAATCTCACCCACCCATTCCTGTATCAAACCTGTGTCTGAGCCATTGAAGTCCTCAAATCATGGTTTAAAGACTTCAAGGTGCAGAGAATCTTCCAGCAAGTGACCCGTGCCCCACGCTGCAGAGGAAGGCGAAACCCCCCAGGGCTTCTGCCAGTCTGGCCTGGAGGAAAATTCCTTCCCAACCCCAAATATGGTGATCAGCTAAACCCTGAGCATGTGAGCAAGACTCACCTGCCAGACAACCAGGAAATAATTCTTTGTAGTAACTCAGATCTCACCCCATCTAACATCCCATCACAGGCCATTGGGCATATTTACCACGAGTAGTCAAAGATGAATTAATTTCCAAAATTAGGCTATCCCATTATACCATCCCCTCTATAAACTTATCAAGCTTAGTCTTGAAGCCAGAAATGTCTTTTGCCCCCACTACTCCCCTTGGAAGGCTGTTCCAGAACTTCACTCCTCTGATGGTTAGAAACCTTTGTCTAATTTCAAGTCTAAACTTCCTGATAGCCAGTTTATTTCCATTTGTTCTTGTGTTCACATTGGTACTGACCTTAAATAATTCCTCTCCCTCCTTCGTATTTATTCCTCTGATATATTTATAGAGAGCAATCATATCTCCCTTCAGCCTTCTTTTGGTTAAGCTAAACAAGCCAAGCTCTTTCAGTCTCCTTTCATAAGACAGGTTTTCTGTTCCTCGGATCATCCTAGTAGCCCTTCTCTGTACCTCTTCCAGTTTGAATTAATCCTTCTTAAACATGGGAAACCAGAACTGCACACATTCCAGATGAGGTCTCACCAGTGCCTTGTATAACGGTACTAACACCTCCTTATCTCTACTGGAAATACCTCGCCTGATGCATCCTAAAACCACATTAGCTTTTTTTACAGCCATATCACATTGGCAGCTCATAGTCATCCTGTGATCAACCAATACTCCTAGGTCCTTCTCCTCCTCTGTTACTTCCAACTGATGCCCCCCCCAGCTTATAACAATAATTTTTGTTATGAATCCCTAAATGCATGACCTTGCACTTTTCACTATTAAATTTCATCCTATTACTATTACTCCAGTTTACAAGGTCATCCAGATCTTCCTGTATGATATCCTGGTCCTTCTCTGTATTGGCAGTACCTCCCAGCTTTGTGTCATCTGCAGACTTTATTAGCACATTCCCACTTTTTGTGCCAAGGTCAGTAATAGAAGGATTAAATAAGATTGGTCCCCAAACCGATCCCTGAGGAACTCCACTAGTAACCTCCCTCCAGTCTGACAGTTCACCTTTCAGTATGACCCGTTGTAGTCTCCCCTTTAACCAGTTCCTTGTCCATCCTTCAATTTTCATATTGATCCCCATCTTTTCCAGTTTAGCTAATAATTCCCCATGTGGAACTGTATGAAATGCCTTACTGAAATCAAGGTAAATTGGATCCACTGCATTTTGTTTGTCTAAAAAAATCTTACCTTCTCAAAGAAGGAGATAAGGTTGGTTTGGCACGATCTACCTTTTGTAAAACTCATGTTGTATTTTGTCCCAATTACCATTGACCTCAATGCCCTTAACTACTTTCTCCTTCAAAATTTTTTCCAAGACCTTACATACTACAGATGTCAAACTGACAGGCCTGTAGTTGTCCAGATCACGTTTTTTCCCTTTCTTAACGATAGGAACTATGTCAGTAATTCTCTAGTCATACGGTACAACCCCTGAGTTTACAGATTCATTTAAAATTCTTGCTAATGGGTTTGTAATTTCATGTGCTAGTTCCTTTAATATTATTGGATGAAGATTATCTGGGCCCCCTCATTTCGTCCCATTAAGCTGTTTGAGTTTGGCTTCTACCTCGGATATGGTAATATCTACCTCCATATCCTCATTCCTATTTGTCATCCTACCATT